>NC_081194.1:61961978-62271978 GCF_902713425.1 Acipenser ruthenus | reverse complement strand
TTTCAAGCTTTTTTTGTAATGCAATGTTGTATTTTTTCCTGTTTTCTACATATTTTCTATATCAGTACTATGCTATTCATCTATTTTGAGCATGCTATTAATTAAAACTTGTGTGAATATATATATATATATATATATATATATATATATATATATATATATATATATATAATTAGTCAGCGCAGAGGTGGTAGCGGTGAGCTGAGCTAAACAAAAATAATTGGACACTACCAAATTGGAAAACAACGAAAAAACGAATTGGCAACTACTAAATATATATATATATTCATGTTTGGGGTATTGTGACGGGCTGCGTCAGCAAGGAGACTTGGAGACCAGAAACACTACAGATTAAGTGTTCACGCACATTTATTTTCATTATACATCACACGATACAAAAACAACAAACCGCACAGAACCAACACCGTCCTTCAGCATCACTATTCTAAACTAACACTCGTGATCACCCTAATTTTACACTTGTGGCTCCAGCCACATCCCCACATGTATTTGGATGGAGGAATTGAACCCCCTCCCTGTCACCCAATACTCCCCCCCACACACACACACGGGCACCGGCAGGGCTTTCACACTGCCACAAGTATAATAAAGTTGATCATTTTAATTATAGTGAGGCAAACAAATGAAAATATGCCAATATTGAAATTTCACCACATTTGCTAACTGATGTGTTTTGATCTTTACAAAGTGAAACACCCTATAATCAATTATGACTTTCATGCATGGCTTTGATGGTAGATTAATCCATTGGAATCAAAAGAAGGATGCTGTTTCAGAATATAGCAGTATCATGTGGGCTGCTGGAATTGACGCAGCCAAAGATTCCCTTGGCTCGGAGTTCAGCATTGGATTTTAAAGGTTTCTTTCACATACAAGGATCTTCCAGGTCCATACTTTAGACAGTATCCATCCCATGTGGCCATCTATAGTCAGTCTTATCAGACTAGATGCTTGTGCCAGCAGCCATGAGTCACTGTGCAATTGACCAATGGCCAAGGCAGACAAAGTCAACACTCAGGAAGAAATTGTAGTTAAGCGCGTTTGCGCACATTTATTCACAAAGACAAATCAAAACAAACACAACTCCACACAGGAGAACTAAACTGAACTTGTTCAAATTAATCTTTAACTAAAACAGGACAGCTGAGACATTTCCCTGTCCAAAAACCCTCTGAGAAAGTTTTCAAACCACATCGTAATCCCTTTCTTCTTCCAAACCACATACCAACTCCCCACATAACTCCTACTACACCCTCCTCTACTTCCTGAATTCAGAGTGCCTTTATACCTGGTTAATTATGCTCAATTGCAAACACTCAAACAATTATTGAATTAACTCATTCATCAGGTTTTCTGAGACCTTCAGCCCTAGAGGCTTTTGGGAAATGTCGTTTTTACTTGGTGGCCATGACAGCTTTCCACAAGATTACATTTTACTCTGGAAACAGTGTTCTTTTCATGCTCAAACAGACATATTTGCCGCACGTGACTGTCACACTTAAAGAGAAGTTTTTTTTTTTTTTTTTTTACTTTTTTGATACAGTAGATTGTTTGACCCCAGAGGTTCCTTTACTCTATAGAGTCCGCTAGGGGAGTAATTTTGGCTTTCCTCATACTCCTACAAAAACACCCACTATACTTAGGGTTCTTCATCTGCCCACTCAGCTTGTCTGCTTACCCACTTAGATGTCACCTGTTGAACTCAAGTCAGAAACAACAAATAAAATGAATATGTTTGCATTAAGCAGCAAAGATTTTGTCTTTATCACCAATCTGTTGCATTCGATAAATGTTTCAATAAATTACCTGATTCGGCTCATTAACAAAGTTACTCTAAAGGGTGAGTGCTGTGCTATGGAATTTTGTACACTCCTCGGATATAAACAACAAAAAGCAGCCTTTATCCTTGCATTGAAGGAGATATGTATAGGCCCTGCTGAAGAGATGCAGCCTGGTAGCTTATTGAATCAGTGGGGAACGTTCACATAAGAATCAATGTGGTGTTGCCTTCCTAACCTTTTCTTGTTAGATAGATAACTTCCCGTTGAGCTGGCCTACCTCCCTTTCTCCCCACATTGAAATGTTTCTCAGTGCCAGCTGTTGCTGCACTTGATGCCCAACAGGCATTGCAGAGGAGTTCCTAAACCTCTGTTAATCTACCTCTGGCGTGGCCCCGCAGCATCAGTCAATACTAAAAGCTGGCCACCCTCCTAGTAGCATTACACTTGGCCTTGTGGTTTAACAGATTTGACCTTCCTATACAGTTGCATATAAGCATATCTTATATGTACCTTGAGGAAGGTACTTTACCAAGATTGCTCCAGTAAAAACCCAACTGTATAAATGGGTAATTGTATGTAAAAATAATGTGATATCTTGTAACAATTGTAAGTCGCTCTGGATAAGGGTGTCTGCTAAGAAATAAATAATAATAATAATAATAATAATAATAATAATAATAATAATAATAATAATAATAATATCTATCTCTCATCTTGCCAGTGATGTAGAAGCACCATTGTGGGCATGTGTGTGGGGCCTTGAGATCTTAGGGATCAAAATAATAATTTAGGAGTGAAAGGCTTGTAGTACCGCCTGGGAACCCAAGGCTATGTCTGGGGATGACGTTTATTTTGAAAGTAGAAAGCAGTATTTATAAACATGGATTACAATATACAGTATTTATAAACATGGATTGCTGTATATTGTAATTGGAACTACAGTAAGTGAACAGCACCTGCCCAGTATAAAAATGTGCTTCTCAACACTCACTCCTACCAGATTCAAAGAGAATGCTACTATGTATCTCATTTAATGATGATTTCTCACTTCAACACTTTTCTTTTGAATTACATTGTTTAAAATAATTCCATGATTAAGTTATTCCATGGATAGGGATTTTAGTACATTGCTGTCAATCTTTACAGGTTAACCACAACATTCCACATAATGGATTCGAATTTGATGTAAAAAAAAAATAATAATAAAAAAAGTTTAAAAATGTCAAGTCACTTTACATTAACACAAAGAGGCAAATTACCACCTTTTGATTTGTAACACATGCTTGCACCAAACAGGAGAAACACAGTAACATTTTCAGAAGAGAAAAAACAAAAACTCACATATTTACACAAACACATTTCTTACCAAATACTGCATGTATATCAGTATATACTATCATTCCAGATATATATGGCAAATCCTGTGTAATTTCAGATTTAATCTGTGCCCATTGTATTATCTGAAATACATTTCAATACAATAACCAGAGTTCAGGTTTGATTTCCTGAATGCATTCTTGGCAGTATGCACTTACAGGTTTGGATCAAGGATTTGTCTGCTCAGTGTACTATTATTCTTGCTTCAGTGTTGTCTACATATTTATGATGTTAAGAAAAGCCTTGTAACAGAAAATAACAAAACAAAACCAAGGTTTTGCATATTACGTAAGTCTCAAATTAAATTAAATCATGTTCACATTTAGAAAAACAGACATGTTTCCCACTTTTTTACTTAAAGGATTTTCTTTTAAACAACCTTGTTTAAAATACCTTACTGATTAAGTTAATGGACAGGGATTTCCTTAATTCAAAATTGATGTTTTTTTACAAGTCATCATTCAAGACTTACCGAACGCTTGATAATGAGCTGCTACGATGGAACCACAACATTGCAAGTGTTGGCAGGAATGTTTAAGACTGTCAGGTCACTTTACTTTAAAATAAAATGGCAAATTACTGCTTTCAATTTGATTTATACCACATGCTCACACCATATATGAGGAACACATGGACATTTTCAGAGGAGAAAAAAAGCAAACACATTTCTGATCAACAGTGCCGTCATTTAGATCTTTATAATAAGGTGACACTGCAGAAACCTAATCTCTTACAGTAATTTGTTTGTGAGTCTCTTTAGATCAGTTAAATAGACCCCAGTATCTCTTACCCCAAGGGGCTTGATTTTGATAACACAGGGTCAAGTGCAACTCAGAAAGTCATTGTGGTAGCACTGCAGGGAGTGGTCTGTCCCGAGAGAGTGATTTTGATCAGATTGAGCGGCTGGCACAAGCGTAATCCGACACAATGTCTTTGCACTACGCTAATCACTGCCGAGTGGGAAGTGAAATCGGATGCCCAATTGTGAGTCAGTAACATTCCCTTTAAGAAGTTGTTTACACTGGTGCCAGGATGCTCAGCAATTTTGAATTGAGAAAAAGAATAAGTAGGGCTAGCTCAATGTTATCTGTATCCAACAAGGAAGAGACACCATCGCAGCATGAAGTTGAATTTGGCAGCACATGATCAACTCATAGACAACGAAAGGAATGCTTCACGCCACAGGACTAAATATTTTTGCAGGAGGTTGAAGCAAGGAAAACAATATTATACGGCACAAAACATCAAGCACCCAGGGCAAATAAGGTGAAAGAGACTTAGGAGCAGGTGGTACATCTATGACTGCTTCTTCGTTCAGCATCCGAGGAACTGCACGAGTGCTGAAAACGATTCAACGATGTCCAACAGAGAAGCAAACAGCAATTATCATCTGCTCACCTGGCAGCAGTCTCCACAGGCCGGAAGTGCACAGGTATGTGTGTGGGGGGAATATTGGGTGGCAGGGAGGAAGTTAAAATCCTCCCTGCAAAAACACACATGGGAATGTGGCAACTGAGTTTAATGAATAATAATTACGTAATTTAAGTCAAAATTAAAGAATCTTAAATATAATTTTCTGTTTGATAATTCAGGAATGGTGAATTAAACTGGGTAGATATTGAACTGCAAAAAATAACATATTTTTAAGGAAAAGGTGTTTTAATGACGTGTACTTTTTATTTTTTTTCTTAGTCGCTGTCAGAGTAGAAGATTATTTGTCTCGCTCGCTTGTTTGTTGCGCCCGTTGGTGGAGGATAATTGTAAATCTTCACAGAGACAGATTTGTTAAAAGTGCCAAAAAAACACGAATTGTGGGTGTTGTCGAGTGATTGAAAACGAGACATTTTGTGTTTGAAAGTGGTGCACAGTAGTGAAATATGGGTCAAAGGTCAAGTACAATCTTCTAGACGAATATGCCATTTTGACGTCACTATTGTGGTATTATGCCTTTTTTTCGAATGGCTCAGGATGCAAATGTAGCCTTCATTCAAGGGTCTTGAGATGGTCTTGTGATTCATAAATTGTGTTTTGATTGGAGCACTGCTTGCAGCAGCCATCTTGAGAAGGTCTTAAGCAGGTCTTGTGTTTAGGTTGTGTTTAGAAGTTTAGACAACATAAAATCATGGAGCTGTACATAAAAAAAAAACAGATATAAAACCTAATAACTGTTGTCAAAGCCATAATATAATAACTTTAGTTTTCCTGTTTTATATTCCACTACCCAATTATACTGTGTGCATTAAACCAGAAGTATGTTTTTCAGTGCAAATGGTTAAATATCTTTACAAAACAGAGAGTAGTTTAAAGGAAAGGACTGGGTCTTGTTATGGAGAGTGAATATAGTGTACACAAGTATTGCAAGAGGGAAGATGGACCTGCATTAAAGCAGCAAGAGCTCTTACTCCTCATGTTGTTTAAATCGTTAAGGTGATGGCATAATACATATTATTGTCTACTTAACAGCTGCCTGGTTACAGCCAAGTTCAGGAATGTACACAACTATTAAAACTATGAAAACAAACAGATATAGATGTGGTTTTATAAGATCTTTCACAATAAAAGTTTAAAAAAGCCTCATGCTTTTTCTTAACCCTTTCCCACTTACAATGAGCTGTATGTAATGGTATTCCTATATCTATGCTGGAACGTATAGTAAAAGACTACAGAAATGTGTTGTATGAATATACACCCACTTCTCATGTATACAGTGTGTTTTGTTAATTGTTAAACATGTTTCACACAAATAAGGCATATTGGTTGGTTTCACAGACCCTGATTAGCACTACCTAATGTTGCATTGGGTAAGGTAGTCCATGATCAGTGCTAATACTGGTCTGTGAAACCAGCCCACACTGTAACAGGGTAGCTGGCCAGTGTAGACCAAAGGCAGGAATAGAACAATCAATGCAAATGGTTCAGTCAAAAATCACCTTCAGTCAGGTGCAAACTGAAGCTGTTCTCTAAACAGTATGTAAGGCACTCGAGGCACTGGTAATAGTTCTCTGCCAGCTTTACTGAATGTAACATCCACTTGTCTATCACCTAACTTCATTAACTAATTCATTTAAGAAATCGGATATCTAATAGTACCGACAATTTAAACAAGCCATCCTACAACACTGACCAAACTACTTCACTGAGTCCTGCTACTCCAGAACAAATCTTTGAATCTTAATTAATCAGCTAGATTTAATTGACTTACTTAGTAAGACAAAATCCACTACCTGTGCTTTAGACCCCATTCCTACTAAACTGCTTAAAGAAGTTTTTTTCTAGGATTAATAATACCACTTTAAATTTTATTAATAGCTCGCTTTGATCTGGTACTGTTCCCAACTCCTTCAAGGTTGCTGTAGCACAACCACTGCTTAAAAAACCTACTGTGGATCCCAAAATCCTTAACAACTTTAGTTCTATTTCTAATCTTCCCTTTCTATCCAAAGTTTTAGACACAGTGGTAGCTAACCAACTTAATACCTTCCTAGCAGTACATGATGGTAATGAGAAATTTCAGTCAGGTTTCCGCCCTGGCCATAGTACTGAAACTGCTCTTAATAGAGTGGTAAATGATGTGCTCTTTTCGTTAGATAGGGCCACCCTTGATTCTTATTCTTTTAGATCTAAGTGCAGCATTTGACACTTGATCATTCTATTTTGATTGAACATCCTAAGAGTCTTCTAGGATTGTCAGTTTGTGTCCTGTCCTGGTTTAAATCCTATCTTTCAAATAGGCTGCAATATGTAAAAATTGAGGAAGATTCTTCTGTTCTAACTGAAGTTACATGTGGCGCCCCCCAGGCTTGTGTTCTCAGACCAATTTTGTTTTCCCTATACATGCTGCCCCTGGACGATATTGTCCGTAGATATGAAGTTAATTTTCATTGCTATGCTGATGATACTCAATTATATTTGTCTCTAAAATCGGGTGATATGTTATCTTCAAATATTCTGACGACCTGCCTCGCTGATATTAAGCTATGGATGTCGGACAACTTTTTATTGTTAAAATCAGATAAAACAGAGGTAATACTTTTGGGATCAAAGAGTCAACAAAACAATACAGATCTGTGTGTTTTTCCTGTGGAGAGCTTCCCTTACTCACTGAAAGCTGAAATGAGGAACTTCGGTGTCATTTTTGACCCAGATATTTCATTCGAACCTCATATTCGGAAAATAACCAAAGTGTAATTTTTTCACCTTAGAAATATTGCTAAAGTAAGACGATTTATTTTGCTGCAGGATGCTGATTGATTTATGCATGCCTTTGTATCATTTAGGCTTGATTATTGCAACGCCCTGTTTTCAGGTCTCCCAAGCAATTTTTTATCCCAATTGCAGTTTGTACAAAATGCTGCGGCCAGGGTTTTAACAAGGACAAAAAGATTGAAAACCTATTTTTATGATCTATCTTTTCCATTTTAATCTGTCTGTCATTATTTTTTTACTGGTTTGCTGTTTTTACTGTTCTTATTATTTTATGTACTAGAGTTTTACTGCTGTTTTTATGGTTTTTGCAGTTTTATTGTTGATGTTTTGAACTGTTGTTTTCTGTTAAGTGCCTTGAGATGGCTCTGCCATGAAAAACGCTATATAAATAAAGTTTGATTTGATTTGAAGTTTGATTAACTTATTCCTTGATTCTGAATGTGGCTGACACTGGCAGGGAATTAATCCCTTCAGTGCTGTTTTTAAACTTCACAATACACTCAGTACAGGTATATTTTACTGTTCCACAAAAACAATGGTTCCTTAGAGTAGCAGTTTTAGATTTTAAAGCTATTTCCTCAATTGTCAATAAAATATTTTCTTCTGAAACACCAATTACAATTCACAATGGAATAACAAACAACTAACAAAATTAATTATTTACAAATTGAAATTTTGGACAGTTGAAAAGGGGTAAGAGTTCCAGACCGTTAGTATCATCCTGTCTTTTTTAGTAGGCTTGAATACATGAAGGTGTGACAAGAAGTCTCGCTCTAGGACAGCAGTGTTGATTGGAAACTGTCAATAACTTGTTTGTAAGTTAGATAGCTCCTTACAAGATGAGATTTACCTATATGATTGAACAATCAGGATGGCAGGACCTGGAGTGAAACATTAATCTCATCAGCTGTTTCCTTTTTTATAAGAAAGGTTTGTAATGGGGATAATGGGAGCTTCTGTGTCTGATTATACAGCATATATAAAATATCTATTTATTTTGGACTAGAAATGATTTGTGATAAAGGAAAGCTACTCTGAATTAGAATGTAAAATGCTTTGTTTTTTTTAGAGATTATGGTATTTTTGGCAAAACAATTATTTTTTCTGTTTTTTTTTTTAAGCCGTTCTAAAAAGGTTCAGGACTGATCCAGTCATTTAAAAAATATATCTCAGCAACTTTAAGAGCATGTTAACATAAGTAACCTGCTGGCCTGTATTACTGAATCCCAGCTGTGTTGTATTTCAATAACTCAAATGAAACGCAGTAGAACTAGTAAAGGCATTTAAGTTTAAGGACAGACATGCATCAGAACAAGAATGCTGGGGCACTTCACTTTCCTATAAAAAAAAAAAAAATTGGGTGCTTAATGCAGTGACATTGAGAAGAGAGGAAATTCAGCCCAGATTTCTCAACAATACCATCAGAAACCTTGCCCATGGTCACAACTGAGAAATATTAACTGAGTTTCACTGCATCCCCTGCCGCGGGCACACATACATTCTAACTACCATGAAGTATTAGCTTGCAAATAGTATTTTTAAAGGATGAGCTCCCAAGGAGCCTGTGCCATATCTGCGAAATTAAGCATGTGAAAAACAAGACTTATCTGAGTTCTAGAGAGGTGGACACATTTCAGTCTGTCAAGAAAATATGGAGATGATTTATCGTTCTTTCACGGTTATGCATGGTCACATATTACACATTTTCCATCACGGTTTGAAATGCAAGGGTTTTGTACTGTACTGTGTGTAAGCACTTAGCTATGTGGCCATTAAATAAAGATTTTAGCTTTGCTATCCCAATTAAATCACATGTAAATGACACTGTTCATTTTTTTGTATATCCAAAAGATTTTAGTCATGGAAGAGACATGTCATGGTTGGTTGGTTTTACTATTAGTGTTGATAACATACACTGCACTTTGGTAGGGTTCAGGGAGATTAGCATTTTAACTTCAATTATTTATGTGAAGAGCATATTAAGTTAAATATGTACTGTAGAATTATTATAACTTTTTTTTTAACCAGCATCTGTTTCTTTTGAGTCTTTAAGAAAAAGCCCCTTTACATAAAGCACTAATTTCCAAACACTTATTTTAGTATATAGTATATAGTGTGTTTTCCTGTGGTAATAGTTAGCCTAAGCTAGAGAGATGCTAATGGTTAAGGAGGATACTCACACAAAAAAGGACCACACATAACGGCAGTGTCTTAAGAAGGCAAAGCAAAATGGTTGAGAAAAAAAATGTATGAGTTTTCTTTCTTACCAGCTTTGTAAAATGTACTGTTTGATTTTTTCTTTCACTAAAATAGTGTACATAGCATTTTGGTGTAAAATCAATCAATCTATTTGTCTATGAGTTACAACCTGGAGAATGAAAGCAAGTCGCTGGAGTACCCAGTGCAGCCTAACAATCCCATTGACCCGAGGCCAGCCCTGAGATGCTGTACTATACTGTGTTGTGGGTTTGTAGGTCGGTGAACGTCTGTGAATGAGAGAGTATCAGCACAAGCTGATGCACCACAAGGGTTGATACAATCCATATACAGACACTTACAGTACTATAACTCAATTATATGCTGATTCATTTATTAATATGGAGGCTGTGTGGTCCAATGGTTAAAGAAAAGGGCTTATAACCAGGAGGTCCCCGGTTCAAATCCCACTTCAGCCACTGATTCAGTGTGTGACCCTGAGCAAGTCACTTAATCTCCTTGTACTCCATCTTTCGGGTGAGACGTAGTTGTAAGTGACTCTACAGCTGATGCATAGTTCACACACCCTAGTCTCTGTACATCGCCTTGGATAAAGGTGTCTGCTAAATAAACACATAATACACATAATAATATAGAAGTTTATTAATATAGAAGTTAATAATCTATTCATAACCAACTTGTATTTAGTCCAAAGCAACATCACGGTGACCCACCCTGCTCCGACCAAATGCCAAAACACCAAACACATCTGTGCTTGCTAATGATTGACAGGATGCCACGCAGCAAGAACCCCACCCATTCCCAGTCACCCACAATCCCCAATCATCTTGCTTCTGAGTTTCCTCTGAAGTTTCAAATACTTGCATTATTTTATTATGAAATTGTTTCCAGTGGATATACATATAAACAAAATAACAATACAAAGTGGTTGTCTGCTTCCAGTGGTTTCCCGCTGTAAACTTTATAAATGTTTCATTCATTTTTACTGCATCGTCAGTTCATTCCAGTTTAAACCACTAAAAACCCTCTGTCATGATGTAGGGGCTAAGTAGCATCATGTGCTGACTCTCAACAGGCTTGTATTGGTGGCATCTATTTTCGCTAGATCCAATGCTTAGTGATCTTATCTATGCCTTATATAATATAGCTACTATGGTTGTTCGGATTTCTTACCCCATTGATCTGCCTGGGCTTTTATAGAATATATAGAAACTGTACAATATGCACCTACACCCTCCAAATATATATATACATATCAGTTATACTGTAGAAGTCACAAGTAAAATGCCTAAAGGATATTACATTGATAATTGTAAAATTACATAAAGTTGGGGAGCAGCACACAACAAGAATTACTTGTCTGGGATCTGAACCCAATGCCATCTATTGGTACCAGGGTTTAACACTGTAATCATATTGATCTGAGCAAGAATTTAAAACACTTTAATTAAAAATATTTCTTCAAACTCTTTTTGAGTCTGCGTTTGGCAACAAATATATATACACTACCGGTCAAAAGTTTTAGAACACCCCCATTTTTCCAGTTTTTATTGAAATTTAAGCAGTTCAAGTCCAGTGAATAACCTGAAATGGAACAAAGGTAAGCGGTAAACTGCCAGAGATTAAAAAAAAAAGTTTAGGTTACCAAAAACTGAAAAATAATGTACATTTCAGAGTTATACAAAAAGGCCTTTTTCAGGGAACAAGTAATGGGTTAACAACTTACAGCTGTTCTGCAGCAATGGAAGTAAATTAAGCCTTGAAAGTTGATGCTAACAAATCCTACAGGTGTCCCAACTTTTGTTGATTACTTACAAACCCTCTGTCTGTATAAAAGCAGTGTTGGAACAGACTGTGTTACTACACCCTCTTAAGCATTATTTGGACAGTATTGTACTGCAGGAAGTAGTATATTGCTCTCATAATGGCGAGAAAAAGGCAATTAACAAAGGAAGACAGACAGACCATTATAACCCTTAAAAGTGTAGGTCTTTCCTTTAGAGAAATTGCAAAGAAAGCCAAGTTGTCAGTGAGTACAGTTTCCTACACCATCAAAAGGCACTTGGAAACTGGAGGAAACTCTGACAGGAAGAGGTCTGGCAGACCCAAAGCCACAACAGAATCAGAAGACAGGTTTCTGAGTCAACAGCTTGCGTGATAGGCGTCTCACAGGACAACAGCTTCAAGCACAGCTTAACACTGGTCGAAGTAAGCAAATCTCAGTTTCAACTGTGAAGAGAAGACTTCGAGCTGCAGGTTTGACAGGTCGAGTGGCAGTAAGAAAGCCATTGCTAAGATGGCAAAATAAGAAAAAGAGGTTTGCCTGGGCCATGAAGCACCGCCAGTGGACTACTGAAGACTGGAAGATAGTCTTATGGACCGATGAATCAAAATTTGAAATCTTCGGTTCATCACGCACGGTTTTTGTACGCCATCGAGTAGGCGAAAGGATGGTTCCTCGGTGTGTGACACCAACTGTCAAACATGGAGGAGGAAGCGTGATGGTCTGGGGCTCTTTTGCTGGATCCAGAGTCGGCGACTTGCACAGAGTGAGTGGCACCCTGAACCAAAACTGCTACCACTGCATTTTGCAGCACCATGCAATACCCTCTGGTATACGCCTAGTTGGTCAGAGGTTCATCCTACAGCAAGATAATGACCCAAAACATACCTCCAGGCTATGTCAGAACTGCCTTAGAAGAAAAGAACAAGACGGTAGGCTTCAAATCATGGAATGGCCAGCACAGTCTCCAGACTTAAACCCCATCGAGCTGGTTTGGGATGAACTGGACAGAAGGGTGAAAGCAAAGCAACCTACAAGTGCAACAGTGTTGGGAAGAACTTTCCGAACAATATTTGATTTCCATTGTAGAAAGAATGCCAGGAGTGTGTTTGGCTGTTATATCTGCAAAAGGTGGCTACTTTGATTAGTCAAAAATTTAGATTAAATATTATTAAACAAAATGATTCCATGATTTCTTTTTTATCTCCAATTGTTTATTTGTTCTATGCTTTAATTTCAGAGTACATTGAGACATTAAACTGCGTAAATTTCAATAAAAACTGGAAAAATTGAGGTGTTCTAAAACTTTTGACCGGTAGTGTATATATATATATTTTTTTTTTTTTTTAACGACTTTGCTAATTTTATCAGTTTTTTTTTTCACTAAAATGTATCTTAATGCTTGACATTGATGAATGCATGTAAAAGATAGGGTGCAGGTAGGATACAATTACAACAACAAAAAAGACCAGGAAACCAGGTCCAAAATATGTAAGAGAAGATTAAGCCCTGTACTGCGGAGACAGGATGTTTGCCTGGCAGTGAAGTGTGACGGCAGGCATGGAGCTAAAGGACAGGTTAATTCTCAGCGTTTGAAATCACTCAGATAGTTCATCGCAGGACTTTAATTACGTTCTTTAGTTAAGTGTCATATGTTTAGGAACTATTATGCTTTATGGTCTGATATATTGTTTGTAATAACACAAAAAGAAGAGATGCTTATGGGTTTTTTTTACTGGTGATCAAGTCTCGGGTTGGCTCATAACATATTTTATGCCAAGGATTCATTAGATTAGCTAGTTTTGGCTTTTGGCTGAAATCTTTGGTTCATGTTTTCTTTACCCCCAAGAAATGCTTATGAATCACTGTGCCTTTTGCCTGATATCTTAGATCTACAATCAGTAAGTTCTGATTGTAGATCTAAGGTAACCAACACAGACTCAGTACTGATTCATGCTCCAATTTCTTAGACTGACATCTCTGTGAATTATTTCTTTCGGAGAGTAGATGATTATATTTGGAATGTATTTTAAATCACTCTGAAAATTGAATGTAGTACAGTGAAACTTTGCTGTTAGGACCAGTGAAGTGACCAAGAAAATGGTCTTAATAGGGGGTAGCCTTACTAATGAACGGATTGAATTTCATGTAACAAATGTAACAATACTTTAGAATTGTGATTATTTTAAAAGTTCTTAGTTTCTTAGCTGATTTATTTACTGGTCAACACATCAACCATACAGCATGTCTAGATGTTATTCATTTTAGTTTTCTTTTGTCTAAATTGTTGTAATTTACTGTTTCAGTTTCTAATATAGTTTTTTTTTATTTAAAATTAAACAGGCAAATGAGTTCCATCATGTTGCTTCCGATTTTTCAGATTGTTTGTTAAAAAAATAAAATAAATTGTAAGCAGCATTATGTCGGTCATATTAGAGAAGTAATTGTACAGAAGCTTGATACGCTCTGGACTACACCTTGCACTGCATATTAATATTAATATTAAAGGTTACTTTGCCTTACATTGAGTTTCTCTGTATTTTCCAGCATCTACACTCACAGTTAATGGAGGTACTTTGTTGTCTGAATTGCATGCCTCTTGTTGTTGTTCTTTCATATTAAAAGAATGCTATCGTTTGCATGACTGTTTGTTTGATTGATTGCTAAGGTAAGGAATGTTTAATCGGTCTGCTCGATAATGATAAAAATGTGTTAATTCCACCACTGATTCTTTGAATATCCTCTCCTGTGATATTTAACGGGGTCCAGTGTAAGTGACAGCCCTCACATGCTAAAGAGTTCATCAGCTATAAATTATGCTCCTCTCCCTAATGCCGTCCCTATGGAATGGGATCCCTGTTTTCAAATTAGTAAGACTATTCTCATGGAACCCCATTGATTCCTCAAAATCCCAGACCAAAGGACCATAATACCAACATTACTAAAGAGATTGGGCGCTTCTTAACTTCTTAGATATTAGGCAGTAGAGCTGTGGTGTCTTTACACTTACAATTTCTATTATGTGTCTTGTATATATCTGTGTATTATATTTATAATAGAAAACACAGCATGCTGTTAAAAAACCAAACAACTACAGTCCTTTTTAAACTGAAACAAAGTAAAATGAGGTCTGACTAAGTAGTATCATGACAAACCCGACAACGGGCCCAACCAAGATTATTTAATTCAATTACTCGTTCGCGTTGACCCCAAGGTGCAGAGGCCCAAGCTAACCCATATAATAAATCTAATATATTCAGTTGGATTGTGAATATATATATATATATATATATATATATATATATATATATATATATATATATATATATATATATATACACTGTATGTATATATATATATATATATATATATATATATATATATATATATATATATATATATATATATATATATATATTATTCACAATCCAACTGAATATATTAGATTTATTTTATGAGTTTGCACCCAGGAAGATGTGTAATTTACACATATTAGGGAATTACAATACTTTTCATTTCACATCAAATCCTGATTGACACTTTGACATATTGTTGCAGGTTTCCCCTGTAATTTCCTATATTATGGCTAAAAGTTTGGCATCACCTAGAATATGAACATATGAACATAACTGAGGTATTTTATTTATCATGTAATCAAAGAAACTACACAATTATACTGCATAATAGTAATACAGTATTTCATGTTGGATTTAGAAATGTCACATTTTTTACTTTTAGTGAGTTTTTTCCTTAAGTATATGGAAAACTACAAAAAAAAGTCTGTAATTCACTGTTAACATAACAGCAGGTTTCATTCAACTTTATGAAGCAAAATGTGTTAATTCTATAGGGTGATAGAAAACGTTTGCATGTACAGTAGGAGTTTACTATAAGAATCACAGAGGGTTTTCCTCCTCACCAAATGTCAATGTTTTGGACAGCTTGCAACTGACACAATATCCTAAAGCAAAATCAATTAGCATACTCTCCTTCATACATATTACTCTATAGATAATTTCACCTGGGGTTAGTCAGTTACCAAGGTGGCTCAGTAATAAATTGTGGATTCACTAGACTAACTTTTTTATTACACAATGCATTGTTCTACAATATCCAGAAATAATATATTAGTTTAAAATAAAAAAAAAATAAAAACTATAACAAATAAAAACCATGGTTGCAAACGAATTTAAAATGTAGTATTGTTTTTTTTTTCATTGTTGTTGATTCACACTTTTTTTTTAACTACAGATGCATTCTGGCAATCTGTTTAACTTTTTGAAAAAATGTTTTGCACGACACGCACTTTTTAAATTAAGCATTAAATAATACTGAAGTGTACATTATGTGTGATTAAACACCATTATACAGTTGCACATAATGCTGTACGTGTGTCAGGGTCTGGTTTGAATTAGCTATGGAGTACTGTAATTACAGAAACGCCCAGTTTGAGAGTTTCGAAAGCAGAATCAAGTGTAAATTACTGTTTAGTTCCTCGTTGTAACAACTAAATGAGCTATCGAGGGAGGGACAAGTGTGTGGTTCACCGCTTTTAAAAATACATGTTTCATAACTCCTCCCTAGTTTTCCAGAGCAATAATAATAATGAAATCAGCTATTCTACACAGCAGACACTGTAGTCTATAGGCTGTTTATTTACTCCAGAACCCCGCTGACCTCAGGCCATGATAGGCAACTGAGAAATCCAGAATTATTTCTGTAAAGTACCCTGAGAAGCATACACAAAAAGGATGTTATATAAATTAAATTGCTATGGTATGGTGCATGTAAAGCCCATCAACCAATCAGCAGTCTTGTAGTGGATCCATTATGACAGCACAAAAGAATGTCTCAAACCCAATCAATCTTTTTTTAAATACCACTTGTAGTATAATATTGATAATGGCATTTCTGCTGTGACAGATACCAACTGGGATAATGATACCTTCATCCCTTAATTCAGGGGGTGGTCTTTCCAGTCCTGGTCTTTGTTCCAGTTTGTTTAATTAAACCAATTAAACCTCCATCCAGACACTAAAGTAGTTAATTAGCTAATTTTACCCGTTAAACGTGGAGTGGAATGACCCTCCAAGATCCCCCAGCCTTAATTCAAGGATAGTCTTAAATCCCACAGCCTGGACAGACCTGAGTGTTTCAAAACATTGTACTGTAATGTTTGTGCATTCTTTTTTAGTACAAATATATGACATTTGAGGGAGTTTTAAACCCTGGTGCGAGTAGCCTATCATTAGTAGTATTAAACTCCAATCTAGCTAGTAGTGCACCTTGTCTCCTAAGGTGTTAATAGTATTGCGTTGTAATTGCAGTCTAAAACATGTGCTGAAAAAAGACAATGAAAATTTCTGAAAGTACAATAAAGCATTGCATGTTATCTTGCCTGTTAATTAAGCAGATGTTGCTTTTTTAATTTATTGATTAGTCACTGCTAATGTGTACCATGATTAAAATGGCCAACAGAATACGAGAACTCCAATTCATTAACATGGGAACTTCCTTTCTTAAATTGTCCTGAGGAGTTGAATCTGGACCAAACCGTCTGAATCCATATGCATTAAGACCCGAACAGGTTGTCCGCATACATCTAATATACGGATGCCTTGGGGCGTCCCTGGAGTTTCAGTGTTTGTTTAGTCCAGCTCCACTAATTTTCCCAATGGATGCAAGCTCAGAAAATCAGAAAAGAAGAGATATATGTTCACAGTGCCAGGATGCATATTGCAGAAAAATTGGTTCAATTGCCTTCAGTTAAAACCATATTTCCCAACTGTACATGTTAATGCTTTCTAACTTATTGTAAAGTATAGATATCACTAAAGACAGCCGCTGTTATCCAAGATGCAGTTCTTTTCCGCTTCCCCTTAAATTGTTTGCTCTTGACAAAAGATGAGGAGGTACTAAAGACATAAAACCAACTAAAACGTTTAACTTGTTGAGGTCAGTTCCACTTCCAATACATTTCACATGCACTTGCTGAAGAGGGATTGTGGAAGAGTAACATTACGACAGCTTTAAGTTATGACAGAAATCGCTGGTAATGCAGGAGATCCAACTGCACTCCATACACTGATGTTACAGTACCATACTTTACTAGGTATAGCACTCAACCTGTGTATAACACTCACCACTTGCAATACCTGTATGACTGACCCTTGTATAACCTTCTCTATTACACCCTCATATATAGATACACACTGTACAAAGTGTATTTTACCTTGATTTATATCATGTTTGTAATTAGTTATTTTCTGCATTTTTTCTTGTTGTACTTACTTAATTCAGGCCACAGCAGTTGACTAAATAAGTTAGTAAGTGCTAATTGCATTGCTGTAAATATAGAAAACACCTTGCCCCAAATCTGTAAAAGGTGCAGTAGTTACACTACTTTCACAGTCACATATTACAGGGGTCAACATTTTTAAGCACTGGGGGGGGGGGGGGGGGGGGGAGACATTAGGGAATATTATCAAACTTTTACCTTTGTCTATTTTATTAAATCTTTCATTTTACCATTAAAGTGAGCTTCACTCATATTTCATACATTACCCAGATCTTTTCATTTAATAACTCACAATAAGAATGAATTCTGTTTGTATGGTTGCTGCAGTAAACAGTTACTATTGCTTAATCTGATTGCATAATCTATCAATTGGAGTGCAAAACAGCACATTGGCAAAGTCTTGGTGAATGTAATGTGGTTTTCCGTAACTTTTTCCCCCGCTTCTTGTTTTTGTTAATTTGTGGTAATTCACAAACCAAAGTAATAAAACCAATTTAAAAAATATTTTGATTTAATGACAGATTTGGTGAGTGATGTATTCAGTTTGTGAAGGCGACTCAGAGAAAGTGAGAAAGAGACAAGTATAGCAAGATTTGATGTGAGCAACAGGCAGTGGTTTTGTTTAATTATAGACTAAACTTCTTTACCATGGACCAAAGAAGACATTGGAAATATATTTCTGTTGTCAACTTGCAAGAAACCAGGGTACAGGAAACAAGCAAAGTGAAGTGAAGTCCTCGACTATTTACAATAAACAAATAAACAAAAAGCAAACAAAAGCCTAACTCCTGAACGGAGTGCTAACTAAACTCTTCTTGAAAGGCTCTAACTAACATGCTGGACGGCTATGCCGTTTACCAGCAACCAAACAAGTGCACACACAGTACCTTTTGTTTCTGACTCTAGAGGTGTCCCCAGCACATGTAGCTTCAGCCGGTATTTGTGACATTTTGAAGGGGCGGAAACAAGGCGGTAACATGTGAAAAGGCAGGCGATGACAAACAGGGCAGAAAAAAAATAAAATAAAAGTCTGTGTTGTACTACTGTTTTGTTTTGAATATCAGTGACTGAATGCCGTTACATATAATTACTACTAGTACTAATGATAAAAATAGGTTTACTAATAATAATAACAATTATCTACTTTTATTTTTATTGTGTAAAATATTGAAAAATACGGATGTGAGTTTGAAAGAAAACACACACACACACACACACACACACACACACACACACACACACACACACACACACACACACACTTGGCAATTACCTCGACGTCTGCAGCATCGTGCTGCATTGTTCTATCACTGTTATGAAAGCGTGCCACATTGTTTTCATGATTTTTGTAAAAATCCAAACCGTGCCCTGGCTTGTGTCAGCACCGTGCAATGCCAACATCCTCAAACCTGACTGGCACGGTGCTGCCCAGAGCATAAGGCTGTATAGTAACTGCACAAGAACAAAGATTAAAAAAAAGGTTAACAAAGAAACTCCATGCAAGTATTACAAAATTAAAATGCTGATTAAAAAAAAAAAACTTGGTGAATAGAACATCCAAAAACCAAAGTAACACTGTCGCCAGGATGGGTACCGGTACATATTACATACAATAAGAAGTCGAATGAAATGCTATCCAGTGCAGTGAAAAAAAAAAAAAAGTTGATTGCAGTTTTTTTAAAACTTTAAATTATTCAGTGTTGTGTGCAAGTGTTCGATATATGAGGTCAGTGGATCGTCTTGAGGCATGTAATGTGGTTTTTTTTTTTCAAAAATCATGATGTTTAGTGTTATTTTTTTTTACAATTTGCTTAATACACAATAGCTTTAGACAAGTTTGAAGTTAACTATGAAATCCGGTCCTGCGAAAGTCTTGCGATGTGATTTATAGCTAGAATTGAGTAGATTTGGTCAGGCGATAGCAAACCACTCCCCCTTCTCAACCCACTTGTAGTCAACAAGCGATAGCTGCTTTTTGAAGGGCGAAAAGGACGTGTTTTGGTTCCACGACATTTAGCTTGGAATTTTTTTGTGTTTTGTTAGTGTGAATGCTTTCGCATCCTCATTCGCCAAGTGCTAACTTTGATTTGGTCTGGCCCTTAGGCTTTAGATTTAAAGAAACTGGATCCTGTGGAGGAACTATCTATCTATCTATCTATCTATCTATCTATCTATCTATCTATCTAGAAAACAAGCAAATGAGGGTGCAACATTTTATTAAACAAATCTTTCATAAAATCTTTCATAAATTTATAATAAAAAATAAGCTGGACAAACATTACAATTACTATTTGTAATTGCATTAACATTATTTAAAGGCTAGTCACAGGTATACTGTAATAACAATACTGTATAATAATAGTATAATCAGTTTCATTTACAGGGTTTTGCAGTGAAACAATTAAATGGGCTTTTAAATCCTCCATGTCCTTACTTTCTCAAGTGAATGAAGAACGAGAAAATGAGAGCACAGCATGTAAGTGACTAGTTTTCTGTATTGGTGTTAATGCAATTACAAAAACAGTTTGGGAACCACTGGCTCAGAAGGAAGGAAAAAAGACAACTTGCAAGATTTGCTCTAGGGGCTTTCCTTCTACTGCAGTACTATGAGTTTATCTTATCAGTCGCAAGTAAGTTAATTTATCTTTTTAACAATGTATTCTATTCATTTAAATCTGTACCATAGCAGTACGTTTACAGCTCTACACTAAGTCTAAGTCTTAACTAAATTAAACTAAAATAAAATAGAACTCAATTAAATAGATTACATGTTAGTTTAAAGTTTGTATGAAAAACAGCCCAACATATCCAACACAGTATTGGTTGTAGAACTGCTGCTAATTTACAGTAATGCATGGCACAGTATTTTATGTATTATATTAAAAGACTTGCTTTGGCTAACTTCAGATTACATGCAAGTAAACATTTTCATTTATTGTCAAATTGTTAAAGTTGCCTGTAAAACATTAGGTGTCATTAACAAATGCAGTAACACTTTATATTAAAGTGCTGCTTAGTAATGTTTTATAAAGGTTTTTATAAATGTATCATATATGCATAATAACTATGTTATAGCATATCAATAAACAATTATAGATGATTTATAACCATGCAATAGCTATAATTGCGCATGGTTACACTTTCGCTTAGATATCTCACTTATGGAGAGGTCGACAGCAAGATTGCACCAGGCCAACGCTAATACCTTAACTACATGGTCTACTGCTATCATTCTTATTAAAGACCTTCATTTAAGTTTGAGACCAACAACTCACTAGAATATATATATTATATATTTTTATATATATATATATATATATATATATATATATATATATATATATATATATATATATATATATATATACAGACATGCTCAAATTTGTTGGTACCCTTACAGCTCATTGAAATAATGCTTCATTCCTCCTGAAAAGTGATGAAATTAAAAGCTATTTTATCATGTATACTTGCATGCCTTTGGTATGTCATAGAATAAAGCAAAGAAGCTGTGAAAAGAGATGAATTGTTGCTTATTCTACAAAGATATTCTAAAATGGCCTGGACACATTTGTTGGTACCCCTAAGAAAAGATAATAAATAATTGGATTATAGTGATATTTCAAACTAATTAGTTTCTTTAATTAGTATCACACATGTCTCCAATCTTGTAATCAGTCATTCAGCCTATTTAAATGGAGAAAAGTAGTTACTGTGCTGTTTGGTATCATTGTGTGCACCACACTGAACATGGACCAGAGAAAGCAAAGGAGAGAGTTGTCTGAGGAGATCAGAAAGAAAATAATAGACAAGCATGGTCAAGGTAAAGGCTACAAGACCATCTCCAAGAGCTTGATGTTCCTGTGACAACAGTTGCAAATATTATTAAGAAGTTTAAGGTCCATGGAACTGTAGCCAACCTCCCTGGGCGCGGCAGCAAGAGGAAAATCGACCCCAGATTGAACAGAAGGATAGTGCGAATGGTAGAAAAAGAACCAAGGATAACTGCCAAAGAGATACAAGCTGAACTCCAAGGTGAAGGTACGTCAGTTTCTGATCGCACCATCCGTCGCTTTTTGAGCGAAAGTGGGCTCCATGGAAGAAGACCCAAGAGGACTCCACTTTCAAAGAAAAGAACACCATACCTACAGTGAAACATGGAGGAGGCTCGGTTATGTTTTGGGGCTGCTTTGCTGCGCCTGGCACAGGGTGCCTTGAATCTGTGCAGGGCACAATGAATCTCAAGACTATCAAGGCATTCTGGAACGAAACATACTGCCCAGTGTCAGAAAGCTCTGTTTCAGTCGCAGGTCATGGGTCCTCCAACAGGATAATGACCCAAAACACACAGCTAATAGCACCCAAGAATGGATAAGAACAAAACATTGGACTATTCTGAAGTGGCCTTCTATGAGTCCTGATCTGAATCCTATCGAACATCTATGGAAAGAGCTGAAACTTGCAGTCTGGAGAAGGCACCCATCAAACCTGAGACAGCTGGAGCAGTTTGCTCAGGAAGAGTGGGCCAAACTACCTGTTAACAGGTGCAGAAGTCTCATTGAGAGCTACAGAAAACGTTTGATTGCAGTGATTGCCTCTAAAGGTTGTGCAACAAAATATTAGGTTAGCGGTCCCATCATTTTTGTCCATGCCATTTTCGTTTGTTTTATTATTTACAATATTATGTTGAATAAAAAATCAAAAGCAAAGTCTGATTTCTATTAAATATGGAATAAACAATGGTGGATGCCAATTACTTTTGTCAGTTTCAAGTTATTTCAGAGAAAATTGTGCATTCTTCGTCTTTTGTGAAGGGGTACCAACAAATTTGAGCACGTCTGTATATATATATATATATATATATATATATATATATATATATATATATAAAATATTAAAAATAATATATTTCAATATATTATTTTTATATATAATTTGTTTTGTATTATGGTTTATTATGATTTTTAATGTATTTTTATTTTATGCTTTATTTATCGTTTTATATATGGTATGTATTTTTACATATTTATGTATTCAACTTTTTCTTCCCCCCCATTGTAAAGATTACAATAAAAATAAAAAATGTTAAAAAAAAACATGCAATAGCCATAAACAGAATTACATTTAAACATCCCAAAGTAGAATAGGTGTCTAAAAACTGTCCCCTTTATAAAAACGTAATTCTGTTTATGGCTATTGCATGGTTATAAACATCTATAATGCTTTACTAACACTCCATAACATAGTTATTAAGCATATATTATGCATTTATAAAACATTAATAAGCAGCACCTTAATATAAAGTGTTACCACAAATGCTTCCAAAAAATAGCATTAATACCAAGTGTTACTTCACTATAATTGCATATTATAGCAAACAGGTGTGATTAATCAAGTAATTAATCATCCTGATGGGGTGTTTAATCGATTTAAAAGAAAATGCCAAGATTCTTTTTTAATGTTCTTCTGGGTGAGCTAAAAGTAGGGATTCCCATTTACCAGTGCACTATTACAGCTTTACCATAGGATCATAATTAGTGGTCAACCCCAAAAGCATATTGCATGTGAAAACAGCAACATGTATTGCATTTCTGTATTTACAGACGGGTGTGTGAACTATGCATCAGCTGCAGACTCACTTACAGCAATGTCTCACCCGAAAGACGGCGCACAAGGAGGTTAAGTGACTTGCTCAAGGTCACACAGTGAGTCAGTGAGTGAGCTGGGATTTGAACCGGGGACCTCCTGATTACAAGCCTCCTATGTTTAATGTATCACTTTCTGAAGAGCAAGTGAGTCACGGCATTGATAGGCTATAATTCTTACACCCACATTTTAGCACAACCCCAAGCCTATACGATTCAAAAACAGGTTTTTTTTGTTTTGTTTTATAAACATGCAATACAAAAAAACACAATATTTATTTAACAGCATGAGTCGCAGAAACTATTTATCATCTGGATCGCATTTTTTGTTTTACAGAGCTATGCATCAGCTTCTGTGGTTAGCTGTGTGGAGAGCCACAGGCATGACTTCCATTTTACCAGCTTATCAACATGTGTTTCCTGAAACAAGGATGGTCATGAAAATAATAAGGCACTGGCATCCAACTGCTAAATAATACCCTGTGGTGTGGAATTGGGCTGTCAGAATAAACTTTAAAAATGGAAGTGAATTATGTATTTAGTATCAGTGGTGCACAATTGTACAATACAAATGGTAGTGAGATCATCAGAAATCTAAGCATGGGGAAGTTATTATTGGCTGGGGCACCCAACTTTATTGGTATAATAATTTACAGTGCACAGTAAAGCTACATTACACAGATACAAGCGGCAATTGTTCGATAAATATATGGAAAACTTTATGGAAAGTGTGTGTTTCTCTGATGTGTAACCAGTTGCTGCTCTGGCTACTATGGCTGTTTCCATATTAAACTGCCTTGGATGAATAACTAAAAAAAAAAGAAATAGTACAAGAAACTGAAGAAATGAAATGGCAAATGTTTAGCCTAGAATTATTTTTCAATGCTTTCAGGGCATGGATACAAATTAAAAACCGTATCATACATATATAAGGTAAAAAAAAGACTTACTGGAACAGAGGTACATAGAAGTACAGCCTTGCTACCCGACCCAAGTTATATTATATTATATTATAGGTCGGGTTCAGGTCAGGTGTAGTTTGTATATTATAGTTCGGGTTCAGGTCGGGTCGGGTGTAGTTTGTATATTATAGTTTGGGTTCAGGTCGGGTCGGGTGTAGTTTGTATATTATAGTTTGGGTTCAGGTCGGGTCGGGTGTAGTTTGTATATTATAGTTTGGGTTCAGGTCGGGTCGGGTGTAGTTTGTATATTATAGTTTGGGTTCAGGTCGGGTCGGGTGTAGTTTGTATATTATAGTTTGGGTTCAGGTCAGGTCGGGTGTAGTTTGTATATTATAGTTTGGGTTCAGGTCGGGTCGGGTGTAGTTTGTATATTATAGTTTGGGTTCGGGTCGGGTCGGGTGTAGTTTGTATATTATAGTTCGGGTTCAGGTCCGGTCGGGTGTAGTTTATATATTATAGTTCGGATTCAGGTCGGGTGTAGTTTGTATATTATAGTTCGGGGTCGGGTCGGGTGTAGTTTGTATATTTTAGTTTGGGTTCGGGTCGGGTTGGGTGTAGTTTGTATATTATAGTTCGGGTGGAGGGCAGGCGCGAACCCGGGACCTCTCGCACTGAAGCATAGCGCCGATACCGCTGTACAAAAGAAATGGCTCCCTTGCAAGGAGCATATATCGGGCTTATGTCTCTGTGTGTGATTACGTTACCTACCAGTCCTACTGCTGCCTTACCCCGTGCACGCTACAGTATTTAAAAAGTATCTATGAGGAAATATATGACTTATGATCCAGAATTAAATTTAATTATAACACAGTACTAATTGTCATGGACTGAGAAATAATTTGTCTATTATTATTATTATTATTATTATTATTATTATTATTATTATTATTATTATTATTATTATTATTATTAATTTAGTTGTTACCTTTATCCAAGGTGACTTACAAGTATTACAATAGAAAATACAATATTCAAAAATATTCAAAAGTTATTATAATATGATTACTATTATTAGTAGTAGTCGCAGTAGTAGTAATGCTACCAACCCTCCCGATTTTCTCACGGCCGCCCTCTTTTCAGTAGCACGTTCTAGTGTCCCCACAAGTTTAGTCACATCTAATTTTTGTTCCGCTTTTGGCTAGTTGTACCATTTTTCATGAATGTCTGTGTTTGGCCATAGGCTCAACTGTAATTAGGCAGCACCCTGATGGACGGAGATAAATCTAAAGCCAACTGGCCCCATAATCCCTGAGACACTTTAAGACAGGACAGTGTCTCATTTTGGTTTGAAACTGGAAAATGAATGGTTAACATGCACAGGCATGATGGAAAATAGCCTACTGTAAAGTGACTGCATCTGTTACCTTCTTTTAAAAAAAAAAAAAAAAACTTTTGTACAAACTCCATGGCCGAACATGTATTTAAGAAACATAAAACGGTGCTCAGTTCTTCTCAGTGCTGTGAAAGAGCAGGCTGGAAATGTCCACTCTGCGCTCCGCTCCAGCAACTACCACTCCCCCGCTCCATATAAAATTGGCTTCTCTCACACTATCTGTTTGTGACCAATGATGACCATTAAAGCTATGACAGCTAATTGTTCAGAAGAAATTAATGATCTGCTATTTTCTGTGGTATTCCATGCCTGTTTCTATTTTGCCAAAATCTGAAAGCATGTAGCCAAGTGTTTCATGTGCAAAGCTGAAATGTGTTAATTTTCACTTCTAATCACAAAAACATCTGACTTGCCTTTTGACATCAAAAATTGCAACTGTAATGTACATTGCCAGCTTTGGTAAGTACTGTACCATTATGGTTATTAACATTTGAACAATGTTTTTAATTATTCTGTGGGGCTTTCACTTTAAAACATATGACTGCAATTGAGAGATATAAAAATGTGGTTTTATAACTTTGTGTGTTTAATATCTAATATATTCACTTTGTCACTGTGAGCAGCAAAACTGTATATTATAAAAACCTAAAGCTGTCAGTGATGGTAAAGTCTATTAAATTAATGAATTGTTCTGCTTTTGTATTTTGTATTCAATCTCCTTTAATATAGCAAAAACAGTAGGAAAAATAGAAAGGGTCATAACATTGAAGCATGTTGTATCTTACATAACATTGCTATAGCCTTGATCAGACTGCACTCAGCTACCTCCAGACCCTCATCTCTCCCTACACACCCACTAGACCTCTCCGCTCATCCTGCACTAGAAGACTGGCTCTACCTCCTTTACGCTCCCCTGCCTCCAGAGCCCGCTCCTTCTCCACCCTCGCCCGCAGTGGTGGAATGACCTTCCTACAGATGTCAGGACTGCCCAGTCCCTGACCACCTTCCAGCGCCTCCTCAAGACTCACCTCTTCAGACAGCACCTGTAGAACTCCTCTTTTTTTCCCCCTGGACACTTATCACTCTTCCTTAAATGCGCTTTACTTGCTCTTATCTGCCCCCTATTGTACTGCATTTAATCCTGTGCTTTAGAATACTGTAATCTGTCAAGTGTTATTTAATCTGTAGTATTTTGTATTTAATTATATCCTGATGCTACTATCACTGACACTGTTATCTGCTGTATTATTGAATCGTATTTTGTCATACTTGTACTTGTTAGAACCAAAGTCATTGTATTTATCTTGCTCTTAATTGTATTATTACTTGTACTGTGATTCTTGAAATGTATTTGTTTACGATTGTAAGTCACCCTGGATAAGGGCGTCTGCTAAGAAATAAATAATAATAATAATAATAATAATAATAATAATAATAATAATAATAATAATAATAATAATTTCTATCCCTTGTGATATTTCACTTTTTGATTAGCAGGATAGGTAATAAAACCTGACCAAGAAAAATACATTAAGTGGATAAAATTGTCACACCCACCTGAACTTATGTATGAAATTATGCAAGGCAAATACACAGCTGTATAAAGCTAACATGAAACAACTTGATTGTATGAAGAAACTGTTAAATTATTGCTCCCATCAGTGATGACAGGTGTTTCTATGTGTTGTAGAGATAGCTATTGGTCAGTGCTCTGTTGTGGGATCATGTCCTGTGACCCATTTCTTTTACAGACTAGGAGTGAGTAACAGAACGTGTCTCTATCCCTATTCCAGGTCTCTGACCCTTAATTGAGTTTTGCAATTGAAACATTTTCAGTTGATGTTTATGAAAAACAAAAAAAAAAATTGTTTGCAAAACTGTCATCTTCAGTCAAAATTGACTTAAAAGAGTGAAAACAGAAGAAGTCATGAGTGCCTGCCGAGAATTCCTGATTCCATTTCAAACTGGAATGTCTCCCATGACAGTCTCCTGGACAAGAACCAAGTCCTCAAACAAACTTTGCAGAAATGGCAACAATGTGCTTTTGATTTATACATTAGAGCTAGTCATTGTTCATTAACCGGGTGTATTGTGTCCATTTTTAGGACATCCTCAGTCTGAATCACCCAATCAAACAAGAGCAAAAAACTTTCAGTGCTTCCATTGGATGAAACAGATGTCAGTGTAGCTGCTGATTTGGTGCATTCGTTTTTACCTTTCTTCAGCATTTAACATGTATACTGTAAGCATTTTAAAAAATACTTTAAAAGTACAATGTGCAATTTAATTATTTTAATTTCTTTGGATTTAAATTGTAAGGCAAACCTTCTCAGCATATGGATGCAGACATAACTGTTTTTTGTTTGTTTTTTAAACAGTTTCAATGGTTTTTTTTTATTTTATTTTATTTTGTTATGTGAAGCACTTTGAGTTGTCTTACGTGAAAAGCACTATATAAAATTAAATGGATTGATTGATAACCCCGTCCTTAATCATTTTTTGATTTAATGAAGTGTGTGTTTGTGTAGACATTTTTTTCTATAAAAACAAAATCATGTTTTCATATTCTCTTTTTATATTATGAATTCTTTAAAAAAAAGGAAAGGTGACTCGAGGAGGGGTGACGACTGAGGATGTCCTAAAATGGCCACCATACGGGTGAAGAGTACTTGTGTGTGGGGCTGGTGTGATAATCATATCACATGTCATAAGGGGAGTTTAAAAAATGCTATAATTAATATAGAATTGAATTGATTTATTAGTCAGAATGTTGTGAAGAACTGCAGTGTCAATTCAATTGATCTCAATTGTGGCAGATCTAAATACAGTTTATGTTAATAAAAGAGGGGGCCTTGGTGAAAACCAACATCACTAACAGTGTGTGGGATCTCTTCAGAGTAGATTTGTCTTTAACAGTAAAATACCAGGTTTGGCCCTATTTTAATATTTAAACAGTGGGCGTATTTAGATCTGTCATTGTTTAGATCCATTGAATATAACCCTACATTGTTTACGCTGTATTTGGCCTCATATGATTTTTACTGCACTGACAATGACGCTAGGTTGACTGCTGAGATCCAGAGTTTTAGATCGTGGTGTAGCATTGAGCTTTCTTGGTGGATAAAAGCCAAATGAAATGTGACAGCATTTAGTGATTCATGGGAGGAGGACATTATTAGAAGGCGAGCTTCCTGGATCAGAGGGTGCACACTTTTCCCAGATTGCTTCAGAGTAACAGTTACTATGGTCTTATCTATGCACACATCCTTGTTCACCCACAACTCATCCAATGTGCAGGCTTCTTAACTATTGTGCCACTCCATTGTCTCAAGTGACAGAGGGATTCGTTTTAATAACAGATCTCGTCACAGCCAAATGTATTTAATTGTAGGCCACCGTGGAAGAATGGGTGGGGGGAGGGGGGGTTCTTTCCAACAACAAGTGAATTGCTAACAGTCTATGGTAGTATCCATTTCTCTGTAATGCTGGTTTATGTTACAGCCTTTGTAAACCTTCTAATTGCCCGGTATTGCTGACATTTATGCACATACCATGTTTCCACTGAAAACACATTGCTAAGGTCAGAGGGAGGTTCTGGGGCACTAGTAATCCCAGGTACGGTTGGATTTTATGAAGACACATTAAAGTGGAAATAGACTAACTATGTGCCTTAAAGAGGGGGCTGAGGAAACAATTAACTTAAAAGTGAACAAACTTACAAATGGACCAACACTATAACGCATGTGTTTTTTACTCACTGAACAAATTATACAGGCATGTACTGTAGAATATACGGTACACCTAAATAGCAAGCTAAACATACATATTGATAACATATATTGAGTTTCTGCAAGTTTCAGAAGTATAAGCTTCTGGAAATGTAAGCCTAGTGTTTCTATCTACCTATGGCACTATCCACTAACATTCTCATATCAAACAGTAAGAAAGGTTAGATTCTACCCATTTAACAGTCAGAGGTCTGTGCAGCGCCATGACAGACCTTTGGTCAGTTTTCCACAGGCCATTTTAGATAACAAAAAAATAAGAGATAAAACTTGAGCTGTAACAACCTTAGTATTTATTAGGCTACTTCACACACATAGCTGGAACCACTTAACCCCAAACTGCTAGGTCAAAATGTCCCACTTATGAGTGGAAGAAATATTTGTTTTCTTTTGCTTTTATTTGACTGTCAGTATGCTTGTCAGATTACAGCGCCAATGCACAGTGCAATGTTGTTTATTGATGTTATGCACTGATTAACGAGATGTGTTTTTGTCAGAACTACTGTAATTTTAGACTTTTTTGTGTCAAAATCAAATTTTGGGCAGGATTCTCATAGCTATTTACTCTTTTTCTGTAATGGATAAACATGATAAGTGTTGAATAGGTCAAAATAATTCACTGTTTCGAATGCCTGTTAGGCACGAGAAACTGGATTACCAATTCAACACTTCGAGTTGTTTATGCCACTTAAAACATTTCTTATTGTGGGAATGTTGTCATGAGTTCCTCAGAGTTTGATATTAAAATCCCAGCTACACAGTCAAAAATGTATGTTGTAAATTAAGATAGTAGCAAGGACTATGTTTCAGATATAGAACATGAAAGTGACATAAAAAAATGTAAAAAAAAAACAAAGGAATGTGAACTGGGAACGGAGAGTAAAGTTATTGATTGTTTTGCTGAACCTAAAACAGTTGTCAAGAAGTACTCAGGCAAAATGTAAGCGGAATGCAAGAAGTATAAAAGCTGTTTAAATCGAACATCCGTATAATTGATGGAGATTTACTCAGTGATGATGAAATTGCTTTTGTTCCTGAACCTGTCCAGAAGAAATGTGAAATAAAAATTAGAAGGGGGTGTTTATGTAGACATTAATTTGTAATTATGAAAACTATTTTTTTTACATTATGTTAATGTATAATTGTGTTACTTTTAGCAAACATTATGAAATGCCTAACTGAAATCACAAGCCATTTTCTAAGTATTAAGGTTGAAATGAGTATTGCTATAATTAATTAATTGTTGAAATGATTGATGCATAATAAAATTGTATTTGCATTTTTGTTGAATTGTTCTTACTGTGGTTTCGTTGACAAATCAACAGTTTTTTGTGGATTCGTAGCACAAACAGTTTATTGGTTAATCAACAATATATCTGCCCCACACTCCCCTTCTCTTCAAAGCCACACAGCCACTTTCAGTTAGAAGATTCATAGAATTAATCAATCAAAATATCAAAGGTGAGTTTTAAGTATAGTAATACACCAATTACAATTCTTAAACAAAATTACAACAAACAAAAACACAACTTAGGACTGCTAACAAGTCCCAATATTAAATATCTTGTAGTTTATTTTTAATTCCTTAACTTTATTGTGTGGGGTTTTCCTTTCTGAAAAAAACAAGCAAAAAAAATAACTTGCTTCTGAAGACTTGGAGTAAATAGTTTTGAGCATGTAGCCTTTTATCTCAATATAATAACTAGACATCTGTCTGTGATGTACAAAAAAAAAGTTGCCTTTTATTTGTTTCACCTAAAAGGCTGCAAACTGCAGAAACGATCCATGCTACATGATTACTGTTTGACCTTCATTGCTTAGATTTTCTGAATCTAATTTGAACTGCTCAAAGGTTACTGATAAATCAGTTCTATGAGATTCTACGAATGCAGTTCCAGTGATATACAATACTCCTTAAGATTTGACTACATTAACAGTAGTTTGCAAGACAGGGGTGCTATGGATTTATAGTAACAGTGGTAAAGCTACTTGTATTACTTAAAGGTTCAGAGGCTATGACCTGGTAATTATATATTTTAGTATACATACATTTGGTGCAAACATGTTTCATTCTTTCCTTTGCTTTTCTTTAAGATTTCCATTATTTTTTATTTTCAGCAAGTGCCACATAATGAAATATATAAATACTTTTTTTTAACGCTAATTCAACATGACTTTTTCCATTTCAATTAAAATGGCCACCTGCACCTTGAAACGAACCACATATTTCCACCATCTGGTCAGTCTGTTCCTTAAAAAACTATATATATATATATATATATATATATATATATATATATATATATATATATATATATACACAGTAGATGCTGCTTAATAACAACCTCTCAGTTCCAAGCAAAAATGTGTCATTAACTGAAAGTTGCCAATAAGTAGCGTGCAGTTGCTAATATCAGAATTCCATTAACATTAAAGTCTATGGGATGGGATTGGTTCCTGGGAAAATGTTGTTAATAACCGAAAGTTGTCTTTATCAGGGTTGCTAATAAATGACATCTACTCAGTGGTCTCTCTCTCTCTCTCTCTCTCTCTCTCTCTCTCTCTCTCTCTCTCTCTCTCTCTCTCTCTATATATATATATATATATATATATATATATATACTGTATATATACTGATGCACAATGAAAACGCAAGTCAAGTTTTACATCAATAGCTCATTGGGCACAGACATAATGTTATTTACATTCTAAATAGTGAGCAGATAGGTTTGTTGATTGTTTGAGTAGTATTGCTCCTTGGGATAACAAAATTCTGAGCTCAAGTCATGTGATTTTATAAAAACACCAGGTGCTCAGTGTTTGGTATTTTAATTGCCAAACTTAGTTGATTAAGAATCTGTATAAATAGCCATTCGAAAAGACATGATTTTAATTAACTGATGCAACCATGCCCCGCATGAGTAATGAAGATCTGGTTGCTATCGGCATGATTTAAGGCAGCCTGTCTGTGAGAGAAGTTGTCTGGAGAATGAGATGTTCTGCTTCAACAATCAGCAGACTAGTCCAGAGAAACCAGGAAACCGGCTCTGCGAGGGACAGGCTACGTCCTGGAAGGCAGAGGGTCACCACACCTGCCCAGGACCATCACATCCAACTGATCCATCTGCATAATCACGGAAAGACAACCATGACCAGCCACCCTTCACCAGCTGGCTGCAGCTGCACAGGAAGAGTGGATAACCTGAACCAAACAAATGATTTATGTGTGTACAAGGACATTGTATACTCTTTTTAGGTTATATTTTGGACCAGATTCCTAGGACATCTACTGTAGGATACAGACCGGTATATTTAGAACCTGATTAGCTGAGATGATCAATCAGGTTTATAATTCTGTCAAACTCTAGTCAGCAAGCTACATATACACTGTTGGGGAATCACAGAATAGTCAAGTAAAGTTGGCATAACCGCATGTAATAGGGAAGTAATCTGCAATCATGTGCTTTTCAGGCAGATGGAAGTGTAATTGCAATCTATTAACAAATTAATTACATTTTACAACACTATTAAATAGTTTGTTAAAATCCCAAGCAGTTTTAAAATACAGTTCACAAAGAGCAAAGTGTATTAAAAGTAAATACACAAATATTTTTACACACAATTTTTTTTCAAGTGAAACTTTTAATTTTCAACTCAAATTAGTAGTTATACTACCCCTAATATATCATAATAAATTCTATCCAACAGCAAACTGAGAAAATGGAGCTAGACTATTTTATTAAAGCAAACCGAGGTTCGATCCTTAGTCACTACGATTATATTATATTATAAGGATGCTGACGTACACAGGGTTATAAAAATAAGTTTTCCATTGCGAGTAAAATGTAATGTCAAAAGGAGTCCTATATTCTTCATCGCTATTAATTTTTGTTGATCACTTAATCGATTCCCTGTAGTTTTTTTTAAATCTTTTTCTCAAGCCAGCTATTTCCATTTTAGGACGCGTTCTTCACACTCTTTTTTACAATATAAAGTATCAAGACGGCACTGGGGGCACCTGACAGGGTCAGGTGGAAAATTGGCACTGTAAAACAAAGACAGCCTTAGATCAGCATTCTTTTTTTACCAGCCTTGTTTCCAACTACTGGTCTTTTAAATCTCCAAACCCAAACCTTGATGTGCTGTAGTCTTATTCCAATCTCTCGCCCATCTGGCTTGACTTGGCAAAGCATGTATTGCCCAGCATGGGTTATGTGCCCAGCAGGGGTATGTCCCAGACAGTTTACAATGATATTGCCATGATATTGTAGGGAGGTTCTATTAGATCTGAACCAATTTCCACCTATAACTGGACAGTTACTGTGTGTAACAGTGCCAGGAACATTCTTTGTACAGTCTACTGTGTGCTCACATTTTAATATGTGTATTTTTGTACACACAACTTCAAACTCACTAATTCCACCTAGGCTCAGCCAGCCAATTGCTGTCCACTTCAGCCCTAATTAGATTTTTTCCTCGATTTTAAGGGGCCAATAAAGGATGCCTGAGGACCATGTGTGGGTTTGGAGGTGTACTACCACTACACATCTACTGCTTGTTTGTTTGGGATCTAAACTGCATTACTTGATGTGTAATTAATAACCCAAGATAACATCACAGGGGTGCATTATCTTCATCCAAGTGGAAGCTTTTGCCCACCTCTACCACCCATGAAACTAATGGCCAAAGTACAGTGAAGGAAATATGGCTTGGATTTTTTCTTAAAACAGAAGGCGTGCAGATGTGCAGATGCTGAGTGCTAATGTCTGGCATCTCTAACATATTCTGATCAACAATTGGTTAGAAGAATAGAAGTTTCCAGAAATGTTCCAAGAGAATACCAAAACACATGTGCATTCAAATGTTGCCAGTTATTGATTTCAGTTGGATCCAGTTGATGCTGAATTCAGGTTAGAAAGCACTGAAGCAAATTGTCTGTTGCAATATTCTCTTTACATCCAGCAAATCTCAGCTAAAAGGTTTTATGACATAATGACGGTAACGTTTTAAAAACAGATGACATCTATGCGTGCTTTAGGAAGTGCTCGATTTAAAACAAGAGAAGATCTTGTTTGTTTGTTTATTTTTTTTTTTACTTTTGTTATAACTATTTCCCTGGAGGTTTACAGCCATTTTGAGAAATCAGGTTCATTAATTGACTGTAAACATGAAAGTATGGAGGTACTGTCTTTTACATATCCATGTTATATAAAGTATCAATCCCAAAAGTGAAATTCTGAATGGGTGTCTCTTGTTTTTAATCTATAATGAGAAAGTATTGACTTGCAGGGCTGTTAATAAGTCCAACCTGTTTAAAATGCTCACAGTGGATAGCACATAAGTGCCATGCTCTTCATGGATGAGTAGGGGTTTAACCTCAGCTTTTCAGATTGCTGCAGTCATCACAGTCGAACTTTTGCTTCACTATATCTGTTTGCCCATTTTAGATCAAAGAGCTGATCACTTGCTGATTTAAAACATATAAAACATTTCTCATGTGGTTACACTTACAGTCCATCCACAGGGTAAAAACGGACAGCTGTTTTGATGGATATGATACAGTACACCATTGCTTTACTGCAAATAGTGGATTGAGTTTATCAGATCTTCAACATGTTCAGCACAAAGAGAAAGTCATAAACAAGTCGTTTATCAAAGTAGACATAACAGGTATACATAATAGGTTATGTGCTTAATGTCTACCTGCAACCAGCATATGTAAACTGAAATGCATCTAAGAAAACAGCAATCAGTTCATACTGGTGGCAAAGTTCTTATTTTCTAATTCAGGTAAACTAATGGCACTGAGACTGGTCAACAGACAGTCACCCAAGAAAGCACTGCTCATTGTTCTGTTTGCCTATATAGGTTGGTCATGTGTTTATTATTTAATTTAATACTTCCTTTGCCATGTGTTGTTGGCAGTTAGCTGACTTTATTCTACCAATGTGTTATCACATGGACTGGTAATTGTGTACAGTAGTAAAACACACCAAGGCTGTCGTTGAATATCTATGTAATTACGTTACCGTATGTGCGTGTGTCCCGATTGAATGTAAATTGCGTATTTTCTCCTAGATTTAGCCACAAAAAAAGTTCCAATATATAAATGTTAACAAACGCATTCTTAAAAGTTTTGAAATGTGTACTTACAGATATAATAATGTTGAAAATGCATATCACATATTAAATATTTAAAATCTATAAATCTTTGTTTTACACTTGGCGAGTCAGCATTTAGCTTGAATTAGTGAATTTAAATATATATTTTTTACATTTGGCAAGTCAACATTTAGCTAACATTTTTAACAAATAAATCTGAAAAAATACATGTAACATAATTTTTTTTTTCTTTTAATTGCTTTAATTACTCAGAGACCACTGCTCTGTCTGCTTCACTGCAATCTTGGAAAAGTAACCAGCTTTGAGAACACACACACACAATTGGTGGTGCAGCGCCCTCTTATAACGTACCCTTTATTCGGGTACTGGAGCTTACACACATCCCATTGGTCCTCGGCCGCACACCAGGACCAATAGGCACAGACAAACAACAGTCACTAACAGGGGGACACAGAAAGCACCACACGCGCGGGATACATTTACACACATACACACAGACAGTCGACCAGCAACTGCAGGGAATACAGAGGGGGAAAGGAACACAATACAACGGGAATTACAGTACAGTACACGCATAGAAAATGTAGAGATTAAAGTCTTCAAACATGCATTTTATCTACTACACAGTAATAACACACTTATTTGTAGTAACAGTTTGTGTCCCGGCAAACTATCATCCATTCTCTATACATCACTATATGCACCATTGACCATTGAGACACCAGGAACTGACAAAGTACATGAAACATGATAACATGCAAACTGAAGCTGTTCATCAAAATTTCTATGTGTATTCTTTATGCATTAAATTTAACTATCATACGTAATTCATATTTTTTCAGTGCGTAAAACACCCAGTACGCAGCTTTTCTGGAGGGCTGGCTGAGATAATGTTTTCCTAATTGCAAGGCAGGTAAAAGTATACCAGTTTGTCTATTTATAGTTTATCTGCTGTATGATTGAGTGATAGAAGCTATTGGCTAAAATATCCAATAAATTACTGAAGTAAAATGTCTTCAATTAAGAAAAAACGAATATTTTCAATGTTGCTTATTCAGACAATGCAACATTTTGACAGTCATACCATCTTAGCCATGTCTGCAAATATTCAAACATAAGCATACTAGCTTTCACATTGAAAATATAAAAAAAATATTGTTAATACTTTGTTGTCGTTTCAATACAACCATTAAACAAAAATAACTGAATGGTAAATAAAACATTTGTCAATGGCAAGGAATACTAAATCCTTGCCATTGACAAATGGACCTGCCGCATGGGGTTCCAAGCCTAGTGGAAATAACACATTTATTTAATATATACTATGTACATGTTGTAACAATACATTCCCCGATAGGAATTAGTGAAATCCACTGTGGCTTACATAATGTGTCATCTTCAGACATATTTTTATTAGATTGCACTTGTGGGTTATTGTTCAGCATCAAATTTGTTGTTAATTACACCGTGTAACACATTTTTTTTTTTTTTGGTTCCTGGGTAGTAAGTGTTATTTCCTAATTGCTTATGCCTCAAAAGTATAGAAAATGGCTATTATTCCCCACAAACTTTGCTTTTGTGACCAGGACAGTGATTTGAAATTTACCTATTTTCCAGAACATTCCAGATAGATTCAGTGCTGAGTAAACTTGGAGTAACTTCTAGAACTTTCTTGAACTTTCCAGTAATATAAATAGTTGTATAAATACAGGGGCCTTAAGCCCACTAGTTCAGTTTAGTTCCAGCTGCCTAAGTGGATACATATCTGCATTTTTCTGAGATGGCATCAAGGTCATAGGAGACTTCAAAATGGTGGCATTCCTGATGGGTCTCCAAGGCTGTTTTACCAAGTTTCCCTGCTATCTTTGCCTTTGGGACAGCAGGGACACCAAGGCGCACTGCCACAGGTGGGACTGGCCACAGCGGACCGAGTTCTCTGTGGGGAGGAATAACGTCAAGTGGGAGCCACTGGTGGACCCCCGGAAGGTGCTGATGCCACCACTGCACATCAAATTGGGCTTTATGAAACAATTTGTCAGAGCTCTAGATAAGGAGTCGGCAGCCTTCAAGTACCTTCAAGACTTCTTCCCTAAGCTGTCTGAGGCAAAGGTCAAAGCCGGTGTCTTCGTCGGACCACAGATAAAGAAGATCCTGGAGTGCAATGAATTCCCCAAGAAGCTCACTAGTAAGGAGGAAGCGGCTTGGAACAGCTTTGTCGCAGTGGTTCGGGGCTTCCTGGTGCAATCACAAGGCCGAAAACTATGTGGAGCTGGTTGAGACTCTGGTGAAGAACTACGGCACAATGGGCTGTAGGATGTCCCTCAAAGTCCATACCCTTGATGCTCATCTTGATAAATTCAAGGAGAACATGGGAGCGTACTCGGAGGAGCAAGGCGAGCGCTTCCATCAGGATATACTGGACTTTGAACGCCGCTACCAAGGACAGTATAACGAGAACATGATGGGAGACTACATTTGGGGGCTGATGCGTGAAAGTGATTTACAGTATAATCGTAAATCTCGAAAAACTACTCACTTCTAAATCTTTTGTAGTCATTTTTGTATTACTTTAGTATAAATACATGTTAATTTGGATTCATATGTTGTTTTTTTCTGACTTTATGTGAACGAAAAGACACAAATTCGCCCGTTTTCTCATTGGAAATAGGTAAATTTCAAAATATCACTGTCCTGGTCACAAAAGCAAAGTTTGTGGGGAATAATAGCCATTTTCTATAATTTTGAGGCATAAGCAATTAGGAAATAACACTTACTACCCAGGAACAAAAATTGTGTTACATAGTGTTATCTATTTTTATTCACGTGGAAATGTATGTTTGTTTATTAAGCATCTATTCACAGCTGTGTGGGCAACAGTCACCTCATATAGAATCTGTTCCCACACTTCCAAAATGTGCTTAACAAATTTCCAGTGTTGGAGGTTTTATCCTAATTGGCAAATGCTGAAAATTATTAGCAGTGCCAAACCGCTATCTAAAAGTCATGTTAAAAATTAGTCCAACTTGTCAGAGCCAATTTTCAAATCAGTTTTGTGAACTATACACGCTGTAAACAGTATATGGTGTGGGTTTATAAACTCTCTGCACAGTGTATTGCATATTTAGTATTCCACACTACATCCTGGCTTTGTTTCTTACCATGTGCCTAACATTTTTACAGAGGTACTTCACTGATTTGTTTATTATACATGGTATTTCCTGTGCTTGTGGGCATCCAACTACTTCTATTGAGAAAGCTTCCTGGTCAGTCTGAACAGCTACTTAACAATCTGGGGCCTACTCAAGTGAATCTAAGCAGTTGCGGGTGTAAATACTGCAGTTGTTTGTTTACTTAAAATCAGTCAAAGCATCTTTATAGAAGTAAGAGACAGCACCATCTAGTAATATGCTACTTTGGGTCAAATTTTATTTTTGCTTGGCTGGCAATACACTTCTGTGCTTAAAAGGGTGCTGAAGCCTACTAATAAGACAATTTAACAGATCTTACCTACGTAAACAATATATGATCGAGTAGTATAGCACAGCATAGATAAGAAACTCTATATGGTATAATACACACAGTGACTGACAATAACACGCCACAAGCTCCCTATTTGAGATCTATGTATAAAAGGCTGCAGTGTATAGATCTTGGGCTCATTTCAATATACAGATAAAAATGCGTATCTGGCAGATACAATGTTGAAAGATGAAATACGAATGAAGTTGCGTTGCCATATAACTACACTCACACCGCTCGTTCCTCAAACCGTTCGTATTTTATCAACACCAAATGTTTCATCGTTTAAATACAAAAGGTGAATCGCACTTAGGTTTCTCATTTAGGGCCTGATTTTCAAAAGGGGCCAAAAAATGATTTTTAATACCAGATTTATGTAACTAAATCAAGTTATTTAGATTTATATTCAGCCCTTTGAAAGCCATATACTTAGTGACCCAAATCAAGTTTTAGAAATCACTTTGCGACCTAGTTCTTATTTTGCCCCTTTTGAAAATCATGCTGATGCTGTGTATCTAAGACACAGAGAGAGAGAGAAATACGACGACACAGGGCATTGGGTCACACAAATTACAGTAAGAGACGTTTGCGTAACATCTTTGACAAGCTGTCTAAAGAGGATATAATAGCCAAGTACCGTTAAAAGAGGGAGGATATCCCTCAACTATTCACCTCACTTGAGCCATATGTGAGCAAACAAACAAAGATACATTGTGCCCTGTCTACAGAAGCTGGCAATATGCTGGCAATGAGCAAGGCATCAGTATGTCACTGCATTGAGAATGTAACTTTGCTCTTACCATGCTGAATACATAATGTGGCCCATGGTATGGGAATTGGGAATTACAGTCAATAAAGGAAGGTTTTCATTCCATCTGTGGTTTTCCCAATGTGATTGGAGCTGTGGATGGTACACATATTTAATTAAAAGCACCAAGTGTGGATGAATATCATTATGTGTGTCGAAAAGGGTACCACTCAATGAATGTGCAGATTATATGTGACAATAATCTCATAATAAGAAATGTCGTTGCGAAATGGCTGGGCACGATGCATTCATCTGGACAAACTTTGCTGCTACAGAGATTGGAGAGGAAGGTGGCATGATTGAAGTTGGCCTGTCTGTGAGAGAAGTTGCCCAGAGAATGAGATGTTCTGCTTCAACAATCAGCAGACTAGTCCAGAGAAACCAGGAAACCGGCTCTGTGAGGGACAGGCCATGTCCTGGAAGGCAGAGGGTCACCACACTGGCACAGGACCGTCACATCCAACTGATCCATCTGTGAGAAATTCCAGGAAGAAATAACCGGTGCATCAGCAGAATGACTGTAGCTCGCCGTCTGCATTAAAATGATTTGCATGCTTGGAGGCCGTTCAGGGGTAACATGTTGACAGCTGAGAGAAGAAACTGCCATCTCCTGTGGGCCAGAGAGAGTGGTGGAGTGTTTTATTCACCAATGAATGCCATTTTGCACTCGACAGATCTAACGGAAGACAATGTGCGTGGAGACGTTGTGGTGAGCGCTATACTGACTGTTGTGTTGTTCAAGTCAACTGGTGGGGCAGTGGAAGTGTGATGATGAATCTCCTTTAACACAAGCACACCTTTGGTGCAGATTGAGGGCAACCTTACTGCTCAGTGATATATATATAGTTGTCGTCAAAAGTTTACGTACCCCAATGGAAATTTATAATTTCTAGAAATTTCTCAAAAACAAATAATTATAAGAAAAATCTTTTGTAGCAAAAGTTTTGCTTTCAATTATTTATTTCAGCAAAAATGCAAATTTTAAAATATTCACACCCTGACAAGGAAAATAAAATTAATAGCTAATTGAGGCACATTTAGCATAATAACATCTTTAAAATTATTAGGATATTTGTCAATGAGCTTTTGGCATGATTCTTTAGTGATTTTTGACCATTCTTCAATGCAAAATTATTCCAGTTCATTCAAACTCCGAGGAATTCTATTGTACACAGCCTTCTTCAACTCAGACCATAGATTCTCAATCAGATTTAGATCAGGACTTTGACTAGGCCATTCCAGAGCCTTGAATTTATTCTTCTTTAACCATTCTGAAGTAGATTTTGATGTGTACTTTGGATCGTTGTCGTGTTGGAACGTCCAGTTGCGCTTTAAACCAAGTTTTATAGCGAATGGTTTCATGTGATTGGCCAATATCTTTTGGTATGCTATGGAATCCATTTTACCATGTATTGGAACTAAATTTCCTGTGCCATTAGAGGAAAAACAGCCCCATAGAAGGATATTACCACCTCCATGCTTGACAGTGGGTATGGCGTTCTTTTCTTTGTACGCCTCACCAGACTTTCTCCAAACATAACGACTATCAGCGTGACCAAATAGCTCAATTTTTGTTTCATTGTAGTGAAACAATTAAGCTTACAAATGGTTTTTGACTCAATAACACTTTATATACAAGAAAGGCATACCTCCAATACAATCATATTAGCATGAGGTATAAACTGACTTTGGACAAGGCCTCAGTACAGCTCAGTGCATATGTTTGTATCAGAAAGCACGGATATCCATGGAGTCAATTCAAAAGAGATGAAAAGACTGACGACACTTTACAATGTATGATATTTATACCTTTCTAAACAATTGTTGACTCCCCTTCAACCCGACTGGTTTCTGTCCAATAATTGAGTGAGTCGCTCTCTCATCACACACAGCAAGCCTACCACATACTTCCTCTGTGGGAAAGGGGGCGGTACTCTCTGACCTTATGGTTCACCATGTGCTACAGTGAGCAGGGCGCATCCATGTTGTCTTTTAATGCACCTTCCCCCCATCTCACACTATCTTTGCTACTCCTGTCTTTTGGCATTTAGCTCAGACACCCATCTGTGACTTTGAGTCGTGTTAGGCGATGCAAAACTGCACGTAGCTGGTTTTGCCGATGGGAAATGAAAGAACTCGAAACTTACACAATACTGTATAGAAACTGAATTACTGTAAAAGCATATTAAAGCAACTGAATTAGTAAGCACATTAAAATGACTATAAACAACACATTCACCCACAATTTAAACATAACGATTAAAAACAACTCAACTATAAAAGACACACACACACACATAATGTAAAACTTATAATTAATAACATAATTAATACCTCATGCAGAAAGCCATCACTACATCATCACTCCACAAAACCTTTGACCAGTACTCATATCCATCATTCAATTGCCGTTTTGCAAACTTTAAGTGATTGTCCTTATGACATTTTCCTAAAAGTGGCTTTTCCTTGGAATGCAACCATTGAGACCTTCACCATTTCCATTGGGGTATGTAAACTTTTGACTATATATATATACAGTATTAATGTTCAATAAAACTTAATAAAATTATTGTCTACAATTTAAGAAAAAATGAAATTTTAACCTAAACCCTAGTCATCATTCCTACATTAACAGCAATTCTGGCTGCTGAGAGGAGCTCAGAGAGGTTGTATCCCTCAGAGGAGACGAGCCTCTGTTATAAACTCCTATCTGCTATTAACCACAGTACTAGCAATGGCAGACGTAGTCTGATCCCTAGTTTTAATTGGAGGAGCCACTCACAACACCCCTGAAATCTAAATGCTATATTGATGTTGCATGCAGTGCATTTTTAAACATACGCTGGCAGTGTATTAACAGTTAAGTTTATTAGAATAAACTATGATGGGCTACTGCTTTCTTTTCTCTGTTAGCTAGTGAAGAAAATGTGTTTAACAGCCAAATTGGAGTAAAACTTTAAGAAGAGATGAAAAGTGTTGTCAGTCAGAATACAATAAAAAGATTCTACTGCTGCTGCATGCTTAAGGGGACTCCAAGCCCTCTGTCTTTTTTCTGTCTATCTTTGCTTTGGCCACCAGCCACAACAGGTTTATAGAGTCATGATCATATATTGTTTATCGTTTATATATCAGGATATCGTTTAGGATATCATATACTAAGTTGTAGGACCGCTTTAAATATCTTGCTATAAGTACAGCCTTGCTCGTACGTTGAAACAACTTGCACCTACTTCAGTTTTATTTGTCAAATTGGTAGCATGTGCGACTGCAATAAGTACAACAGGAGGACATTTTGAGATACATATTGAAATCAAGAGAGAGCAAAGAAGAAACCATTTGAGTGCCTGGCTAGGATATCTGGGGGTGGACAGATCACCTGTTAAGAAAAACAACCCCACTTAATCAAAGCAGAGGATCACCAAAACCATCAGTGTTAGCCCTTGGCCCTACAACTCTCCTGCTTAATGTAAAATGGTTGCCACCAGCACTATAAACCCATTGAAACTCAGCATGCAGTTCAGACCAATAACTGGGAATGCTGCTGAGCCACTATGTTGCCAGGCAACAATAGGGGGGAAAATGAATTGTCGTACTTGCATGATTAAATGAGTGAGGCCAACTTCATATAAATTACCTAAGGATTCCCTGCTACCCTTAATCCAGCATGGCAAATACATTTGCATAGCCTCAGGCTTTGAAAGGTCAAGCTAAACATTTGTTTTAATTATACTGAGCCTCTTTCAATCAAGGTAGGTTTTTGTTCACACTGAATGTAGAGCACAATTTACAACACATTTCTGTATTTTTTTATAACCATCTTATTAATGTTCCATAGTTTAAAAGGGGCTACCCACTGCACAAGTCATTGAAGAGTAGTGTGTTGAAGGAATGCGTAGTTAATACCACAATTGTGTTGGAATTGGTCAAGGATTTCAGAGGATTTTCATTTCCGTTTTGCTCGCACAATAACTTGTGCACCGGTCACAACTCTCAAATGTTTATTGCTACTGGGGGAACTAGCAGGTGCAAAACTGTTACAGTGCTTAGCTGGGAAAAATCCAAACATATGACAATGCAATTGTTATATCATGATAATGTTTACACTAACTAAGCAGTTAGTAAAACACAAGTGGACACTGTGCTGAAATCCAACAACTAGCTTCTTTATTGAGTTCTTCTGAATGACCAGAGAAACTGCGCACACTATGTGAGCTATGCAAATACTACCAGTAGGTGGCAGTAACCAACTAATCTTAATACAGTACTAAACCACATACATAACAGCAATCAATATTTCTAATGAGTTCAATGCAGCTGACTTGGAGCAACCGCAAATTATCTGTTGTTAATTAATTTCAGACATCAAGTCTTTTTGGCAGCGTACTACAACTTCTAGTATGACTACTACTACTACAAAGTAACATAACATAAATCCCCCGCCAATACTGTACATTTATAATTAGAGCTATCAGTATGAAGAAACAGTTGATGACCATGACTTATATGAACAGTATGTGCAGAATTGTACAGAATATGTATTTAAAATCTAGATGTCATTAGGTAAGCAAAGGAGGTATTAGTATCATAGTAAAATATATGAAAATGACTGATTTGCAGTGTGTGTTCATAAGTGTACAGTCGCATGGATTCAGTAATGTATGCTAAATAGGGTTAATACCAAGTTTCATCACTAGTAGATCAGCGGTTTTCCTTAAATAAGTAAAGTTTGATTTCCATTACACGAGAGTAGTGCTAGTGGCTAGTTGAGCATACCGCAGTTTCTTCCTCTTGTACGCCTCATCTACAGCATCCTCCCATGGCACTGTTAACTCTACCAGGTGAACAAGGTGTGCTGATCCAGACCACAAGACAATATCTGGTCGAAGGTTAGTGGTGGCAATCTCAGGTGGAAAAATAAGCCGTTGACCAACATCTGCCAGCATTTTCCAGTCTCTAGCAGCTTCCAGTTGTCCTGGGCGAGGATTGTTTTTAACACCTTTTTTTGGTGGTTGCTCTCCTGGACGGAGGAATGTTGTCTTTTGTGTATAATGTTTTGATGGAACAGGTGGCAACTTATTGGTCATGTTACGCTTGTCTTCCAGTGCTAAGGCCAAACATCGCAGCACCTGGTCATGAAATTATTATTATTTGTTTATTTAGCAGATGCCTTTATCCAAGGCAACTTACAAAGACTAGGGTGTGTGAACTATGCATCAGCTGCAGAGTCACTTACAACAACGTCTCACCCGAAAGACGGAGCACAAGGAGGTTAAGTGACTTGCTGAGGGTCACACAGTGAGTGAGCCGGAATTTGAACTAGGGATCTTCTGGTTACAAGCCCTTTTATTTAACCACCGGACCACACAGCCTCCTATAAATAACATACAGGATGGTAGGAGCAGACAGACACCGGTATATAATATACAATGTTCTTTTTAAAATGCAACTGATAGTTTCCACTATGTTTTACACCAGCACCAAATTGTGTAGTTTTTTTTTGTTTGTTTGTTTTGTTTTTAGAAGGATGCTGATTACTGCACATCATAAACTCTGCTAGACCATGCAACACTGTCTCATTAAGATTGTGCTCCTTGTCAGGGACTGCTGATGGTATGTATACAACTTTGCCATTACTGTGTAAAGCAGCCTTAAACTATCTTTGGGAAAATAGTGCATACAAGGGACTATATATGTGAAAATATTCCACACTGTCCCAGAAAGAAAATTAATAACAAATGGGTCCCTTAATTGTAGAAAACAGGTTTTCCAGTATTTTATATCGGGTGCCATTTCTACTAGTTTTCTTCTATACATTTTAGTACTCAATCAGAAAAGTTACAGTAGAACAGAGTTGTGGTGAAATATATATATATATATATATATATATATATATATATATATATATATATATATATATAATTACTTGATACAGTATATATGCTGTTTTTCACCTCAGGGTTGTAAACATGTTATGGTCATTCTTTAATCTTTAATTTTACATAAAAAATGTAAAGCCAGAAATGAAATATTGATAAGTCAATCCAATAAATGTATTGTATTTAATATAGACAAATGTATGAAAAAGACATTGATATCATCCAAAATGAAGGCGCAACTTCACTTAGTACACGGTTCTAATTAATATGAGGCGTGCACTGAATATAAAGCATTCCCTCCAGAATTGGTTGTAACTACTTTATTAGGTCTGGCTCCCTCTAGAGTCTATCATAGACTCTAGAGGGAGACAGACCTAATAGCTCTGGATTTAATCATTGGATTTACAACTTACTTCAGTATGTGTGGCATTAGTGTTAAGGACAACACAATTTGTGCTAAATGTAACACAAACTGGGCTGTTCTTAATCCAACATTTAACACACAATCAGTTCTGTACCCTAGGAAAGTCCTTCTGTAGAGTTAATTTATTGCTAAAAAAAAAACCAAATAAATAAATAATCCTTTCAGAAAGCTTCGCACTTGATATAAATTACGCGTTCATTATGTTTTTTGAACACACGTCATGTAATGCTATATCTACAAATATGATAAATAATTTAAAACTTGAATATTTTTTTGGTTTCACATATCACCACCGTGTTGGTGGAAATAACCCAGTATAAAAATAATGCCTTGTCATATCTCTTTGCCTGTTTTCATTCTTGTAAATGCTACCCAGTAAACTGTAAATGCCGCTAGCACCACATTAGGAGAATACTACAAGTTTTCTTTCTGTGTTGGTCTTCTAGCTTCCTGCCATAGATACATGCAACATAGGCTAGATCAGCCAAGTATGAGCTCGTAACATCTAGTGATCTAACAATTTGGCTCAAGTTACCTTTTGCTTTACTGGAAATATACAGCAGTGCTCTAGATGGATTTGAAGTTTGCTAATATATCACCACTTAAAAGATCTAGTCTATGTTACATACAGTATCTGTATTGCAGGCAACAACAATGGAAGAGCAGCTTCTGAACTAAAATACTTAAGACCTTTCTTGACACAATATTTGAATAATTGCAATAAAAAACACCCAGGATGATTGCAAACAGCAGAACTATTAGAGGACAGTAAAAAAGAAGAAAATGCAATTTAAATTACTTACTCTTAATCGGTTGTAAGGGGATTACTTAGTTCTTATGGATCTTGGTCACTAATTTATTCCTGATAAAGTGTGTATAAAATTGTGAAGTGTGTTTTACCTCTAAATTGAATCTAATATTACAACTGAATATTGTTCACAATGTATTGTTATGCAATTAAGAACTGCAGGCTGAAGCAAAACATATCAGGAACACCAGTGTGGGTTTTAGTACTGCACCCTTGCAACCTTTTATGATCATCTACAGGATCAAGGTCATATCTCATAACGAATGACCAGCGAGGTAAAAGAGTCGCCCTTTTTAATAATAAACCGGTATTCTATAAACCGACGCATTAAAGTATAATAACAACAATCGGTGTTGCATGCGTGAAAAAAAAACTGAGGATAAGACAGCAGTGGCTCACCAGGGAAATCCTTTTGCATGGAGGCAGTGGCTGGCTCACACAAGCCGACAATCTGGTCCTCTTGTAAGTCTAAATTGTAGCAATTTGTAAACAAACTCGAGCGCAGTAATTGCTTGCAAGGATAAAGCCAACAACGGAATAGGATAGCTTCATTCCACAACTGCCCCAAGTGTCTAATCTTGGCTTTACTTAGCTTAATATGGAATTCCACTGGGTTTGTTACGCACAGCTCACTGTCTATACAGAACTAAAAAAAAAAGTATATTTTAACAGCCCCTTTGGTAATTATACATAATGAAACGAAAACTTGATCCGATTTCATGTTGTAAATAAACATTAAAAATCGCAGAAAATAAACAGCACTTGGCATGTGTTTTGTTTCATTCTCTGATTGTCCAAAGATCATATCCCCCCAAGGCGTAAACTATGTTGTGTTTGAAAATATAAAAATAACAATGTTAACAATGTGGTTTATTGTATGTTTAACAAAAAAACAAATGCAATAAATAAATATAAAAGTTCCACAATATTGACAAAATACATTTAGGCCACAATACGATGGCAGAAAAATGCAAGTCTATAAAAAAAAAAGACTAGAAACACCTGAACCAGTGTTGCTGTAAAAAGAAAAAAAAGTTGTAAAATGAACACAAGGGTATCAGTCAGAGGGTGTAGAATGCTCTCCTCTGACGTGATAGACTCGCCCTCCAAATAAACTTTGGAGACCAGCGGAGGAGTTGAAGTCATGAAGCTAGTGTGCAGAGGAGGTCGAATGAGTCAGTCAAGTATCCAAATGAGGATTTGAAAGTAGATAAAATAAAATAAAACAGGAGCTATCAACAACATAGAGACCAAGCTGCTAAAAAATTAAAAATCGAGAAGCTTTTTTTTCTGAAATGATGTCAATGATGCTTCGGTGATGTGCATCTTCTTTTAAACCTGACCGACACAAGAAGCGTTGATGGTAAACCAAACCAAGTAACATAGGTACACCAGGGTATCAACGTAGCAAATGAAGACACGTTTCGTTCATGTCTTATTAACAACGAGAAGTCTTTACTAATTTAGATCTTATTTTTTTGTGAATTAGCTTTGCCACTGTGGATGACACTATAACCTTTATTTTTTTTTATTTTTATTTTTTACCAGGACTCATACAAGCGCGCATTTTAATGGAAGAAGAGGTTTTTGTCTCTTAAAGGGTAGCCTGATAAAAAAAATTTTTCTTTGAAAAGTCTACCTATGTGGATATTCAAACTTTTGCTGACTTCAAGATGTTACCTGCGAAATGGCCCGTTTATCGTGGGGCCCTGTTTAACAACATTTCTGTCAGAATTGTAAAAGCCTTGCGCACTTGAGTTTTGCTCAATTCTTGGATAAATAAATACACATATTATCTATTGTTGTTCTTGTTGTTGAGGACATTGATTTAAAGAAGAAACAAATCAAGGTTACTATGCAATTACAACTGATATCTTTGGTTTTAATCTTTTTACACTCTATGGAATACATTGACACCCAGCAAGCCTCCAGAATCAGGCGACATAGAAAATGTAAGTAGCCAACCTGCAAATTCATAAATACCAGACCTCATTTCCCTTTAATTAGTAACATAAATCATATTTTAGTTTTAATCATTATCTTCCATGTAAAACATTATTTATTTATTTATTTATTTATTTATTTATTTATTTATTTTTTTAATGGAAGGATGTTAAAGGAGCAGGTTATGCAGTTGGCATCTTTTTTGGCACTAAAACACATTTATTTTACAGTGCAATGGGTGGGAGGATTAGTTCATAATCATAAAGTTATAGTCTTATAAAGCTCACATTTTAAAGTTGGCGGTTAAAGGAAAGTTACTGTATTAAATTACCGGTATTGCAATTGCTTGATTATCACTGAAGTAATAACTCGATGTGAGTAAGATGGTTTCCCATATGTTTAATTTATTGTTTTATTTATGTATTATTATTTGATGTATACATTTTGATGGTGAAAAAAAAACAGCGCTTATTTGTTCTAATATCCTTAGCTTATTGTACTCTTTATAAATATAACGGATTTAATGGCTGCTAATGAACGAGTGAGTCCTGAAGGACCTCCTATAATTCAAGGGAATAGTCCAAGGTAAAGCGTAATGAATGACTTGGCAACAAAAAAAATGATGGAAAAAAAGAAAAAAAGATGACCAGTTTTCAAACTATGTATAGGCTACTGTCGTCCTAGCTTCTGTATAAACTTATATTTCAGTGATACCAATAAAATGCGCATCTTTTCAATTATGTTTAATAAACGTGTTCTAATAATACAATACCAAATACAAAAGACGGTGGTAAATGCTTAGTCAATCATTGCATTAATTAATATAATACAGACGATTCATTTAGTCGATTGTGTCTGATCTTTAAGTTCACGATTGCATGAAATTAAAACACTATATAATATTGAAAAATATTTATTTTGCGGTCATCGTTCACACACGACTTTATTATAAGGTGTGCTTACCGATTCAGGTTTGCTAAATAATTTGTCAATTGAATGAAAAAAAAGTGTTCTTTAGTAAAGAAACTGAACTTTTGATTGGTTTATTTCTTATTGGTTTGCAACCAATTTTGGAACAATGCTACTTAATGATTTATGAATAGGTTATATTATGTACATTGATTATCTGCTTTATAATGGATTCTTGTTTTTACTAGGGCAAGGAAAACTAGAAATAGAAAACAAAAAAGTTTAGCATGTGAAAGGAATGTCTACTGAATGCAACTATTATTTTACTTAATTGTCTCAAATTATCAAATAATGTCCAGAAATGTATGTTTGCTGGAATTCCAGTATTGTAATGACAATTAAATATACAAAGGAAAATAATGTATTTGTTGCATTTTTTTAAAAAATTGCTTTCTTTTCTGAAAATTAACCGTATTTACCGTTTCAACATGCTGAATAGCTAATATATTATCTATTATCTGTACCATTTCCTCGGGCTCTTTAGATCAATCGTCAACCTGTGTATCTATTACCTTCAGCTGGTTTTAATGCAGTCATAAACTCGATAGTTCGTCTATTCATTCAACATCTTTTAATGAAGCAAAGTCCTGAATCTTTGCTGTGTTCTTCTTGCCATTTAGCAGTGTTTGTTGGGATCGCTTTGTCCAGTGCGACACCTACTGTCTCAAACTGGTGGTGAAATCTCAAACTGAGAATGGAAGTAGAAGGACCTTCAAGAGTAGTAACTGTACATAACACCACCATGCCAATTATTGGTTAAATAATCAGTTTCATCATTTAGAAATCAGCTCAAATAAGTCGGTATATAAGACATGCTTTTAAGCATTAAAACACAACACATATTATTCTTTTTTTTAATTGTTTGAGATTAGAAACAAATTTGTTTCTAAAATAAACATTACTAAGTACAAAGTTTACAAACAGTTTTTTTTGTTTTGTTTTAAATCTGTTGCATAGGATGTTTAATTCTTAAGCAATGGCTTGCAGTGTAGTATCAAGAGAGAAAGAAGACCAGTCCCCATTAACAATGGGCCAGATAGGTTTGGCAAGTTGTACTGTATGCACAACTATGTTTCTAGAATTAGGTGCACATACTGTATGGGGTCCTTAGATTAACATACTAATTTGTGTCATTTTATATATTAACTTTTGTATTATTATATATTTGTTTTACTTTTATTAAAACCGAAATAAATATGTGCACACCTGTCCCACAACTTTTACTCATAAATGTAATAAAGCAAATAGGAGGAACCTTATTTACAGTAACGAGATACAGTGGGTATGATCAGTGCTCTGTCCAATTGCTGCCTAATTGTTTTAAAATAAGTATTTTTTTAAGGGAAAAAAAAAACAATTGGTATCTTGCCACTACATAGAAATATTCCCACCATCCTGTTAGGCAGGCGCAAAGAACATTGTATGCTTCAAAACCACATAATAACAGATAGTGTAAACCGATATGTACCTCTTTTCATTTCAGTAAGCTTCTAGTTAAGTAGGAGAAAGACCAACAATATGTTGCTACAATAACACTTGCTTTGGGATACAGTCTGAAACACACAAAAGACAATGTGTGGAAACAGCTCAACATCTTCACTTAAATGAACTACAAACAGATATGGCATCCTTGCTAATTATGGACAGTAAGCATATTTCCATTAGGGAAGGAAATTAATTTGTCTTGCTACTTCTAGACCAAGGGTACCCCATCACAGAATAAAGAATTTTATTAAAAACAAAGTACGAGCTGCTTCTGACAGAATGAATAAGCTAAGACATTAACAAGATTTTGTTCTGTGTCTTTTAACCACTTAAATCTAGTGCCACCTTCTTTTCTTTATGTGCTTTCTTTTTTTTAACATTTTGTTTGATTGTAATGCCACTTTTCCATGCATAATCCTAAAACACACATTGTGAAATGTGTGTTTGCAATTAAAAAAAATATCACATTTGTTCTATTTTTGGTGGTCATGATCTAAGCAACATACAGCTGGAAATTACTACCAAAAGATGTACTAAATCTATTTAAGTTCATGGTAACACACTATCACAAGAGCTCTTTGTGCATATAAAAAGGGACCTCAAGTAAAATACTGGTATTTTACTAATTACATAATGGTTTTAACCTTTAACCTCATAGGAGTATGGGCTTCCTCACCCACACATTGACCACATGGCACACAAAGCTTTAAAATAAGACAGTACATAGCAGGGTTTGAAGAGTTCTGGGATAGGAGAAATATTGAAGACTTGAAGAATGCAGCAGTTGCAGACTCTCATATTCTGGTATTTCTTGTGTTTGTACAATGTTTTGAAATGTTTATTGCTTGCAAAGACATTACAAATGATAACGTGATTAATAATATATGTGCCCCAAGCCCCAAATGACCAGCAGAAGCAAACACAAGGGCCCCAGTCACAAAAGCAAACATATATCAGGTTTGCTTCTTAAAAAAAAAAAATAATAATAATTTTGTGTGGGTTTTATTATAAGAAAAATACAGTGTTTAGATGCAGTGTGCCAAAAGCTATGATTACACAGTAGTTACTTTGGTCAGTCACCTTCAGATGAATTAGGTTTGGGATTCTTGTTGTATAGCACACATCCTGATTAAATAGCATTTTTCCTTATAAACTTTCATGAACCTTTTAAAGACTTGCGTGTTTTATCTGTCTCAATGAACAAAATGATGGCCTTTGTTTGTAAAAATGTACACGGAGACTCAAGTACTTGTATGTTTTTAATTTTGGGTTTGAATAAACATAAACCTTTGTACCGCAAACCTCGAGGTACTTATGCAACAGCAGTTCTTCTCCACCAATAACAGTCTGTATTCTTCAAGTCCAAGTTTCTGAGTTAAAAGCTTTGGCAGGCGCACACAAAGGCATTTGGACTGCAGTTGTAAGATTTTTGTATGTCCTATTTTCAGATATGTCAAACAGTTTAAAAATGATGTGTTACAAATCATGGGTGCCAGAAATGAAAAAGTTCATAAATGGCAAGTTTTGGGTCCAACAAAAGGAATTTTGGACAAGAATTCAGTTTATTGTGTGCATTGACTGCAGATTCCTTTCCAGGATTTCAGCTTTGAACAAACGTTGAACACATTTTTACGTGTTCAGTGATAGTGGAATGTCACTGTTTAGATCAATTGAATACAAACCCTTTGGGCTAGATTTTCAAAGAAAGCTATGTACTCCAAGTCACACCTTTTTTGTAAAGGAAAAAAAACAGTTCTAAAATGTAATTTAAAAAACATTCTTAAGACTATTTACAGGCCCCAACATTAAAGTCAATTATTTCTGGTTTGGTACCTTTATTGTGTGAGTTTTTTCATTTCTGAAAAAAAAGCACTATTAATGACAATGTCGAGTAAATAGCTTTGAGAATATAGGCCCCTAAATTGAGTGTTTAATGCATTTGAGAATAATAATAATAAAAAAAATAATTAATTAATAGCTGAAACAGTTGCCTGCATACTTTATAAATACAGTTTTTCTTGCCTGATGTGTGGTGTGAGATTCTTGGAAGTCTGTTTGATTTGTTGTTTTGCTCTGGTCGTAGTCTGAGAAACAGCTGTTCGAAGTTGTACAACTTAAAAAAAAAACAAAAAAAAAAACAATGGAATTCACCATACCAGTGTTTCACAGCATGGTTTTAACTAGATTAGTTGATGGTATTTAGGTAGAGCCTATTTAGACTTGTGAGTTAAGGAAATGGGTTTCTTTGTGGTTGTTTCGTTATCCATAATCTCTTTGGGCACAAACCCCATTTGTCTGTTTGCTTTTAAGAAGATTTATTCATCAGGCTAAGCTGTATCGAAATGCACTGCCATGTAAAAGAAAACCAAAAAAAAAAACAAGATTGATTCCACAATGGGAAAAATTCTCGAACAAGTAATGTGTATTTGACCTTAGGCAATGTTTCTAAACCGTGGTAATTTCAACGATACATGAGTTAAATTCAATATATGATTGCTGGAGTAACAAGAATAATTGGCTAGGCCATCAGAAATGTAAAGTAATAGAACATGAATCAAAATGATCAAAAGCTGCATACGGATGTACAAACTCTTCACAACACCTACAATGTAGGGCAACTACAATGTTTACTCAGGAAAGTGCACTGAGGTGCAACATCTTGTCTTTCAAATCTTCCCTTTGGCAGCAGCATGACAAATAAAACACTTCTGCAATACACAAACTCTGTGCATCACAATAAATAAAGATAACAGCAAGATATGATCTTTAACTGTTGTTGTTGGTTTATTTTGAATTTTTTTTCAGTACATCCTGGAGTTAGTCATGGTTGTCAAGGGGGATGTGCGACATGTTCCGATTACAATGGATGCTTGTCATGTAAACCAAGGCTCTTTTTCTTCTTGGAGAGGGACAGGATGAGGCAGACCGGGGTGTGCCTATCCTCCTGCCCGAGTGGTTACTACGGGACCAGATCACCAGACATTAACAAATGCACAAGTAAGTGTTGCTCGGCGTGAAAGTGGGTATTGAGTATAGTGAATGCCATTGAGTAACAAACACAAAATTAACAGCCACAGGATGCCTCAACAACAGCATTAAATAACCCATATAAAGGACTAGAAAAGAGAAGAATAAAGAATGGCGGTTATCCGGAGTGTAGTGTTCAGTATATGCAGCAGGTGAATGTATTTTGGAGCATTTTGGAGAAAATTCAGTTTCAGAATAGATTTCTTCCATACAGTAAACAGAGAATGGGAGTGTGGTCATGCTAAATAGAACTAGAAATATAGACAAAATAATTCTAGAAGACATAATGGTCACACTGAATCATAGGGATGTGTGTATTTTGTAGAATTAAGCTTTTTGAAATATGCGAAAGATAGTGAAAGCATGAACATAGGTAAATAATAAAAACGTGGCAAGCACTGGTAAACTATGGTAAATGCATAGTATAACCATGGAAACGCATGGAACATCTGTAGAAGTATAATGAAAGTGGAAAGTGTATGATTATCGAAATCTAGACAAATAGATGTCTAGAGAAAAAGCAGCTGAGAGAACTATTCTGTGGAAAAGTAATAATATATGGCAAAGCATGGTAAACTGTATGAAGGTACCCTCGTTGGGAAAGGGTGAAGCCAGTATAACACTGTGAAAATAGTACCAGTTCCATTTTCAGTGTAAGCATCTTTATTGTGTGGTTGCCATTTCATGTATGTGTGTGTTTTGGGGGTACAATTAGATTGACTACAATTAGCATAGAACAATTTATTTTTTTCCCAATCAAGGATGTGAAAAAAAGAGTACATCTCAAGATTGGGATAATAAATATAATGATAAATGTTTCTCATCTGTAAAACTGTACAGAGCTTCACTTTCAGGAGCTGGGGTAAGAGGTGCTGCATCAGCAGCAGACATCAAAATAAAACCAAATAAGAATGGCAGCAGTAACACTGTCTTGCGTAACACATAGTAAAACCATCATTATTAATGATCTACTTGCTATCACTTGTAATGGTAGCAAAATCAATTTAATTAATATTAACAGTGTTTTTAATTTTAAAATAGCAAATACTTTAATGCAAATGTTATTCATTTGAATCATGGCACATAACCTTGCAGAAAAGTTGCAAAATATAATTCTGATAGTACCATCACCATAATACCGGTTAATTACCCTGAGAACATCTTGCAGAACCGTTATTAGACCACAGAATAGCCAGCCATACCACCACAGCAGACTGGAACTTATATGGCACTACAGTGGAGTACCAGGATGTATATAATACCAAAGCAATGTCATTGAGAAGTTGTAGCTTTCCCTTATTGTACAGCTGCACCACACCATTCCATTTTTCTGAACTGTATGTTCCTCCCTTGTGTTCCAGAGTGTAAAGCAGACTGTGACGCCTGCTTCAACAGAAACTTCTGTACAAAATGTAAAGCTGGATTTTATTTACATATGGGGAAGTGTCTGGATGTTTGTCCTGATGGGTTTGAGCCCATCGGACAGCACATGGAGTGTACAGCTATTGGTGAGTATTCTTAAAATGGACTGAAGTTACATATTTAAAAAAAGAAGAAAAAAGCAGTTTATAACAAAAATATAAAATGTAAGTATTGCTTCTGATAATAATATAAACAATAGCAACACTGCTTGTGCAATCTTTACAATTCTTACTGAAAACAAAGTTTAAAAAAGGCTTATGTAACTGTGACAGGGTCTCACGTCACGTGCGTGGATAGCCGCTGTTTACAAAGTACAGAGAGACAACTGGGGGTGGAGTTGAAACGCCGACACAGGCGCGCAGGATTTATTAATGCAAAACTGAAAGTAAATAAATAAAGATGGTCATGTGACGTTACCAGCCATGGAAACGCACAGAGGACACATACAACAAGCTGTACAAAAGGCAAAATAAAACACAGTACAAAAACTACAAATAAAAAGTTCCCCAGAGGGCGAGCGCTAGCCTTAAAACGAGGCGTCCCGCTCCAGGAACTGGCTACACTACGTAACCCTCGCTATACATCACATGGGATCACAATCCCCTAACTAACCTACTCATGAGCCGGTATTCATACAACGACTCCTGCTGCTTCATACGGCCTTGGCTGGGCATTGCCTTCATAAGCACCGCTTGCAGTCTCAGGGTTGCGTAGCTGTCGTTCCTGCAGAACAGACCCTCTCCTCCCGAGTATACGCCGCTCCCCTCTGGCATGGCGTTGTAGTCGCCCGGAGCCATCTCCCGCGGATGTTTTTAAACTGACGGACACTTGGTAAAGACCCGCCCACCTGCTGATTGAGGACCAGCACAGCCAATCACTTGCTGCCCTTCCCCTCAACCAAGCATAGCAGGCAGCAAGTCTCAAATCGAGCGCCCGTCTGTAAACAATAAATGTAATTAAACAAATCAACTTCAAAACAACACACAATAAACCCATTTCCCCATACAAATTATACCAACACTAAATACACATGTGCAGGCAGTCGCCCTGCTACAGTAACATATTTAACATGGGGTATACTTTAGTTTCATTTATTTGTTTCATACCACATACATAGATCTATATCTACTTTACTGAATGTGGCATGTTGATGTTTCTGCTCCTTACAATCATTTTGGAGTTATGTGTTTCTTGTTAGGGTCCTCATTCCAAAAATGGGGGACCTTATGCGTTCATTGTGTCTGTCCGTATGTCTGTCTATCCATCCTTCTGTCTGTCTGTCTGTCTGTCACACGCTACATGGTGAATACAATAACTTTTTTCTTCATCAAACGTTTATCATACACTCCTATCTCTTAGGTTTATGCTAAATTTGGATAAACTCTCGATTTTATATTAACCCTGTATGATAATTCCTTGATTATCATTAGAAGACTACTTGTCTTAGATTAGAAGACTACTTGATTAGATTAGAAGACTACGCGGCGATCTGATTCAAACATTCAAAATCCTAAAAGGTATAGACAATGTCAGCCCAGGGAACTTCTTTGACCTGAAAAAAGAAACAAGGACCAGGGGTCACAAACGGATATTAGATAAAGGGGCATTCAGAACACAAAATAGGAGGCACTTTTTTACAAAGAGAATTGTGAGGGTCTGGAACCAACTCCCCAGTAATGTTGTTGAAGCTGACACCCTGGGATCCTTCAAGAAGCTGCTTGATGAGATTCTGGGATCAATAAGCTACTAACAACCAAACGAGCAAGATAGGCTGAATGGCCTCCTCTCGTTTGTAAACTTTCTTATGTTCTTATGTTCTTCTTATGATTATGAGGCCCCTCTGTATGTGGATACATCTTTTAATTTCTGCTTCTTCTCTTTCTCAGTGCACTGCGAGGTGGGTGAGTGGAGTCAATGGAGTCCCTGCTCAAAGAGAGGGAAAACCTGTGGCTTCAAAAGAGGCGAGGAGTCGAGGACTCGAGAGACACTGCGCATCCCCTCTGCAAGCGGAGACACTTGTCCAGCCACAAAAGAGAAGAGGAAATGTGTTGTGCAGAGGAGACAATGTCGCAAAGGAGGTAAGAGCTGTTACAGTTTTTTTTTTTGTCATTAATGCCAAAATAATTACAACTGGATGTAAAATTTATCAAACTGCAGGAATATTTGTATGTAGAAGAAGTAGTAAACCCCACTCCCCCAGAAAAACACATTCCATATATTGATTGACATACATTCCCTCATCGAGTTTGTCATAATACTGTACCAACCCTGCTGTAATCCCTGGTAATTCCCTCTGTGGCAGGTCTTTGCTCAACTACATACAGTTCAGTCTCTAGCTGTCTGCAAATTGTATTTCACCAAGTGAACCCATGTATGAACGCTTTGAACAAACCACAAGTGAATTATATCACCCAGGGAACCTCACTTACATCACAAATATTAACAGTAGCACAAGACAAAGTAGTATTCCAATCATTCCAACTACCGTTAACAGCCACATACACAGCTAGGTTTCAGATGGCACAATAACAATGTGTTTAAGGCCTCAGGCTAATGTACAACCTAATGCCATCAGTTAATCCTTTTAATTTGAGGAAGCCCTGGAGACACTGAAGTTAGACCTACAGCAGGAACCTTTATATTATTCTGACAGGTTGATCTCAGTAATAATTATAACATGTTAAAAGAAGCACAAAATACGGATAATGGAGAGCTTTGTTGCTCAGACGTCTGAAATTAAAAAAGGTTTACCAACTGGTGCACTCTCCTACCAGACAGAAACTGCCGTTAGGACATGACGTTTGTGGAACAATGTAAAAGTGTGTGCTGCTAATCCAACCCAATTGGCATGGGGTTTGCTTTTTTTATATTCATGAAAAAGGATAATTTATGTTTTTACAATTTATAGCAGTTTTTGACAATTTATAACATAAAAAGCTTTGCATTATTGTTACCTCAATTACAAGTAAATGTAAGAGGCATACATCCCCCGCTATGGAATTAAATACAACATAAGAGCGATCATAATCATGAAAAAGTAGATCATTATGACCTAAAATAAAATAAGTGTGACATACAGACTTACAGTCAGAAAAGCGCCTACATATTTTCTATGTACTTAAATGGCTAACTGGTTTTAGAGTAATGTTTCACCACAATTGCAGTTATCTATAGCACAACAACAATCAAATGCATTTATACACCCGATCTAAACAGGACATTAAACTATTCTCATTTAATTACATTGCAAGTGCTATATCTTATGGAATTTCTATCTGTGATTAAGTTAATAGTGTAAAACTCTACAATTCATTTTTTGATAAACAAGCTTTTGGTTTTTATTTTTTGGTGATTTATCAACTGCTAATAGAAGGTTCTTGAAAAAAGGCAGCCAAAACACCAAACGCCAAACATCACTGATAAAATGCATGATATTCAGTCAGAGACAATGTAACTCGATCCCATGGCCCCACGATCACAAATGTATAATTATTTCTTTAAGCAGCTCTGGAAAACAGCAGATGAAGTAAAAACAGCTACCAGCACAATTCTGCCAACTTATTTCCCAAAGGTGTAAAGGAAAAGTCAATCAATTGTGTAGCTGTGCACCCTGTTTAACTCTGTGTTATGTAGTAATAGGCAATGATTTGTAAAGAACTACCACAGGGTGTTTTATGTCTGCAATTTCGACCCTCTTGCCTTACACTTTCTCTCATGTATGCAAAAGAAAAACATTGTGAAGAGGAACGGTTCAAATGACTTGAAGGCTTAAGCTGGAGCCATTCTGATGGTGGTGTGTGCTGCTGCAGCTGCAAATGCGTGTTAAAGACACCAGTCTTGGTTAATGACCTTCCCTGTGTGATTATCCAACAGGCTGCTGTGCTTTAAAAATGAACTGTAAACTAATTACTATGTCCTCTGGCCTCGGGTGTTTATATTCAGCATACGCTATAGGGTCAAATGACTGACCCCAAGAAACATGCCTTGCAATAATTTGAAACAAGTTTCTGCTACAGATCCCTGTGTTTATTTGTTGTTTCTTTTGCCAAAGGGTTATTTTTTCCTCTCTCTTGTTGTTATTAGGGGGAAGTTTATATACTGAAATGTTTAATACCATCAGTGGTTTCCAAGTGCTGCATTGTAATCACAATCAGCAGCCACAAGAAGGCCTTTACAAATGTTCTCAGACTGTCTGTGCCCAAAAGGGTTTCAAACTTCTTGCTGTACCTACTGTGGTGAACTTCATTGAACCACACACAGCAGTAAATGAATAGATAACTAAGGTGAGGGGGTACCTCACATCCTGTACTAAAGGGCTGAAACCCGAAGAGCAAGGAAGCGATAAATATTTACCCTTGTGTTCCTTCCAGCTGCTTTACTCGCATGTTTATACAAAATTTCCTAATTTGTTCTCCAAAGTGTCATTTTTCTATCTGCCCTATCTCCAAGGCTTTAGTTGAAAAGAAAGCAGGCTTTAAATGGCTTCAAAATGTTACAGCATTCCTCAGACATGACAGGCTAAAGCCTTTAATCTTTGTATGGCTCCTGAAGAACACAGAGATGACACTACGTCTGCTCCCAGGATGTTGCCCCTTGTCATTAGCCTAATTGTGCTCCTCCGCATGTGAGATACAGAAAGCAAGGCAAATTGCCTGTGTTTGGAGCCTTGTGCAGTTTTTGTGCTTTTCCGTTCTTGTTTCGGCACGTTATTCCTATTTCTGCAAATATCTTTTTGTTGTTGACTATCAAGAGTAGCCCATAACTCTTTTTTTTTATACAGACTATAAACAGGTCAGAACTGGAAAGGTCACAGCTGCTTTCCCTTGGATCACCCATGCCAACCTATCTTTATAATTAATATTAATTAATGCCAGTTGACAGCTGTTTATTTCCCGGAGAAACACAACTATTTTAAAATCAGGAGTTGATTTACTTTTTAGCCAAGGAACTTGTACAAATGTTTTCTTCTATGCTAACTTTTCCTGTAAAGCTAACACAACACATTTACAGTAGTAGGTTATTACTGCACTACAAAAGCAGTACTGATAGTGTGTGTTGTAGAAAATGTTTACTGTTGCATTACAAAATAGGGTAAAACTATAGGAAACTAGGTCAAGCTGGCAAATGTTTCAGCTAGCCCCTTCTTCAGAGTAATGAGGACACAGTGGAAGGTGCTTGTCGAAATCTTTGTCTACTTGAATTAGTCTCTTATAGTTTTACCTTAGAATTCTGACACGTTTTGAAGTAATGGATGAGCATGGTAGAAGATATACTATACCCTTCAAAAAAAGAAACGCATAGCAGATATTTTTTCTTCAATCTCTTAAAAATTGCAACAAAACTTGATCAAAAGAATTATATTTTATTTAAACACATTTTGCTGACATTGTCTCAAAAACGCATGACATACGCCAAAACACGTGACTATTAAAACCATTTGTTTAAGACTTGCAATATTCACGTGCATTCACTGCATGTGCAACATGCCTAGATGTGGCTATAAAAGTGGAGGGTTCTCAGCTTGCATGTCTTATGGGTGTTCGCTGTAGACACATTTGAAGTTATGCCTAGACTTACCGAGTCTCAACGGAATAATGCTATTGGACACTTGCCTTCTGAATGTTTCCCAGAGCACTATAGGACGACTTTGGCACCGATACCAGCAATGTGGAACAACACTTGACCGCCCAAGATCCAGTAGACCATGTGTGACGACAGCAGCCCAGGACAGATTTATAAGCCTACATCATTTACGTGACAGGTTCACCACTGCAACCTCTACAACATCTGCAGTACCAGGAATGCGTTGAATTTCCGACCAGACTGTCAGAAACCACCTACGGGAGCCAGGTATCCGAGCAAGAAGCACAGTTAGAGGCATGATTCTTACGTTGCAACATCGTCGACTACGACTTCAGCGGTGTCAATCACAGAGTATGGCCCATACAAAGATGGAGAAACGTGCTGTTCAGTGATGAATCCAGATTTCTGCTTCGACATGCACATGGAAGAACCTGGGTATACAGGCGGCGTCATGAACATTTTGCAGACAACTGTGTGCGACAGGTTGACAGATTTAGTGGTGGGAGTGTCATGGTGTGGGCGGCAATCTCAGACAGTGGCAGAACCAACCTTGTTCATGTTCAAGGCAACCTGACAGCTCAGCGCTATTGTCATGAGATCATACGGCCTCATGTGATCCCATTTATCAACCATCGTAACATCATTTTCCAGCATGACAATGCACGACCGCACACAGCCCGGGCCACCACAGATTTCCTCATTCAGAACAATGTTCAAGTGCTTCCTTGGCCGTCTTGATCACCAGATCTGAACCCCATTTGTGGGACGAGCTTGATCGACGTGTGCGACGATGTCACCCCGAGCCACAGACGTTACAATGACTTTTCAAGGTACTTGAGCAAGAGTGGGTTGCCATTCCCCGGTAGGCTCTGATTCGATCCATGGGCAGGAGATGTCAGGCCATCATCGATGCCAATGGTGGGCATACCCATTACTGATTTCTGTTGACCTTGAACTTTGTTTGAAAGTGACTTTATTGAATGTCTTAATGATTTCTGTAAAGGTTAAGGTTCTTTGGAACTGTCTATTTTTACTATGCAAACTGCCATACTAATGCTATAATGATTTATTCGAAGAGTATATATTAGAATGTTTTCAGATAGAAAATAACTTTTAAGTGGTGTAAATACTGTATATCTAATACTGTAATGTACTACTGGTACACTTTATATATGAATTTATGCAGACAGCCTCTGTGGCTTAAATAGTAGACAAATAACTAAAGTTCCATGTATATCCACTCAGAACAAGAACCAGTCATTGCAATCATAGCTCTTCCTCGGAAACTTCTCAATTTCAACACAGTGGGACCTATGATGATGGCTTTGATTACTAACTTTTCCTGCCCTAACGAACTTAAGGAATCTGAGGAGAGCTTCGTGTGTATCTGTGTAGGCTGATATTTACCCTATGAGAAGCCTTCTTTTCAACGGATCGTGTGCGCTTGTGCTGTAGATTGCCTTGGAAAACGTCTCCTAGCCTTGTTAAAAGCCTATTACCCTATTCTGTCCCCAGGTCACAGAGCTCATACTGCTCTCAATTGATGCTTCTTCGTGCTGCATTAAACCTGTTAGTGTAACTGGCCTCAGCTTTCGTTTTTACAGTTCTGTGGGTAGGGAGTTTTAAATAAACAAAAAAAGTTACTTTATGAGTATACTCAAGCAGTTACCAGGGTAGTTCCAGTTGTATCTTTTCACCAGTAACCCCCCCCCCTCCCCCCCCCTTGTTATTTCTAGAGTGCAGACTAAACATACAGCTGTGATACACCACAGCATCACATCATTTGGATTTCTGGAATGTTTTAATCCGTGTAAGATGATGGAAGTGTTCCTGGTCAGAATTCTTAGCCTATTGAGGTTTATGTGGCAGACTGACTGACTCAGCTAATACAGCAATGCAGAGTAAATTAGGCAGTGAGACTCGGTGACAGCAGCCTGGTGAAGGGAAAATGGGGCACTATTACAAACAACAACATTTTTAAAGTGCACAGTACTGAGGGGTGTATAACTGAACGCTATCTATGTTAAATTAAAAAAAATAAAAACGGTTTTGTTTAGTCTCCTCCCATGTTAGATAAGAATACCACATTATTATTATTATTATTATTATTATTATTATTATTATTATTATTATTATTATTATTATTATTACTACTATTAGTAGTAGCAGTAGTAGTAGTCGTAGTAGTGGTAGTAGTAGTAGTGGTAGTAGTAGTATTTTTTACTATTGTTTTTACTATTATTATTATTATTATTATTATACAGGTACAATGTCAAGGCAGCATTTTATAATAATGTACTGTACTGTATATCACCAGTATTGTGGCATATATAACTGAGGAGCACCACTTAGTGGTTACAGGCAGTTAATGCATTTAGTGAACAAATCAGATGCATTATTTATTCCCAACTCCAAATCTGATAAATTATTTCTGTCCAACTGCAAATCAGGTTTAAAGTTAGAGGATGTTCAAAGGGTTAAGCCTCCCATTGTACAAAGCTTACTTTAGAGTTAACATCGTACAACTACACTGCAAGCAATTAATTTTCTTGTACCATCTTACCTCAAGGAATCACCTGAAGGAAGCACCAGTCATGCCATAATGTTAGGCTTCTGTCATTGCGACCTATTTTGTGCAAATGCAAAAAGGCAGATTTTCAGAGAACAAAAAAGTAATTTTAAAAGCATAAAACTAGGAAGACACTACAATTACTTTGTGAATCATTTACACATTTGCAAAGGTTTTGAAAAAAGAATGATGTCAATGATCAAGTTAATAACTTTTAATCTCTGCTTTTCTGTCCAGAAAGGAAAGGGGGAGGTGAGAGAAAGAGAAGGCCGAATAAAGAGAACAAAGAGGAGAACCGAGAGAGCAGGCAAGAAGAAAGGGACACTGACAACAGAGAGGAATCAGAGAACAAAAACAAGACTGAACACAGGCGACGAAAAGCACAGAACAAACAACGCATCTCTACAGCTGGGAGCACAGTATAATAACAGCCTCAATGGATTGTTAAGGGTCAAGATGCTGCTACCTGTACATATAAATATATACTGTATATGCACATGGAAAAGACATTATGGAATTGGTGGCAATGTGGAGGGCATCAACAAGAATTGTCTTGATTCTTTGCCCAGTACAGACCCTATTAAAAGACTTAGAATGCTACAACTAATAAGACTTTAAGAATGTTGAGTTCATTCCATAAAGAACCTTTCTTTCAAATTGGTATTATAATTGTCAAATTGCTTTTTAAGGGCCAGGTCCTACAGCACATGAAAGGTTTGGATGTAGCTGTTGTGACAGTATTTAGATTTGCTGTAGATGTCTAATTATAACTTGAGTAAATTAAAACTGTGCTTTTGAGACTTTATTTACACACAAACATTAAAAAAAAAAATTAAAAAAATTCTGTGACTGCATGCTGATCGGTAAATCTGTGGATGACGGTATAAATAAATATATCCAACACAGGTCTAATGATCATTCATTTTTATGGCATTTCTCAAGATAATGTATTAAGCATATGCTTTTCCGTCTAAACGATATGTCCATATCATATATGCTCGTTTCCTGCTAGTATATCTAGGTCCTGTGGCTTTGAGCTAAATCGTGTGACATGAAAAGCCACTAAACAGATCAAAGCACCTGTATGTCAAATAAAATTATATTGGATTTATAGGTTTCCTATATGTGTGCCTTTTTCTGTCTTCTGTTTGTATTTAAGGAGGTTTTCTACAGTACTCATAAAGTGGACTCTGTATAGCCAGGATTGGCTCATATTTGTTTCATGGCATAACTAGAGGTTCTGGGCTAAGTGCAAAGTGAGTGTTTTAAAGTGTTTATTCAGAATTTTCTTCTGCTTTGCAAGACATGTTAGTGCAATCGACAGCAGAGTAACTCATGGGAGCCACCCAGCCTTGCCACAAACCTCCCTCAGTTTCCTAGTCAAAATGGGTAATACTGCGACTATTTTTAATTATAAACGGGTTTATAGACATACAGTACTTTATTTTCCCCCAAAGAGAACCCAAATGACTAATTTATTTTGCCCACCATTTCCTTTTAAACAAATGTAAAACATATTTTAAATCCTTGTGTTTTTCACATTTAAGATGCAGTGCCCCCATATGATTTAAAAATATATATGTTTTCAGATATTTCAGACTTTAGTTTGTTGATATAAACCCCAGGTGAACATATCAGATTTGTAGGTACTGTAATATCTCCTTTAAGATTATCTTTAAAACAGAATCACCACGTACAGCAGGGTTTAGTTTACAGTGTAGAAATGCTTCAAGAAAAATAAAAGAAAATACCTTTAAAATGTAAAACAAAATGGGGAAGCCACCAAGGTCACCATTATAGAAATTTAATGTACTATACTATGGTAATTGCATGGTAAAGTATAAAAGAAAAATCAAAATAATATAACCTTATTGCATTGGATGCCTGTGCTTGTCAAGTGTTCGCTTTTCGCTACTCTTTTATAATCTCTGATTTATGGTGTTCAGGATGGAAGAAAATCTGTTTCTCCTCCCTATTTGCTCTGGGGCATGCACTAAGCTTCACAGGCTTTATTCAGAGAATTGAAATGGATTACAATGTGCGGTCAAAGTTTGAACAGGTGGTACTGTTATGCCTATCATTAGCATGATTGCACCATTTTCTTTGAATAAGACAATTACAGTATCTTCCAGCTGTGTCTGCGCTGAAAGAATACGAAGAACAACAGATAGTATCAGAAGATACAAGTGTCTGTCATTCCCCTTTCAAAGTACTCTTTGGGCTAAAGTCTCAAAGCTTTACTCCAAATCATCATTAGTACAATTTTTTCAGAAAGGAAAAAATGCACCGAATAAAGTTATCAAACCAGAAATATACAACACAGACATTAACTTGTTTTGTTTTTGAGATTGTAAGAAAAAATAAATTGATTCATAATTATTTGGAGCAAATAGCTTTGAGAATGTAGCTTTTGTGTGTTTACAATTTTTAAACTTTTGACATTTATAACAAGTAACATTTTAATGTTTCAAAATTAGAAGTAAATTCTAGAGGACTGTGACTTTTTCTTTCTTTTTTTTAACAATGCATTACTTTCCCTAGCTTTTTGCTTTGTTGTGTGTATTCCTGCTATATCTTTTTCAACATAATGGTGATTTTTTAAAAATGTTTATTAACATATCCTTGTTTACAAATCAGTTTTGACCAGTTGTTTTCGTTTCACATCGGTTATGGGTCTTATCAACAGAATGGCTTCTGAATTCACAGCATCAGCGGCTGCAATCCAGCCTGTTCAATCACAAACATTTAATTGGTTCCCGGTTCCTCTCCCACAGTTCAGCATTTTGATTGGTTCCTCTATCCTACATGCTCACTACGGCACAGGTTCAGAGGGATCAGAACAGGTTATGAATATGCATAGTCTAGACTAGGTGGTGCAGTCTGGCTATTACACTTGCTTAAATACAGCTAGCTGTACAATATACTGTAGGTACCACATGTGGGCAAAAGAAGGCTCCATATACCCATATACTGTACATGTACAGGACAGTTCAAGAACACTCCAGGGAAGGAGTAGCATATGTTCCTAACAATAGGCTGTAGGGATGAGAACATTTTACACATTATTGTCATACAGGGCAAATGTTTCAGCATAATTTGATGCTCGATGCTATAAAATATACCAATTCACCATGAAGTGCTTGCAATTCCTCTGGATTTACAATGCTCCACTGTGGCTAAAGTAATCAGAATATGTCAGTGAAAAGACAGAATAACATTTTTTTCCTAACAGTTTTTGATATACTAATAAGATTTAACAGGATCGTACATGGTTGATTCAATATGCCCATATACAGCACACAGCTCCAGAACATTCTTCTAAAACAGCATCTGACAGAGGTCCTGAACTTATGTGAAATTGTCATAATTCTTTTAGTTATTACTTTACTTGTGTTTACAATAACTCCACTGAATATCAGCTAATGAAATATACAGTACTAATGTGAGACTGACACATGGGACCACATTTTTGTGCTTTTATATATATATATATATATATATATATATATATATATATATATATATATATATATATATATATATATAAAATTATTTATGTGTAGAATGTAATAAAAGAGAAAGTATACCATGTTATTCAAATTTAAATCCAGCTAAATGGATTAAGAAAATAAAATGGTTTTGGAAAGTCAACGAGACGGCTTATATATATATATATATATATATATATATATATATATATATATATATATATATATATATATATATATATATATATATATATATATATATATATATATATATATAAACTTGCACTTTGGTGTCACCATTTAAAAAGGCTGTTTTAGGACTATCACAAATCGCCCAGGCATTTCTCCCTTTGATTCAGACCTTGGCATGTAACTGTTTAGCAACTCTCGATTCCCAAACATCAGCATGATACCGTATTGGCATTTTTCCACAGAAACAGGCTGACATTTCAGAACGCCCTGACGTATATGAACACGCAGTTAGCGTCACGACGCTGCGGTCGATGCGTAAAGTTCCCGTCGTTGCTGTTTTTGTGAAGGAGCAGAAAAAGAGGTCTGGTGAGTGATTTAATAAATCCATTTAGCTTGGTAATTACATTCAGTTTATTACAGACTTTATGTGCGATGCAGAAAGTCTTATTAAAAAAGCAGGCCAGTTTCAGAGAAGTAAAAATGTCTGTGCGGGGAGTGATGCAGTCGAGGAAGGCAAGCACTTTGGAATAGGATCCGTTTTAGACAACAGGTTTATTGTTATTGTTTTGCGAAGGGCAGTTGCAACCATTTAATCAACGACAGCAACGAGAGTGTTTTTTTTCTTTCTTTTTTTTTTTTTTTTCAATACAGTAACCTCTTAATAACCTCGTACCTCGTAACCCAGGACAAAGTTACCCGTTTGTTGATTGAATTTCTCAAATATATTTGGCCTCCATCATTTTAGTTATTACTGGGCAGCAGTATAATCATTGTCGCCTGGATGTAACAAACTGTCCGATGCTAAGTAGCCCGTGAAACTAAAGCCACTGTAGTTTCACAGGTAATGTAATATGTTGTGTTCTATTTTTAGCTTTCGTTGGTTACTGAGGAAAGATGCATTTTGAACATGTTTTCGACGGGATAGCGCATTTGTTGTTAAGAACATGGTGACAATGACATCCATTTTCGGTTTTTTTTTTTTACTGTATTATTTTACATGTAACACAAAATTGGCACCAGGCAAGGTTATTTTTGCGTTAATTAGAATACAGTAAGGCGATTGATGTAGGTGTCTGATCAGTGCATTGTGATATCATTATTGACACCAGAAAGTGAACGCAATAATCAGTTTCACTAGATGGACAGATAGAGATATAATCAGTAAGTATATATACTATTGTCATTAACCTGCAGATGTGTTACGTTCTGCAGTGAGTAACACAGGGCATGACGTTAAGGTCCTGAAGAGCAAGGCAATGTTGCCTTCGTTGGGCGTGAAAATTCAGGGGCAGTTCTAGGGGGCAAAACATAAATCCAACCCAAGGGCACCAAGGCGATTTTATACTCATTCATATAACAAAAAAGAATTACAGAGAACCTATTATGTTTGTGATGACAGTTTTATTTAAACAAACACAGATCAATGTTTTATGAGTGATTCACACACTAATTGTTACAAAAATAAAATATAGGTCACTTTTCCATCAATCATCAATTTCTTAGAACAATTTAATTGACTAGTTAAGCAGTCATTTTTTTTCAATTTAAGTAGTAATGTGTTCAATTAAGTAATGTAGAGGTAATTTGGAACAAAAACCTGAACACCCTGCAGCTCTCATGGACCAGAGCCGACCACTCCTGATTTAATTGAACAGATTAACTTGCTAAATTGATCAACAACTTGCATTCTTCAGAAGCTGATGATTAAGTGTTACCAGTGAAACCTGCTGGATTGTGGCTCTCCAGGACCAGGGTTGGCCACCCCTGGACTAGACGCTTAGATATAAGCCTTAGCGATACAACTACACAAATAAGCGATGCAGTGAAGGGAAAGTTAAGAAATAGAATTTGAAACGTATAAACTCTAAAGAAGTGGTTAAACGTCGTATAACCGGTCACGTGACATTTCACCAAACGCATATTTTTGTATGTATTCATTTTAGTAATTTATCATCACATACAGCAGTCCGTCACGTATTCTGACTGCTGTGGTGCCACAGTAAGGGCAGATATTATAAAAAGAAAGCGGTTTGACAATTGCCTCCAAGTAGCTTTTCTAATTTATTCAACAGAAAGATTGACACAGGGGCGGGTTTTGTTCGATCTAGCACTTCATTGGTGCACTCTGTCTTCATCCTGTAGTAGGCGTTGTATGGTATCAAGTCCATGGGGTAAGAAAGTTAATAAGCGATTTTTTTGATGTTTGTTATATATTTTTAATAAAATGGCATTTCTAAACAAAGGAACGAGGCAAAGCCACGTTTGGAAGTATTTTGAGGATACCGGACAAGAAAGCCGCGGTACCTAAATAATTATGCCAAACAAAATTACCGTACCACAAAAGTACATTAAATGCTTCACCATTTGAAATGGAAATATTCAGAAATTACTGTGGATGGAGTTACTGATTGCAGTAAAAAGCAAACATCCATAATAAACAGAACACTCCAGATGGCCACTGACATTTATTTAGCCCTTGCATCCCTGTGACTTTTTTTCAATATTATTTCAGAGAGCACATAAGTGTAAATAAATTATAGACTTTAATTTACCAGTACACTTTTATGCAAATCGTTTGTTTAAAAAAAAAAAGAAAAAAGAAAAAAAAGAATCCTTTATCTATGTAATTTGTCAACAGAAGGATATTTAAAAATAAAAAAATAGATTTCCTGTTTGTGGCACCGATCCCTGAACATTAGGTAAATCCTAGAACACTTCACTGCTGCTTTAGACAGCTCTTCTTTCTCCTTAAACATTTTTGAGTTACCATAGTATGTAGCTCACAGACGGAAAAATCAGTGACACTGCCAGTGAACACGTGTGATTGAAAATTCCTGGACGCGCAGTCATATTGAGCTCAGTCTAACAGCGTCCCTCCATCTGTTTGCCCGTTATTAACCAATGATACAGTACATCTTTCTCGTGGCTTAGTGCTGGGAGGTGCACATTAAAAAGAATGGCAACAATAATACATTATGATAATGAGTCATTTTCTCACAGGATGAGATTAGACAGAATTAAATTGAATTGTGACAGAACGGGCCAGCTGATGCTGAGCAAGTTTGTGAATGGGTTGTAGATCAGATGTGCTGGTGCTGAGGGACACAGACAGCATTGATGGACGGGCTTACAGGCAACTTTTGCCATACAGTTTTTTTTATTTGAGAGGCATTGCGGCAAGCAGCTTGGACACTCGGCAATTGCCGTCAGTTATTTCGCACCCTGGTAATGTCTTACCGAAGATGTAAGCCATTGTGGGAACAAAGGATGATCACATAGTTGACACACCCAGATGTGTGAGGTGACAATTTTATGGTCCTCTGTCACATAGTCTACTGTTGCTACCTGCTAGGAATTATTTGCTTGGAGTGCATACTTTTCCTCAACATATTTTTGAATTGGTAAAGTGGCTTTCAAGCCCACATGTATGTTTGAAATTGCAGAATTATTTGATGAAGAGTGTCAAATGTCATGTTACTTACAGATTATTATTATTTTTTTTATGTATGCTGACATTTAACACAATTTAATAATCAGGAGAGGGTTTTTAATAACAAACTCTCTTCATTTCACATTATTGCCTGTTGCAAGCTATTCAACATTGTCAGCTTTTTCATATTATATATTGTGAGCGAGAAGATATACTGTTACTACTATGGCTGTTTATAGCTAGTATTTTATCTGTTTTTGGAGTTTAAGTATTTTTTTTGTCTCTCTCTTATTCTGCAACTGTAGGATGGCTGGCTGTGGTGAAGTCGACCATACAGTAAACATGCTTCCTGCTAATCGGAAGGTAAATGAGGCCTGTTCAAACTCAACGCCTTCTCTGACAGTCCCAGAATGTGCCATATGCTTACAAACATGTGTTCACCCCGTCAGACTGCCTTGTAGACACATCTTCTGCTATCTTTGTGTGAAAGGAGCTTCGTGGCAAAGCAAACGGTGTGCCCTGTGTCGACAAGAAATCCCAGAAGACTTTCTTGACAAGCCCACGCTGCTGTCCCCTGAGGAACTGAAAGCAGCAGGCAGAGGCAATGGAGAGAACGCATGGTACTACGAAGGCAGGAATGGCTGGTGGCAGTATGATGAGCGCACTAGTAGAGAGCTGGAAGATGCTTTTTCAAAGGGTAAAAAGACTACAGAAATGCTCATTGCAGGATTTCTGTATGTGGCAGACCTGGAGAACATGGTTCAGTACAGAAGAAACGAGCATGGTCGGCGGAGGAAAATTAAACGAGACATTGTAGATATTCCCAAGAAAGGTGTAGCCGGACTTCGGTTGGACACGGACTCCAACCCTGTAACAGTGGCTCGTGAAAATTCAGCAGATGGGGCAGATACTACAGCAGTACAGGGGGCTACAGCTACATCGACTCTGGTTGCCACTTCTGCAAGACCACCAACCTCTCTAGGTGGCCAGCTGACGAGTCCTTCACCTTCCCCTGATGCCAGTAGCAGCTTGGAAAACTCTTTTGTCCAATTACAGATCGGTAATCAAAGTGTGACCGACAGAGGAGAGGGAGAGGAGGTAGATGATGATGTAGCTCTGTCTCATGGATCTTCTGCTCCAAACACATCTGTTGATGAGTCAGAGTCTGAAACTAGCAGTGAGGTAGAAGAGGAAGAGGAGGAGGTAGATGAAGTGACTGGTGATCAGGCTCAATATGCTTTGCATACTAGACAAAGACTGCTCCATCATGATAGACCATCTCCTAGGGGTGAGCCTGGTAGCAGCAGTGTAAGATCTAGGAGGCCTGATGGACAGTGCACTGTAACTGAAGTTTAACTGTAAATGTTTCAAAAAAACTTACTGGAATAGTTGATGAGATTCTCGGCCAATATTGCACTCGGGAACGAGAACGTTTCTATAACCTTTTTATTTTGTTTTTGAAATCTGATGGGCACTCCCTTAATTAAAAAAAAAAAAAAAATGAATATAAAGCTAACTTTTGGAGGCCTCTTACAGAAGACCATACATTTAATGAATGACCTAGCTTGTAGCCAGTCAAAGTACGAAGTTATGTGGAGAATTTGTTTCTTTCAGCCATCGGGCTAAGTGTTTCTTTCTAAAACAAATCTTTAATTCCCCCACCCAGCCCAGATTAATATTCTGAAGTCTAATTGGTGTATTTCATTAAAAAAGCATAGTCTTTAGATGTTAAATTCATGTGTAATTGTATTGTGCTTGTCTGTTTCATTACTTGTGCATGTGTCATTGTAAGAGAATACTAAACACTTTTGTCAAAAAGGAGAAATGTTTAAGAGCAAGTTTGAAGAACTGTCATTGATGGCGTCTATGATCTAATCAGCAAAGCGATGTGTGCTAAGTGATAACATTAGTGGTAGTCTGTACAGCCTGCATACCAGAAACATAAGGGGATGTCTTTTTTGCATTTTGAAATTTGTGTAACAATTTTTCACATTTCTTACAAAAAGTATTGTTACATGTCCCTTCCATTCAAGTGTCTGTTTCTATTCTAAAAAAATGCTTTTTTTGGTTTGTTCTGTTTTTTGGTTGTATTTGCTTTAATGTAATATTTTGTTACAAAATTTGTAAGTTAAAAATAAAGTATTTGTCAGCTTATCAACGCAAATGAAACACTTTCTAGCATCTTTAAGCTGTAATACCCACAAAGATTTATTTTCAAATTATTTTCTAACTCATACAATATGCTGTGTGTAAATGCCAAGGCTTTTAGATTCACATGAAAGAGGCACACAACACACACACACTATTTAAATCCTATGAAATTACGCTGATAGTAGGACATAATGTAGCACGATGGTTATCTGAAAATTGTGTTTTGACTGCTCTCCAAGTTGGCAATACACTAAGTGTGTATGCAAGGCTTGAGCCAAGATTGAGTGTCGATTTTTTTACCTGCTTGCTCTTCAGGCCCAGTCATTTTTAAATGTTTTGTCACATTTCCTTTATAGCGGATTACCCTATAAACTAGAGTAATTAGACAATCCTACATTAACTTTAAAAACAAAATGTATATTATGGATGTGCTTTTTACAACTTGATGTACATACATGTTACCTTCATTTTAAAATGCTCCTTAGATACTTATTTTAAAAACATTATATAAAAAAACATAAACCTGAATATATACAAATACAAATAAGTAGCTTTTTTTTTTTTTGGCAACATTCAAATTCAATATAAAAGATTACAAAAAATAAGAAATATGGCACTGCCATTATAGACAATACATACAGTATTTACTGGTATTACACTGTATTCAGTGGCATTTATAATTGAAGAACAAAAAAACTTGAATGGATTTGTAGACTGGCAAACACTAGCCGTTGAAATAGAAATGTTTTCCAGTATATGTTTAGTGTAAATTCCAGGCATGCCCTACACCAGAGAAGCTGCGTTCATTGCCATTTTAGTTTGTTCCAGAACTAATGCCTGATACACTGCCAAGGAATGAATGACCTTTACTGCCCGAATGGCAGATAAAGAGCAGACGCTCTTCAATAGCAGTTTTAAAACTGCAACAGTAATAAACTTGATAAACTTAATTTAAGATTTTGTTCTTTAATAACATGATTTGTTTTGCATTAAAAAAACAAATCTGCAAGACTATTATCCATGGTATCTTTAAGCACATTTTGTTAACCTAATTCTAATTCAATTTAGGCTATACTGTTCACAATATTGTAGGTGATGCAACATGATTAACTCTTCTACAGTACAGGCTCAACAGTATTAGCTTTTAGTTTTGTGTTGATTCGGCCAGTTTGAGGTGCATCTAAAAATATACGTGTATATATTTTGTAAAGCCAAGCCCAATCTGGTGAATTCATATCAGATTTGGTTAAACCTCTGACTACCTTGTGCTCGCCAGAAACTGTGTAGTATCATAACAAATCATTATTACCTAATCAGACAGGACCCAGAGCTTAACTCTTTCAATACAGCAGAAATATTAAGGGACATCCCCCCCGTATCATTTTTGTAAGACCTTTTTTTCATATAAGACACTGAAACTATTTAAATGGTTATAGTAGAGTTGTCTGTTTGCAAAGTTAATACCAATACTGTAAAGGAGGCTGTGTGGTTCAGTGGTTAAAGAAAAGCGCTTGTAACCAGGAGGTCCCCGGTTCAAATCCCACCTCAGCCACTGACTCATTGTGTGACCCTTAGCAAGTCACTTAATCTCCTTGTGCTCCGTCTTTCGGGTGATACGTATTTGTAAGTGACTCTGCAGCTGATGCATAGTTCACACACCCTAGTCTCTGTAAGTCGTCTTGGATAAAGGCGTCTGCTAAATAAACAAATAATAATCTTAAGACAACATCATGATCGCAGTGTCAAGAAGCAAATTGTACTAACGTTCAAATTTACTTCTAAACGTGGGCAGGTGCTGAGATCATTGTACTCTTCTGTAACCAAGGATTTATTTTTCTAGTAAACACAATATATATTATCACTGGTCCCCCTTTTTCTTCTTTTGAAGATATTTTGATTATTTTACTTGTATTTTATACTTGAATTTGGAACTTGCAAGTCGATCAAGGACCACACAACAGATGAAAAGTATCTAATGACTTCATGTGCTGCAGTTCCAACCTCACTCCAATGGTCAGGCTGCAGTCAGACAATGTGACCTACAGCAAAGATACCAGTATGCAGCAGTTTATTTAAAACGTTTGCATATTTTTAAAGACAAAGTAAAGAACCATTCTGAGTGGCTCTGGGTTCTGTTTTGCTCCTTTGAGCTTGTCTGCCAGCTCCACCTACTCTATGTAAATGCAGAGTAGATGGGGCTCACAGTTGAAAGATCACATTGTCATATGATGTGAATGCAATGAAGAATGCAGCTTAGTCCCACCACTAAGGATTCCCCAGACAACAAAGGCAGATTTAGTGAAAAATGATAAAGTATTTGAGCAATAGAATGCAGAAGCACTCAAAAGGATTACAAACATCATGCAAAAGTAAGAATGGGAATGTAACAAATAAATTCAGTTGACATTGTAAGCTACTTACTCTTTGATCAAGCTAATAATAGGTAAGACAACTGATTCACAAAAATGGGTTAGCTTTCCTTTAAGAGTCTGACCTGGGAAGTAATTCTACTGAAACAGATACTGATCATATATGTGATGAGCCTCAAGGGGTACATTACAGTAAATAGTCCCAAGTGTAGATTTCATCTCTGGTTATTTCATTATAGATTGCTGCAATTGTCTTTAGGCCTGCACACTGTTCGCAGCCGCTTTTGACAGTTAGGGACGGGCAGTTATCATCCGCAATAGAGGGAATTTACTAACCTTCGCCCACAACAGCAAGCTCATTCTTTTTATGTCAGTCCAGTTCCTACAGGGGTGGCTAATTCATTGCTCATGCGTCTCTAACTAAATGATTTGTTCCAGGTTAATATAATTCAGAAATGAATACCTTTTTAATATATATACAGACGTGCTCAAATTTGTTGGTACCCTTTCAGTTCATTGAAATAATGCTTCATTCCTCCTGAAAAGTGATGAAATTAAAAGCTATTTTATCATGTATACTTGCATGCCTTTGGTATGTCATAGAATAAAGCAAAGAAGCTGTGAAAAGAGATGAATTATTGCTTATTCTACAAAGATATTCTAAAATGGCCTGGACACATTTGTTGGTACCCCTTAGAAAAGATAATAAATAATTGGATTATAGTGATATTTCAAACTAATTAGTTTCTTTAATTAGTATCACACATGTCTCCAATCTTGTAATCAGTCATTCAGCCTATTTAAATGGAGAAAAGTAGTCACTGTGCTGTTTGGTATCATTGTGTGCACCACACTGAACATGGCCCAGAGAAAGCAAAGGAGAGAGTTGTCTGAGGAGATCAGAAAGAAAACAATTGACAAGCATGATAAAGGTAAAGGCTACAAGACCATCTCCAAGCAGCTTGATGTTCCTGTGACAACAGTTGCAAATATTATTAAGAAGTTTAAGGTCCGTGGAACTGTAGCCAACCTCCCTGGGCGTGGCCGCAAGAGGAAAATCGACCCCAGAGTGAACAGAAGGATAGTGCGAATGGTAGAAAAAGAACCAAGGATAACTGCCAAAGAGATACAAGCTGAACTCCAAGGTGAAGGAAAGTCAGTTTCTGATCGCACCATCCGTCGCTGTTTGAGCGAAAGTGGGCTCCATGGAAGAAGACCCAGGAGGACTCCACTTTTGAAAGAACAACATAAAACAGCCAGACTGGAATATGCTAAAATGCATATTGACAAGCCACAATCCTTCTGGGAGAATGTCCTTTGGACAGATGAGTCAAAACTGGAGCTTTTTGGCAAGTCACATCAGCTCTATGTTCACAGACGAAAAAATGAAGCTTTCAAAGAAAAGAACACCATACCTACAGTGAAACATGGAGGAGGCTCGGTTATGTTTTGGGGCTGCTTTGCTGCGCCTGGCACAGAGTGCCTTTAATCTGTGCAGGGAACAATGAAATCTCAAGACTATCAAGGCATTCTGGAGCGAAACATACTGCCCAGTGTCAGAAAGCTCTGTCTCAGTCGCAGGTCATGGGTCCTCCAACAGGATAATGACCCAAAACACACAGCTAAAAGCACACAAGAATGGATAAGAACAAAACATTGGACTATTCTGAAGTGGCCTTCTATGAGTCCTGATCTGAATCCTATCGAACATCTATGGAAAGAGCTGAAACTTGCAGTCTGGAGAAGGCACCCATCAAACCTGAGACAGCTGGAGCAGTTTGCGCAGGAAGAGTGGGCCAAACTACCTGTTAACAGGTGCAGAAGTCTCATTGAGAGCTACAGAAAACGTTTGATTGCAGTGATTGCCTCTAAAGGTTGTGCAACAAAATATTAGGTTAGCGGTCCCATCATTTTTGTCCATGCCATTTTCATTTGTTTTATTATTTACAATATTATGTTGAATAAAAAATCAAAAACAAAGTCTGATTTCTATTAAATATGGAATAAACAATGGTGGATGCCAATTACTTTTGTCAGTTTCAAGTTATTTCAGAGAAAATTGTGCATTCTTCGTTTTTTGTGGAGGGGTACCAACAAATTTGAGCACGTCTGTATATATATATATATATATATATATATATATATATATATATATATATATATATATACAGTACTATGCAAAAGTTTTAGGCAGGTGTGAAAAAATGCTGTAACGTAAGAATGCTTTCAAAAATAGACATGTTAATAGATTATATTTATCAATTAACTAAATGCAAAGTGAGTGAACAGAAGAGAAATCTAAATCAAATCCATATTTGGTGTGACCACCCTTTGCCTTCAAAACAGCATCAATTCTTCTAGTCACACTTGCACACAGTTTTTGAAGGAACTCGGCAGGTAGGTTGGCCCAAACATCTTGGAGAACTAACCACAGTTCTTCTGTGGATTTAGGCAGCCTCAGTTGCTTCTCTCTCTTCATGTAATCCCAGACAGACTCGATGATGTTGAGATCAGGGCTCTGTGGGGGCCATACCATCACTTCCAGGACTCCTTGTTCTTCTTTACGCTGAAGATAGTTCTTAATGACTTTCGCTGTATGTTTGGGGTCGTTGTCATGCTGCAGAATAAATTTGGGGCCAATCAGATGCCTCCCTGATGGTGTTGCATGATGGATAAGTATCTGCCTGTACTTCTCAGCATTGAGGAGACCATTAATTCTGACCAAATCCCCAACTCCATTTGCAGAAATGCAGCCCCAAACTTGCAAGGAACCTCCACCATGCTTCACTGTTGCATGCAGACACTCATTCGTGTACCGCTCTCCAGCCCTTTGGCGAACAAACTGCCTTCTGCTACAGCCAAATATTTCAAATTTTGACTCATCAGTCCAGAGCACCTGCTGCCATTTTTCTGCACCCCAGTTCCTGTGTTTTCGTGCATAGTTGAGTCGCTTGGCCTTGTTTCCACGTCGGAGGTATGGCTTTTTGGCCGCAAGTCTTCCATGAAGACCACTTCTGACCAGACTTCTCCGGACAGTAGATGGGTGTACCAGGGTCCCACTGTTTTCTGCCACTTCTGAGCTGATGGCACTGCTGGACATCTTCCGATTGCGAAGGGTAGTAAGCATGATGTGTCTTTCATCTGCTGCAGTAAGTTTCCTTGGCTGACCACTGCGTCTACGGTCCTCAACGTTGCCCGTTTCTTTGTGCTTCTTCAAAAGAGCTTGGACAGCACATCTGGAAACCCCTGTCTGCCTTGAAATTAACTACCTTGTGTCTTGTTGCTGTGCTCAGTCTTGCCATGGTGTATGACTTTTGATAGTAAACTGTCTTCAGCAACCTCACCTTGTTAGCTGAGTTTGGCTGTTCCTCACCCAGTTTTATTCCTCCTACACAGCTGTTTCCGTTTCAGTTAATGATTGTGTTTCAACCTACATATTGAATTGACGATCATTAGCACCTGTTTGGTATAATTGTTTAATCATACACCTGACTATATGCCTACAAAATCCCTGAGTTTGTGCAAGTGTACCTAAAAGAATTGATGCTGTTTTGAAGGCAAAGGGTGGTCACACCAAATATGGATTTGATTTAGATTTTTCTTCTGTTCACTCACTTTGCATTTAGTTAATTGATAAATATAATCTATTAACATTTTTGAAAGCATTCTTACTTTACAGCATTTTTTCACACCTGCCTAAAACTTTTGCACAATACTGTATATATATATATATATATATATATATATATATATATATATATATATATATATATATATATTAAAAACAAATAATAATTCACCTAATACAAAAATTGCAACACAAATACATTTATAAAAAGATTTAGTAAAATGTTTAGACTGACAGTATTATATATCATACACATTTCATTCAACATTGACTGCCTTAGAGTCTTATTATATGTGACTTGTCTACATTCTGTGTCTTTTGTGTAGTTTATTGCACACTGGTCTGTGACATGATTAGTTTCTTGAGTAAGCGCTTTCTTGTCAACTCATTTGCCTTGAGTCTCCAGTTGAGCATCCTTGCTCTGTCAATAGGGATAAAATATTCTTAAATCAGTGACATAGCTAGTCATTTGTGAGCTTTCCCTTATCTATTCATTTCCCAGCTGTTGGCTTCTTATGATACTGACTTTTTGCATCGACAGGATACTTCAAGTTATATAATACCAGATTTTCTCTAAGCCAACATAACATGGGTCTTTAACACTGATTGCAAAGCTCATCCTACGTAGCTTTTTCACACATTCATTTCATGGAAATTACTGCATCAAAAGCTTCCCTACATAGCACTATGAATCTTTCAATGATGTTTAATAACATTTTTCATGTTGAATACATACTTTCAGACCTCTATCTGACTTCTGAACAAGTCATGCCTAAAATTCCCGCTTTTGTCAATCTTAAATGCTACCAGGGACAGCGTGAAGCAACAGTTCCATTCAGGTACAAATATATCTTTTTTCTTATTTGGTGGACTGGGGGTGGTTCTTTGGGAGCTCAGGAACATTGATTTGTCTCCAGAAACACCTCCCTTACTAAAGTTAAAAAAAACCAAAAAAAAAACGAGCAGGCCATTTAATCAACTGATTCCAGTTTCCAGCAGCTGATTGATCCCAGATTGCTTAGTCAGTTCTTAAAGAACCCAGTGATTCAGAAACATCAACTGCTTTGAATTCAAAAAGAAAGCAATTATTCAATCAAAACGTATTTTTTTTAAGAATGATTTTTTTTGCAGGGCATGTCATACAGTACCTCTGGCTTGGAACACAATAGCTTTGAAATCACAGGGTTTCACAATAAACAGTTGTACTATTCACTCGCCATCAGGCTTCTCAAGAGCAGTATTCAAACATGCAAGCAACTTCCAATTAACAATAACAGCATTCACTCTTTCGCTCTACACTTACAACCCAGCTTCATTTTAAAGGCAATAGACAAGTTTAGTTCTGCAAATCTAACTGATGGTAGTTATTTTTTTTATTTGTTTATTTAGCAGACACCTTTATCCAAGGCGACTTACAGAGACTAGGGTGTGTGAACTATGCATCAGCTGCAGAATCACTTACAAATACGTCTCACCCGAAAGATGGAGCACAAGGAGGTTAAGTGACTTGCTCAAAGTCACACAATGAGTCAGTGCCTAAGGTGGGATTTGAACCGGGGACCTCCCTTTTCTTTAACCACTGGACCACACAGCCTTCTATAAACAAAGGTGTCATACAAATGCTGCCCCTACAGTCTCAAGCAAAGTTTGTCTTGATTTATAGGGCCCAGAGCATTGCTTTTTTATTTTATTTCTTAGCAGATGCCCTTATCCAGGGTGACTTACAATTGTTACAAGATATCATTATTTTTTACATACAATTACATTATTTTTTTTACACATTATTTTTACATACAATTACCCATTTATACAGTTGGGTTTTTACTGGAGCAATCTAGGTAAAGTACCTTGCTCAAGGGTACAGCAGCAGTGTCCCCCACCTGGGACTGAACCCACGACCCTCCAGTCAAGAGTCCAGAGCTTTAACCACTACTCCACACTGCTGCCCATTGTTACTGTATAGGGTAGTACTGCAGCTAATAAAAATACATCTATGTGCTATCTATATTAAGTCCAAAGTGGGTTGAAGGAATTTCAATTGAACAGACTGTTGAGGAATATAACATTACATTTGTCATGTTTCTCAAAAGGAGAGCAGAATTAGGCATTAGGTCTGTGTGGCGCCTGTTATACAGAATACTGCCCTTTTGTTAGAACTATTAGAAAGTAGCTGGCACATCATGAGACAATGTTATATAAAGAAACTGAACCTTGGGATGTCTCACATGATGTGCTGTGCAGTATAATGGAAAAGCCTAGAACAATTTAGATAACTGGCCTGAAAATGGGTTGAAAAGATTTAATTTGGAAAGGGGCATGACAGTGGGTTTACAAATATCATCAGTAACAGGGAAATCAAAGACCAGTGTGTCACGTGTTTTAATGATCAACTTGGTATGGGTAGGACATATCAAAGTTATCTAAACTAATGTATTCTTCTGGTTGTTTAGAACCACTTTGCATATGCTTTTTTGTTTCAATCATCACATCCTGATGACATCCTTTATCCTCAATAGAGGTAGTATTTCATATTGATGCTTTTCTTATACCCACAAGAGGCAGAGTGTTGCAGGGGGACAAGTTAATGGCTACACTCTGGTGTCCTAGATTTACTTGCAGTTTTGATGATGACTGAAACATAAAGAGTCACAAACTGAATCTTAACGACCATTAAGACTATATTAGTTAACTATTTTCTACCCACACCACACTGCTCTTTATGGAATACACAATGTCTCACGAAACTGATCAGTCTGTATGCTGCAATGGCCCCAGAGGAATGAAACATCTTACCCTGTACACATTTCAAGGTCATCATGCAGTAAATGACAACAGGGGATATACTGTTGAGAATCAAGATCACAGTGGCCTACAGTGTGGCAGATTTCTACCCCCAGCGTTGCTGAAGGAATCAGAGGTGATAATTATTGAGCAAATTGTTTGGTCTTGCACACACATGCCTCAGGATGCCAAGGTCATGGATTTGATCTATACCCTGCTCGTGCCCATCTGTTGCTAGAACTCCAGGCCAGCTCTCTCACAGTATCTGCTAAAGAGGGGATGAGTGCTGCCAGTAGAGCTGGAAGGAACTCAGAATCTCATGCATGGACAGCTGTTTATTAATTCTACTGCCCCTGATTAAAATAGTCCTATTTAGTGAACAAGGGAAATCAAATTGGCACTGGTTAGTATTGAATTATTAGTTTAAGCAAGTTTATTGTGAATCTTTTTTGTATTTGTTTCTAGTAATGTATTCAGGATATGTACATTTTAAAGCCTTGGTTATCTCCCCTATACAGTAGCTGCATTCATGTACATAGCTTATTCTCCCTTAACACCAGTGTGCTACACACTGCATCATGTGAACCATGCTCAAGCCACTACTTCCAGCAGAAGGTTAGAGGCGATAGCTTCAAGCTCAGTTGTAGCTCAGGAAGCAAAACAGTTTTTAGTATGGGTTTGTTATACTGATAACATTTAATAGAAAAAAACCTTGGGACAGTATATCTTAAAGCCACCCCACTTATTTACTTACGATAAGTCTCTGTGCATTATGAAGTTAAATGGATTCCTTATACCATCTAGATTTTTTTCTAATCATTCATATGGTTTGTGTTATGTATATTTCACTTTTGTTGTATTTGCTTAGATCCTTATTTGCCGTGCTCATTAAATATTACATTTTCAGCCGCAGGGGCTGTTTCTGATAGGCTCCTCAATGCACAGTGCTTCACTTGTGGGATTCAGTGCTCAGCGCAAAACTAATATGCTTTCTCACCTTCTTTTCAGGAGCAGCCCTAGTGGGAATAGTTAGTCAGAAGCACGATAGTTGAGCCCACAATTAAAAGTAGTTGTTTTTTTTTCCACCTATAGACACCCTGCAAAAGGAAGAGATTGCTGCAGTGTTCTATCCTAAATGCCAAACTGCAACACTAAGCTTTTACCACAAGAGGGAGACCGTTGTTCACACCTAAAGTACTTACTGCAAAAACATTAAACTTGATTGTGAAATTCGAAAATCTAGTATATTTGAGACAGTGACAAAGTTCCATTTCCTGACAGAAAATAAATAAATAAATAAATAAATAAATAAATAAATAAATAAAGGTGAGTCTTGAGGAGGCGCAGGGAAGGTGGTCAGGGACTGTGCAGTCCTGACATCTGTAGGGAGGTCATTCCACCACTGCGGGGCGAGGGTGGAGAAGGAGCGGGCTCTGGAGGCAGGGGAGCGTAAAGGAGGTAGAGCCAGTCTTCTAGTGCAGGAAGAGCGGAGAGGTCAAGTGGGGGTGTAGGGAGAGATAAAGGTCTGGAGGTAGCTGGGTGCACTGGTCAAGGCATCTGTAGGCTAGTACAAGAGTCTTGAACTGGATGCGAGCGGTGATCAGGAGCCAGTGGAGTGAGCAGAGTAGTGGAGTTGCGTGGGAGAAGCGAGGCAGAGAGAACACCAGGCGAGCAGCGGAGTTCTGGATGAGCTGGAGCGGACGGGTGGCGGATGCAGGGAGGCCAGCCAGGAGGGAGTTGCAGTAGTCTAGGCAGGAGAGTACCAGGGCCTGGACCAGGAGCTGGGTGGCGTAGTTGGTGATAATAATAATAATAATGCTATAGACAGCAAGTTCAGTATTAATGCGCTTTCTTTTTTAAAGTGTTTATTTAATGTTCAACAGAAACTTAAGATCTTCAAAGCAAACTTGTCTTCCAGCCCTGGACACAACACTAACACCATGGGAAATGATGGGGGTTGTGCGCTCGTGTGTGTGTGTGGGTGTGTGACTGTCATCCGTTTTGTCAAAAAAGAGCAGTAGCCTTTTAAATCTCAGTGAATCTGTAAAATCTGTGTTCATCTTGACTGATGCCTGGCAGTTCACCAAATACAAATAGCTTACCAACTACTTTAAACGTACTGCAGCATTTAGTGATGATTTACCAGCAACTTGAAGCCGAGTAGGTTCATATCTGTAGCTGTCTTTTGCGTTGATTATTGTGTCAGTTCCACTTTGTAATAAACAAAAGTATTTAACCACCTCACACATAGTAATTGAATTGTTTAATACAAAATAAATGTGTGTATATGCACTTGTTTCCCAATATTGACACCCTGCAATGCAAAATGCGCTAATCTACGTTACAATATTACATCTGAATTTGAATTTGTGAAGTGAAATTTACATGTTTAATATAGAGAACATGTTTTATTATAAAAACAAATTGTTATAAACCATTCTTTAATTTCGTGATTACTTTTATATATTGTATATATATATATATATATATATATATATATATATATATATATATATATATATATATATATATATATATAACACTGAAAGTAATGAGTCATTTTATTTTATTTTTGTTTCACCATCATATTTTGCTTCACAATTAAAATTCAGATGGCGCTTGCTGTTACAATGCAAACTACATTAAAGATGTCTGTGACAGTCAACTGGAATTGAAGTGCTGCTCCTGAACTCACAGTCAAATCACCTTAATATAAACCAAAACATGCATTATTTGCAGAATGATTGCAAATAGCAAACTCTTTAAATATACTCGATTGCTGTTCCTGTAAATAAGTCGTGAATAAGACGCTGGTTCTTGACATTTGGAGCAGAACTCTTTGAGTACAGTCCTCTTGTGCTGTCAACACTGCTTCAGTGTTCTTTATGCATTACCTTATTAAGTAAAGGCAGGGGAAACATCAGTTCACCACACTGTAAGATGAAGCACACTGTAAGATGAAGCGAATCCAAATGTCACTGAATGTTTACAGTGCAAAATCATAACACAGAATTCATAAAATACTTCACCTTTATTAATTAACCCACCAATAGATTTACTTGGCACAGGGTGATTATTATACAGTATATTGTGTGGAAGGCTGACGCTTTGGGAATACTTTTGTTTAGAAATACTTAAAGAAACAATGTCTCAATGACTTATAGTCAAAGCATTTGTCATTTAATTTAGTATTTCAGTGTTTTCTAGTTCTGGGTGGAATGTATCATTTGGTATATATATAACATTTGGTATTTGTAAATAGTGTTGGATGACAGAACTGTGTGTTTGTTGGGGGACGAGGTAGTATAGGAGAGTGTCCCCAGTCGGGTAGCAAGTAGCCATGCCACTCCAAGCTGCATCTGAGGCCACTCTAGGGTAGTGGGCTTGCACATTGTATAGGCACGCTACAGAGGCATGGTGGTCCCCAGGGGGAGATACAGAGGTTTATTTCGCAGATAGAGTTTGGCTACATTCAATGGCATAGAGTGTTAAGAATTAGGAGTAGAGTTAATCAGACATCTTCTGCCTGGGACACAGTGTCTGGGTAACCAATAGGGTGTAATGACACAACGAAAACTGTTTGGAATTTAGGGATGGGGTTCTAGCCTTTCTGGATAAACCTTTTTCTTCAATATGAAGTCAGGAACATATCATGAACTGGTGGTTACTTAACTGGAATTTACATTAAATAATATTTGGTGTCAATAATACAGTACATTCTGAGAAGAAGAGTTTCCTTCCCACACTTTCTAGTGCCAGCATGATTCTTGAAATTGTTATGTAATTTGTAATTTTTATGAAAACATTACTTGCAAATGTGAATAATTATTTTTTTAATGGTTTCTGAATGCATCATCATTTATAGAAAAGGGCTTGTAACCAGAACGTCCCCGGTTCAAATCCCGGCTCAGCCACTGACTCATTGTGTGACCCTGAGCAAGTCACTTTACCTCCTTGTGCTCCGTCTTCCGGGTGAGACGTAATTGTAAGTGACTCTGCAGCTGATGCATAGTTCACACACCCGAGTCTCTGTAAGTCGCCTTGGATAAAGGCGTCTGCTAAATAAAAAAATAATAATAATAATAATAATATGAGGCACATGATTATGATTCATCTATAGTTTGAATAGAGTGGGTGTCATGATTTTTTTTTTCATGACTTATTTTGGTTGCACGCATTCACAAAACTAACAGCTGAAGGACAGTAATTTGACATGACATGTAAAGATGCAAAATGTGACATGGTCAGGAGCATTTACTGTACATAGATTTCAAATTTAGAATCTAAATATATAAAAATATATATTGTGGCAAGATCATTTTTTAACTTAACAAGATATCATACTCTCAAATGAAGGGACAATTCGAAGCATATATTGGGCAGCTATAACGGCACTGGATTTCATCACACATATTGAAGATGTTTAACTTGTTCTGGACAAATGCATGACCATTCCTCAATGATTATGTCCTCTTATTAGACTTATCCTCTTGCAACATCAGTACGTTTTGCAGGGATCGATATGGAAGAACGTGCCAACCAAACTCCTACTATTCACACACAGATATACATATAAATGTGCCTGTGTAGTCCTAGCAGTGTTATATATTTCTTTAGTATACATTTTTATATTACCCATCATTATATGAGTAGTGGACTATCTCTACCATTAACCTTCACTGGGATTCCAAATCTTGTCTTTAAAAATATGCAATAGTTTGGATAAACATGAGTCATAAATAGTTAATTGAGACAGAATGAATGATTTGGTTAAAGTCAGGCTCAGAAGGCGAAACTATAAGAAACCCAAACAGTCTTCAAAACAGACTTTTAATAATGTTATAATTTTATAATTTAAAAAACAGGTCACAAAATAAATAACTAGCAAAATGCAGGATTTGACACAAGCACAGTGCAGGTGGATCCAATGCCTTTGAGTTAGTCAGTCTTTGCTGCTAGCACTCATGTGAGTGGAAGGAAAGACTATTAATGCATGTGACATGTGACAGAGCCATATGAGCGCACATAAATCTTCCTTACTGTGTATGTGTAGCAATCCTAGTGACCGATAAAGCTCTTTTACTTCAAAGCAGGTGTGAAAACTAATAACACAGGCCAGGAATAGCAGGGTTACACAGTGCTCTAAATATTCACATGTCAGTTTGATAAAAAAAAAAAACTAAAGGATGATAACATTTAGAAATAGCCAGAGCAATGTGGTTTAAATAAAGTGAAGCACACTTAAAATCTTGTTAAAGGAATGCTTTATACCTTATGAATTTGCATAACATTTAATTTTTTCTCGTTTGTAATCATAATTTTTTACTGTTTCTTTGCTTATGAATATTTGGCCTGCTTAATAAAGTTACCAGAATATTTTACATAAGGGACTGTTTTTGTGCAAGTCTGATCAAGGTGGAACACCCCTAGAGATGCACAATCATTTTCTAATGTTTACCAAAATATGATTCCTTCACTACATCCTTCCATAGTTTGCAATTCTGTGCACATTACTAAATCAGAAACCAGTCTTTCTCGCCACTCTGACTATACAGACATTACAGGCAACTGCAGGAGGTTATGAATGTCATCTGCGAGATCCTCTGTAGCTCAGGGAGGCAAAACAAAATGTAAAGAGCTGAAAAAGGGGCTGATTTTTTTAACCTGCTGTGTTTTTTTTATAAGGAATAACCACAAAACTTAAACTTTATCCCATGAGGTACCAAATTGATGAAATGTGTAAATAAAAATGGTGGAGTGGTGGTTCTCTCTCTTCCTCTCTTACTCGTCAGTTCGCTTGTCGTCTCCCTCTCCCCCTCCTCGTGTCATTCCTGCCGCTCTTATATGCTGGCCCGCCCCCTCTCACTTCTCAGATCCGGTTGGAGGAGACCTCTAGGCAGACTTGTCCTCCACCCAATCAGCTGCTGGAAGTACTCCGGCCCTGCTGGTGAGCACAGTTCCTCTCCTGGGGGTCGTCCAAATACGAGGTCCACCGGGGTCTGCAGCTCCCTTCCCAGCATGACCTGCACTCCTGTACTGTCGACCGGTAGGCCAGGAGGGCCAAGGGTAGGTATCCGGCTGCTCAGTTTGGGAGGACAACCTGCTCTAAGCAGATTCTGGGTGGTGCCGTATACCTTCCACTTCTTAATAATCGACTTGACTGGGCTCCATGTCGGGTGAATACTTATCTAATGAAGACTTTTCAGGTTTTTATTTTTAATTGATTTGTTTATCCCCCCACCCCTCATTTTTTCACACATTGAAAGTGTTGAGTAGGTTGTGTAATCAAAGGAAAAAAAAATCACATTTAAATGCATCAAGATTTCACTGGGAAAATGTCCAAGGGGGGTGAATACTTACTATAGGCATTGTATATATATATATAGACGATCTTTGCAACTTGTACAATAGGAGCGCTCAAAATGTAACGTGATATCAGCTGGATGTAACCTGTCTTCATATATAATTCCCCACAAGCACTTCATTCACTTGTGGGATAAACCAGACTGATTTGTCTCAGGAGGCTCTGGTCAGTTGACTGGAGCAACTGTTCAGTTCACTCACTCTCTGTATTATAAAATCAATTCTTTGACCCAGAGTTATTACTGTTGGCACCACTCATACCACTGTCTATGTTTGTGTAAACATTGTGAAGGTTTTATTACAAAGAAGAAAGCAGTTTCTTTTTTTTATTAACATTTAACAGCGAGATACAAAAAGAAAAGATAGCATATTGTAAAACTAGATATGTTTTGAAAACAAATCTACTGTATTGCCCAAAGCCAGTTTATATTCTGAACTGTTTTGATGGAGTTACATAGGCATGCAAAAATTACAAATCCCTTTAAAAGAAGCATTGAAATTCTCTTAAAAATATTATAAAAATGTCACGCAAGTGATTTTTGCTACAATATGTATTTATTTTGGCACAAATTAGTGATTTTGTTTTTATTGTAAACAGAAATGAACTTCTACGTTGCTGTAAATGCTCCAGAAAGTTTTTTGTTCTCTTTTTTCATGTTTAAATTTGACACTTCATGAATTCTTACCTAAACTTTCAAATGTTCACGCATCCTTAATTTTTTTTTTTTTTTTTAGATTCTCTTTACACCACAGAGAATGGGGTTTATATTGTCAACTCCCCAAGGCTGCTTTCTGAGTTTGTGTCAACTAAATTCACTGTTTTCAAACCACTCAATGTCATTTGCAGACATTAACCCTGGGAGTTCAGGATCATTGGTGGGGACTCACTGTCACTAGGCAGAGAATCAGTTCTGCATGGAGAATTCATCCGCTTACCACCATCTGTGTTTGGAATTAGATGGTGTAAGAACCTTGTTCATATTTAGCTACATGTAATGGCTAGGATTCAGTGTTGTGCTGCATACTTCTGTGCATACTTCTGAAAGCCTCCTGCAGTTGAAGTTATTGTAGAAAACTAAATAATTCCCCAAATTCACGATATAGGTATCAAATGTGCAGTTATGACACATGTTTCAGCAAATATGTATTTTAATTTTGAAAACATGATATCTGGTTACATTAGGTTAAGCAATCCCTGTTTGCAAGCTTGTACATGTAATTTGTAAACATTGTATGCTTTTGTACCAATAAAGTTATATGTAATTTGAATTAATGTTTTGATGGGATGGGGTTTAAAGTGAAGAGATAGGTCAAGATGTGTGCTGGTTGGAGAAAGGGTTGAAATCCGCTGGTTGTGAGATGATTAATTTGCAGATGTTTATAACAAACATGATTTTAAGAACTTATATTGTTACTAATCATTTTAGATAAAAGGTAACCTGAGTGTCATGCTCCTCCTCCTCCACTGATTTATTTCCAATGTGGTGAGCAGAGAAATCTTGATTCCTGAAGTCTTTTGAAAGCAAATCAGTGTTATTTCAAGTAGCACTTTGGTGGCTGGAATTTTATTTCCGGATGCAAATTGAAAATGCGCGAAGGATTAGCTCAGGTAGCCCATCAAGGAAGCTGGTTTCTCCAAAGTGGGAAAATGGGAGAACAACAGCAGGGACAAATATGTATTAATCGAAATCAAAATTGCCTGTCAAATAACATGTGAAACATATAAAGAACAACAAAACAGGCACAAAAGTAGCATATGGCTGTTCCTTGCATGATAAACTTTTTACTTTTTCAAATCCCTGACGTGTTGACAGTGTTATGGCAGGTGTTTCCTATTGGTGCATTGCTTATACTCTAAATGTAGTGTATGCAAAAGGGTTTGTATTGACAGGGTCATCATCTTTCCACTCAGCTGTGGAAAATCTGAGGGAGGTCACTGAAAAAGATATTTTTATATCTGTCACCAGCAACTCAGTTTTCATCATCAAAGCTTTTTGAAATAGTGAGGTGCTAGTAGCTGCCTTTGCACATTTTTTGTCTGACAGCTACAGTTTCAGTGATGCATTGCAAGTGTTCCAGTTGCAATCAAAAACCAATCAAATATGGATAGGTCTTGGGCATTGTTCCCAGCAACTTTCTTACATGCACATGAGACAATATCTAAGTATTATAAAACATGCATGAATAACACACACACATAACAAACATTAAATAAATGTGTAGCCATGTTGTCATATTGTCAGGAAGTTAAATAATGTGACGAGTATAGTACATGCCTTTTAATTAAAAAAAAAAAGAAAGAGGATGCAAAATAAACATTTAATATGAATATTTGTTTTTCTTTAATGCGTGTCTAGCCGTAAGTGAATGCATTTATAGCACATTTAGTGTCAGTCCCTTTCTGACGGGCCTAAGTTGCATCCTCTAATGAAAATAGATGAGATGGGTCTTATATCCCATGATAATTAGAACTTCATCAGCTGGTCCCTCACCCTGCATTTATGTAGTGTCTTTTTTGTATGATGAATACAGTGCAAGGTGAAAGGTGACAGACTTTTGCTCTTCCTGGTAACTTAAGCCTGAGATGCACAGCTTCCGTACAGTGTAAAGTTGCTTCACTGACATGTTCAAAATGATCTTGACAGTATTCAGAACTGGCAGATACATGGCAAATGACATTTAATATAGAAAAGTATAAGGTACTGCATGCAGCCAGTAAAAATGTCCATTATAAATACCATATGGGAGATATTGAAATTGAAGAAGGAACCTATGAAAAAGATCTAGGAGTTTATATTGACTCAGAAATGTCTTCATCTAGACAATGTGGGGGAACCTATAAAAAAAGCTAACAAAATGCTTGGCTATATACTGAAAAGTGTTGAATTTAAATCAAGGGAAATAATGTTAAAACTGTACAATACATTAGTAAGACCTCATCTAGAATATTGTGTTCAGTTCTGGTCACCTCGTTACAAAAAGATATTGCTGCTCTAGAAAGAGTGCAAAGAAGAGCAACCAGAATGATCCCGGGTTTAAAAGGCATGTCGTATGCAGACAGGTTAAAAAAATGTAATGTTTTCAGTCTTGAGCAAAAAAGACTACACAGCGATCTGATTCAAGCATTCAAAATTCTGAAAGGTATTGACAATGTCAACCCAGGGGACTTTTTCGACCTGAAAAAAGAAACAAGGACCAGGTGTCACAAATGGAGATTAGATAAATGGGCATTCAGAACAGAAACTAGGGGGCACTTTTTTACACAGAGAATTGTGGGAGTCTGGAACCAATTCCCCAGTAATGTTGTTGAAGCTGACATCCTGGGATCCTTCAAGAAGCTGCTTGTTGAGATTCTGGGATCAATAAGCTACTCATGACCAAACAAGCAAGATGGACCAAATGCCCTCTTCTTATTTGTAAACTTTCTTATGTTTTTATGTTCTTAAAGATCCAAGTTGATTCTGCCTCAACAACAAGACTAGGTAACCCATTCCATACCCTCACCACTCTCTGTGTGAGGAAGTGTCTCCTTCCCTCTGTTCTACGTCTATCACCACTTAATTTCTAGCTGTGTCTGCTGGTTCTACTTCTTCTTCTTCTTCTACTGGTTTCACAGTTCCCGATTAGCACTAATCTTGGACTACCCAATGCAACCTTAATTATCCCAGATTAGTGCTAATCAGGGTATGTGAAACCACCCTGAAATGTTATATTTGTACTTATGGTTGCTGCAAACATGTTATACATTATATACATAGAGTAATATAAGACAGAACTGCACATAATGTATATAACTACAGAAACCACCTGCATAAAGTTGTTATTGATATAAACAGTTCCCCCTTTAGAATTGAACTCTGCAATGTCATTAGCTGTATGCCTGTGATCTGGATCCAGTGTCTGCACTATGTATTTGGTTTTTTTTTTAACAATAATACAACTGGTGAATTAAATCCTGTCTAATGGATACTATGTGATGACAGCTGTCTGAAGCAGATGAATCAATGAAATGCATTTCCTTCCTTTTGTGCAATCAATAGCCAGAGGCTAGGGACTCCATAGGAAGCATTAGATGAGCTGCTGCCAGCATGGTGATATAATAAAAGCCAAGATAAATAATAGGGCTTCTTGCTAAAAGGCTACACACTGTATAAAAACGACAATATACTATAGTACCTGTATCATATCTTGATTTCCTGAAACCAGAGATCATATGGAAAAAATGTATTGAAAAATCCATGTACATTTTATATGAGATTTTTTAATGCACGTCTACCCAGTACTTTTAGACATTTCAAATCGATATACAATGCATATAAAGTGTAATAGATGAACCATGTTATTTGTGACTGTGACATCAGGATTTATCTAATTACAGAGCAGCACTCATGTGTTTCATGTCTGTTTTTTACATAGAAGGATCCAAACCCAGAAAAAGCTATCCATTCTAAAAGATCAGCCAGTCTGTTTCTCTCCATCTCAATAATAACCTTGAACATATTCCCTCATCTTAGAACACGCTGTACTGAGTTCCACTCAGACCTTCAAAACTGCATTTAGCAAAACTCTCCTCTTTACCTCACATAGTGGTAGCATTTTTTAAATCTAACATGGCCATGTCATTGAGACAGAAAATACTGAATTTATTCTGAGATCAGAAATGTGGAATTTAATAAAAGTCTTAAGTAGACTTTCACAACAATGTTTACAATGTTCAGGAATTCAGCTGTTCATTTCCTGTAATGTGAAATACCTGAGCAGTAATAATGTCATGGCAGCTGTGTGTTTGCAAAAGATCTGGAACTCATTGGCACGCTATCATTGCTTTAGCTTAGTTACTTTTTACTTTTGGGCAAGGTTTTAAAAGAACATGGATTTTGTGGGCAGTTGAAGTGACAGTGTCTCTAAGACTAATACACATGCTTCAGTCAATACTGGAAGCAGTTTCTTCTATTGCTGGTAAAATGCTTGTGGTTTTACCAACTAGGTGCCGAACGAAAGTGCTTACAAAAGTGCTTACTTTCAGATTATGTTTAGAGCACAACAATGCCATAGGCTAACAATATAACATTAGTGTTGGTTTATAAATTATTAGAAAGCACATCCCATAGCCGATGCCTACTGTTATTTATTTTCATCGTGTTCGAACAGAAACCTTGATTTAAGGCGCAGATAAAAGTGCCACGTATTTGTTATTGTTTTTATATTTTTAAAATCTCGTGAGGATGCGTGACTGATCAGCTCCTGATTTATTTAACTAGCTGTCAGTCACGCGTCCTTACTAAACTCGTGCAGACTGTGGCCAAGGGGTAATAAGATAATTAACAGCTAGTTAACCCCTCGGCCAGAGTATAAGAACCTGCAGCTACCCGTGCTGCGAGGAGAGTGTACAGAGGAGAGTACGGGGAGCGGAGAGAGAAAACCCATTTAAAAACAACTGCTCAGTATCGTGCTGGTGCTAAAACGAGCACGCTTATTTGTTTGATTGTTTGTTTGGCCAACGTGCCCTTTGGTTTTGTCGTTTGTTTAAATCTTTTGTTTTGTTTTATTATTTAATAAATACGCTGAGCGCAGTAGCGTTCAGCTTCACCCGCCCATCCATTGTTTTGTTTCTGGTACTTCCTGGTCCGTGACGTCACCACACACACCACTCAACAGCTGCTCGACCACAGTGATGCAGATTCGGACCGATGCTGTTGAGATGCTTGTGAAAAAAAACACTTTTCTTTGTAGTGGTTACCGGTAAATAACTCTTCCATAAGTGGCTTTCCACCACATCATTATGCTGTAGTGTGAAAATTAGGATTTATTTCCACTAAGTTGTGATATGCTGTGTAAAAAGGCCTGTGTAAAGTGTTGTGTGTATATATGTATTAGCTGGTCTATATTTAGATTCAAAGTTTAGGGCAGAATAATCTGATAAATGTATCTGTGAAAGCTGTTTCCTGCAGTACAAACCTGCTTGAGTGATAATTAAAGACTAACAACATCACGAGAAAAGAGACCATGTTTTTTCCAAGTAAAATTTAATAGAAATATAAGTAATAAAACATGTGGAAACTACAGAATTATTTTGTGTGTGATGACGAGTTCAACAAACTTTGCAGGGGCCCCTCGTAGTGTCAAAGTATCTGGAATGAAGTGCATAGCATCACTACCTTGAGATACATGGCTGCTCTACAGTGTTTAATTACCTGCACTTCTTTTTGTATCGGAAGACCCTCTCAGGTTTCCCTCTAAGCTAGTTTGTTCAGACAGGATAGTCTGGATAGCATTGTGCAACAATGTGCTATTTATTGTTTAGAGTCCCACTTATTTACAGCAAATAAACTGGTTCTGGGTTAAATATTCAAACAAACATTGCTTGCAATGTATTCTAGAGCGGTTAACTAAAAGGCAGGGAAGAAACAAATGCAGAGCCTTTCTGCTGTCTAGACTAGATTCACATATACAGTAGCTTATTGTAAGTCTGTTCAGAAATGTTATATTCGTTTTTACTGTAAAAGTATTTTAGGATTTTGTATATTAAAAGCTGGGAAAAAGGAAGATAATGTTTCTTTAATTTAAAAAGCAAGCAGTTGAATATGCATGACTGAAACAAAGGGGTTCCTCACTGAATATTAATGGAATGCTTCTGCACCCACCTAGTTCATCATTCTGAATGTACAGTAGGAGGAGACTGTGTGGTCCAGTGGTTAAAGAAAAGGGCTTGTAACCAGGAGGTCCCCAGTTCAAATCCCACCTAAGCCACTGACTCATTGTGTGACCCTGAGCAACCTCCTTGTGCTCCGTCTTTCGGGTGAGACGTAGTTGTAAGTGACTCTGCAGCTGATGCATAGTTCACACACCCTAGTCTCTGTAAGTCGCCTTGGATAAAGGCGTCTGCTAAAATAAACAAATAATACAGTAAAACACATGATGAGCAGGGAAACAAGTAGAGGTGCAATCAGCAACCAATCTAATCGAATATCGGACAGGTAATCATCAGTAATCGATGTATTGGAAATTGTGATGTACCTGTGCTACTGTAACCCAAGGGTCTTTAGGACCATGGTGAGTGGTGTCTGGCAGCCATTTTGTATTATTTAAAGATATATGTTTTGGTTTTACAGGGTAAAAGGAGTTAGCCTTCCTGCCTTTAGAGCTCCTCAGGCTCCCAATGCGGCTGAACATGCCACCCAGGAGGGCATCAGCAATGGTGCACGTGCTCTGGTCTGGTAGAGCGTATGCCTCTGGTCATTTGGTAAAATAGTCCATTGCCACCAGCACGAACCGGTTCCTTTGCTCGGACCTTGGGAAGGGCCCAAGGACATCCATAGCCATGGGCTCCATTGAGGACCCCACCTGGTAGCTCTGTAGGGGTGCTCGTGACTGTCATGGTGGTCTTTTTCGTGTTGTGCAGGTGTTGCACTGGTTTCCATAGCCAGTGCAATGTCTTTGCCACTCCAAAATGGCCGTTGCCCGGGCTCCCCTGAACAGCCCACAGCACTTGTATCTGAATCAACTCCCAGCGCCACTGTCGAGTGGCCGGGTGGACCCTGCCTCTGTGGAGCAACCCCCCCCCCCCCCCCCCCACATCAACTCCAAAGCATCCCACTGTCCGTAGAGCGCCTTGATCCCCTTAGGCTGGCTGTCCTCTTCTAGCTGGCAGATCAGGAACCCAAGCTCCGGGTTGTCCTTCTGCAGCTGGGCCAGGTCCTCCCTCCGGACCTCCATCAACACCCCACCTCTGGCAGTAGCCACGGTAACCCGCTCCCTGGCATTGTGGCCCACCTCCTTCAGATCCAGGCACTCGCAGTACAGGCACTGAGCAACCTCGCTTGGCCGGCGAGACAGGGTGTCAGCGTTCCCAGGTGTCAGCCCGGTGCTGGAACTGGAAGTCAAAGCCCTGGAGCACCTCAATCCAGCACGCCACTTGCCCCTCTGGTAGCAAAGCATGGTCAGTCCGGAAAGTGAATATCCTGCCATACAAGTAGGGTCAGAAGTGACGGATTGACTGCACCATCGCCAATAGGTCCTTCCAGGTGACACAGTAGTTCAGTTCGGTCTTGCTGAAGACCTTGCTGTAGTTGGCCACTACCCGTTCCCCTTCGGGGCCCACCTGGGACAGCACGCCCTCAAGTCCGACATCACTGGCATCTGCGTCAAGCAGGAAAGGTAGTGACGGGTCGGGATAGGCGAGGACAGGGGCCGTGGCCAGCGCATGTCTGAGTTGGCAGAACGCAATATCAACACTTCTCCTTCAGTGGGTGGGCAATGCCAGCGAACCCCCAGATGAACCACAGATAGTAGTAGGCCAGCCCAGGAAGCCCATCACTTGGCGGACTGACATCGACATTGACACCAATGTAGCGTTTCGGGTTCTTGCGATAGAAATAAGACTGAGGCTGGATTAAATTAAAGTTTACTTTTTAACAACATTTGTAACAACAATAATCAAGAAAACAAAAGCATAAAGTTAGGGAAGGAAACTGGGTTGTAAATGAAAATAAAATTATTTCTGTTTCTTTTAATTCCTACCCACTTAATCTTTCCCGCTCTCCTTCTCTATCCCTCCATCCATGCACCCTCTGCACTGACTCTTGTCTTCCCCAATCGCAGTCATTTTCATGCACCCCCTTATATCCCCTCAGTCCCCGCCCCTTACGCCAGACCCCGTCCTCACTCCCCATGTCTTTCACGTCACTCCTGCAACCCATCCCCCTACACACACACACACACACACACACACACAGCACACACCATGCAAGCCTGCGCACACACACATCCCAGATCCCCCCCTCCCCCAGAATCGCTACAATATATACTGACTGACAGTTTCTTGGCGCACCACACAAAAGCGGTAATAGAGCCCGGGCCATCCTGACAAGAGAGGCTTCATCACAAAACACAAGTAACATATATATGTAAGACATGAGGCTCCAAATAGGACACCAGGCTGATTAATCGATCAGTTCATGTTTAATTAAGGCTCGAAAAATAAAAAAAAACAAGACGAACAATACACGAATAATCGATTCATTGTTTCAAAAAAGTCTGGTTAACAAAAATGCCAAGATTCCCTGTACTGTATATTGATACTTTCATTATATATTTAATTTTAATAAATAAGCCTGAAACATCATACTGGTTGCTTCTCTAATAAATCCCTCCTTCTGAACCCATTTCAGTGCCTTAATTTTCTCAGGATGTGGTTCTTATCCCCCTCACACGCTGTACACATTATTTGTTGGCAGTCCTCTTGATGGTGGGAGGTGGTAGTGTGTAGCTTCACCGCAGTCCACTCTGCTGACCTGGCACTGCTAGATCAGCTTCTCATTTCCTTTTGCCTTTGAGATATAGAACCAGTGGCCAAATATAAAAAATGCTACAGCAGCATCACTCCTTGACCCAAAATAGGTGTCCATATATATAATTTCTTGTGATCATATATTAACTGTTGTAAGGTAAATATTTAATTGTGTGGGGATATATGTGTTTACTGTGGGGCCCAGTTTAATAAAATATTTGGGACCTATTTTGAAGCCAATGATCAAAAATATTTCAGTTAGAATAAAGCGATCAGCCATATAAAGATATGTTATCTACAAAAGGGACCAAGTCAGTGCCTGTCCCATAAAATGCAGTCATGTACAGACAGCCCTGGCAGTTGCTCTGCACACTTCTAGAGTAACACAACTTGACTCTTTCTCTGACTAATAACACAAGTAACATTATATAAAGCAAAAAACATCTGTGAAATAAACAGGGAGAGTATGGCTTATATTTACCTGAATTGAATTTTTCATGATATGTAAATCGCATCAGGGTAAATATTGATCCATTTAAATAACTCTGTCCTAAAACGTAACATGGTCCTCTTCCAGCTGTATTTAATAATATTCAGTTATGTTAACAAGGTGGTCAATAAAGACCCCTGGGAGGAATTTCCAGCATTCACAAAGTACTTAATATATATTACTTTATTAAAGGGTCACTTTGCGTCATGTCCCACTTACAAACAAACTCTGTGTGCAGACCAGGCGACGTGTCTCATGATCTTTATATATATATATATATATATATATATATATATATATATATATATATATATATATAAGCAGGAAAAGAAAACATGCTGGATGGCTAAGGAAATTACTCATTTATTTTAAACACAACCAGGCTAAGATTTCTGGCACCAAAACAAAGTCTCTTTTTCTATTTAAGTCTTTGGTGCAAGATTCCATTTGGGATAGTGTTGCCTAATACCATTGCAAGCTGCATAAATGGCCGATAATTGAATCACCTTTGGAGAATGTTTAATAGCATACCTGTTGCAAAGACTTCTATTAGTAACAGAACGCTGACAGACTATCGTATAACTGTTTATTGCATGTTGAGGATTGCAGACTGTGGATGACATTATTAACTAGAAGGGTTCTAGTGGTTTATGCAGTCACAACATCCAGTATATACTATTAACATCCTGCAAGTGTTGATTTGAGACACATTAATATTCAGTGTTGCTACCAGTCATGGCAGCTACCATTGCAGAAACATTGGGGGTATAATGAGGCACAGTCGTTCTCTTTTCTTCTGAACTTAAAAGCCCAACAATGAAATTAACTTTTAGCTGTGGACAATCGTAATTCATGCCAAAAAACAGACAAAAGCCATGGGAAACCATTTTTAGTTTGATTCATCAACAAAGATATGTTAATCGAAGAAAAAATGAAAATCACTGTACACTGGCTTTGTTTATTGTATATATTTATCATTTTTCAGAAATACCCAAATAAAAGGCAGTTGAACTGAGCCCTTTGTTTCCTGTAGTGCTGTTTAAGTTGTCATGTCACAGCATCAGGTCTGACTGGACAGAACTGAATGTGGGCCAACCTGACTGGAACCCTTGACAGATTAGCTCTGCTTCATTGGGCTCTCAGTTCTCCAGGCCTGTGAGTAGAGATATTATTCTGTGTGGAAAACATGAATCAATTATTTAACCACATTGAAAAAAAAAAAAAAGGTTCTGAGCTATTAAAGATTGCATTATAATGAGTGATAAGAATTGTGCCGTTAATCTACAGCATTTCTGAGGGATAATTATAATTATACTCAAGGATTCAAAAAGCATCACTTTGGTGGTCCCTGATATGGCCCCTTTTGAAAGAAAGAAAGGGATATCCTGTTTAAGTGTCCAGAGGATACACAGAGATCTGGCTTAAACACATGTATCCTGAATGCCAGTACTGTAAGTGCTTCTGACAGTAAATACATGGGAAAAAGTCACGACAGGAAGCTGTAGTAATATAGTAGTCATGTCAAATAAAAAGACAAGGGGCATACTATATGGACTTTCTGCACAGACCATTATAAAGGTGAAGCACTTATAAAAGAAAAAGGAAATCACATTCAACACCGACCAATTAAGTTATCAATGCATAGCACAATTCCTGTTATAATGCAGTTTTGGTAGGTCCTCCCTGGCATCTTTTGGATGTGGGCAAATGAGGCCCTATTTTCAAAACTTAAAGACAGCTTAAGGAATGTTTTTTTAAGGACTGATTTTCCAAAGTCCAATTAAATTAAGTTTGCAAGTTCACAAAACCCTTTTTCAACTATTTTAGAGGGTTTATTCTCACAAATCAGAATCTCATATAGCTTGATTTTATTATTAGGTACTGAAGTGAGATGTATGTTAGGCATTATAGAAAAAATGTAAACCCAGTCCTGGGTTTCAGAACTACCTTCAGTTACAGTCAGTTTATTATTTAAATGACATTGTTATTATTTATCCTACTGGTAAACCCAAAGACTTGGGTGTGACTTGTTCATGCTGTGGTAAGTGTGAGCAGTTCAGAGAAGACTTACCACAGGCCAGATTGTTCAAATCTCTAGTCATTTCAATATTATACCTAAACCACGGGGGTTCTGAAACCAAGGACTGTGTGCAGGGCTAGTGCAAGTTGCAAGTCCTAGTAGATGCACAATTGTAGTACACTTTTCTCTGTTGGTTTATCACCAGAACAGAAACTAGAGCCTCTTCTCTTTTTTTTTTTGTTTGTGAAAAGCTGAGGATACAATGCGATTATATTAATAAAAGTCCTGCAGTTTAAAGTTGTTATCAGTAGCATCTACATGTAAATACTGTCATTTTTATTTTTATTATCAGAAAAAAAAACACAGACAACAAAACAGGTCACTCATTACATGTTTCACTGTCAATATGTAGAACATTCGAAGTTGGCTTTGTCATTATAATGATTAACCACTCAAGATATTTAACATGGAGATTATAGATCAATTAAAATTACAATATTGGTCTATAGTTTGTCAACGATGACCTACATATGTTTGATATTCTCATAACTACATACACATGCAACAACAAACACATAAGCATGCATGTCACAATGAAACAATGTTTTGAATTTACAGAACTGTAAAATGTTGTTTTTAAATATTAAAATAAGTAAACAAATGCTAAGTAAAAACAATGTAATGTTTGTCTGATTAAAGTCAATACAGAAGTACAGAAGGCCATTGAAACACTGGAGACTTTCTATGCTTTAACTAAGCGCATAAACGTCTCTTTTACTAAAGCATACTAAAAACATTTTGTGTACACATACACAAGTTAAGCACTTAAAAGCTCAGTATAAATAACAGTCAAGTATATACAGAAGGTAAAAACTATTTTAAAAGGGAAGCTAGGCATACTTCTTGCAGTATTTGGTTTAATCTGCTTGTTAAAGAGTCCATACATAGTCTCAAAGTACTGTCTCTGAGTGGTAGGGATAGGAATGCGTCCGATTCTGTGGAGCTCTGCTTGCTGCTGGAGGGGCAGGAGTGAGTCTGCTGGCCCAGCGTGACGGGAGTCGTTGGTTTGCTGGCCGAGCAGGTCGTGAGAAACTCTTCCTAGCTAAAGAAGCTGAGGCTTCTGGGTGATTCTGGGAGACAAAGAACATAATGCACTTTGTTAGGCTTTTATCAACAGCAACAAAGTAAATGAATCCTATACTGTCACATGATATTTTTGCAAAGTTATTAAAAAGCTGATACCCATTTAGAACTATGAATGTAGGTCAACTTTCCACATTCTTAATTTCAAATAAAAATGCTTTGTTATACATTGCAGGCAGTATCTATACATAAACTTGTGAATAGATTACAAGCAGATTGTACAGTTTCACAAAAGCTGTTTAATATCAAGCCTGAATAAAAAAAATGTTAAACTGTTTTTTTTTTTTATTTCAGGTCTTAAAATTGTGTTCCCATTCTTAGAAACTCCCAAAGCTTATGTAGTATTTTTCTCATGTTCTGTTTCAGTCATCACACCCTAGTTTTTAAAACTATTAACCTGCCCCCTGCAACACTCCGACCCTAGTAAATGTAATAAATATATCATAAAGAAAAATCACGAGAACACTGTGGTATTTCTTAAATTCACTGGGGGCAGAGTGTTGCAGGGGCACAGGTCAATGTTTGCACTCTGGTGTACCTGCTGTAGACAGAACATGTGTTTGACAGTTTTGGCCACAGGGGATTTGCAAAGTAATTCTTTTAGATATTAGAAACCCATACCAAGTTGCTCTTTAAGTTTCTACACTCCTTATTAACACAAATATTGCTTGAAACTAGCAATCCGCTCAGAACATTTCTAAACCATCACAGGTTCAGTTGAACAATACATAGGAACCTCACACAATATGTATACATACTACAAGTCAAACAATCACACTGCAGTACTTAAAATATACAGCACTTAACCACCACCACCCCCCTTCCACATACACACACAGACTACTGTGTTTCCTGTCCATAACCATACACTCGTCTTCAGTAATTAATGTCACTTTTGTTATGTGCCACATTGTGTTTCCAAATGAAAAATGTGAATCGCAAACGCAAAGGAAGTAACCCAAGAGGTTACAGATGGGGTGCTTTATAGCAGGAGACAGGAAACACGCTGGGATTTAACGAGGTTCTGGAAGTGTTTTATGCAACTCAGTGTGCATTCGCTAGTTTCCTGCTTGCCAAACAATATCTAATGCACTTGATGACACCACAAAGTTGATCTCTTATCTCTGAGATAGGGCTAGCAACTGATATTGAAGGCAGTCTCAGACTTCATCTTTTGTTTTCATTTGTTTTATGGGAGATTGCTGTGTGAGGCACAATATATATTCACAGAACAACACCTCTTATAAAGACAATGAGCTCTGCTGATTTATTTTAGAACTAGTCAAACTGTGTCAACTCCTAAATTGGTAATAAAGTAATTAAGGTGACATAAACGCATTATAAAAATAAGACGTGGTTTCCTTAGAATTACAGAATTTTGACTAATATGACTATGAAGAATTGTTTTTATTCACTATATTGATGTGAGTCTGCATTTTCAGGGATGTGCTAAATATTAAATGCATTGGATAAAGTACGGACAATTTAAATGGGATACTGATAATCGGGATTTCTGCTTAAATGAGATACAACTCTAGGAGATGATTCTTCCCAATGCTATTTATGTTGTTTAATTGGGACATCACTTTGTTTAATTGGAACACAGTATTTTCACATGATGAACGGAGATTGCTTTTCAGAGCAAGACAGTTTGCTTAGCACAGTGCAGTGAGTACGTGATTACGCTGTGACTTGCGTAAACCACATTGAACTCTTGAAGAAGCAGGAGTCTCCTGTGGTTTCTCAGGATGCTGTTGTAAAGAAAGTTGCCATGTCAACATCGCAGGTGCCTCACCTTATGATAAGATGTGATTTCTTTATTTTTCATTTCATTTGAGCGATTCATTTTGTTTAGGATTTAAAAAAATCAATTGACTAGTATTTCAAAGAATTACTAAACTAACATCTGTTTAATAATACTTTACGATAATGTTCCAAAATACTTTATGATAATGAGAAAGAAAATTACATATTTACAAAATGCTGCACTTGAGGGTAATGTCTGATCCTTTTGTTTGCCTTACATGAACGTGGTTCTTCTTATATTCTGTCAGGTTGTGCGACAAGTGGAGTCTCCACAGCACATTGAAATAATGCCGAAATCAAGTGTGCCTTACATTTCCCCGATAAAGCTGAACTTTCACTAACCTCTTGTATTTCCAGCAGTACATCATTGTGCATGTTGGGCTGCCTGGAGGGAGCTGGAGACAGGCTCTGACTAGACTGGGCTTCATGTTCTATTTGGAGCATGTCTAGGTGCTCAATGAGGTTGTCTGCAAATCCAGACCTTGGGTTCTGCTGCTGACGCATGCCACATGTAGAATTCAGGCGAGAAGAACTTGAATTTTCATAGTCCCTCAAAATCTTTTCAACAACTCTGTAATTGGATCTTGAATCTGTTGGTCGTGGATAAGAAGCTAAATGGCTTGGTCTCAAGGTGTGTTCATTTGAAATAGACTTGCCATTACCATTACCGCTGCCACCCCAGACCAAATCTCTGTTTAACACTCCCTGGGCATTCAGTGCTGTACTATTTCTGTGTCTGTTAGGTATGTACTCAGAGAAAGCTGAACCTTTTCTTTGTGGATTAAAGTATTCTTTTTCATTGTCCTTCTCTGTGTAGTAACGCATGCAGCTAGGATTTGAACCACTAGGGTTAGCATTTGCACAGAGTTTTGCTAGAATTAGACTGTCCTCATCAACTTCACCACCAATGTCTGTCTGAAACAAAGTCCTATTGAATTCAGCAGTTTTCATTGCCAATGTCTCATTCTTCTTAGGTCTGCTGGATTCAGAGTACAAAGAGTGTGTGCCTGAGGTAGGACCTCCTATTTCAGCTGAGCTACAGGAAGAGTTAGATTCTCTTTTACTGTCTGTGCTTTGAAATTGACCATTTGGGAACTTGGGCTTCTCTGCTGACTTGTAGTCTGAGCTGTCATCCTTCTCAAATGACAGTATACTGACGTCTGAAAATCTTTTCTGGACAGGCTGGTAGGTCAGTAATTTGCTGCCAAATGTACTAATGTCACATGACCACCTACTGTGACAGCAGCCAATGTTGCACTTGGAATCAGCAGGCACTACATTGGTAAAGATCCCAGAATCTATGAATGTTTTCCCTTCGTTTTCCTGCAACAGTGCCCCAAACTTTTTCAAAACCAAAGGACTATTGCATTTCCTATCAGAAAAGGAATCCTGCGGCTTCCATGGTTTGCTGACTTCTGCCACAGGATGGTCCACGGCTTTTGGAGTAACTGGGTTCATCAGATACCATGACGTAGTCCTTGGAGGAACTGGTGGTGCCTCCTTCTTCATCGGTGGAAGCTTAGCTTCCATATCTGCACTGTTCACAAAGCTGTCGCTCGTGTCCATATTCATGCAGGCCCAGTTAAACCTGTTGTTCTCTTTCTCTGTCACTTTGAGGCTACCTGACCACTCTGGGTTGAACGCTGGTATTTCATTGTTTGGCTCACATCTTGGCCCAGCTTTGTTCTTTTCATTCTGTGCATCCTCGTATTCCTCCAGAACAGATATAGAATGAGTTCTGTTGCTAACAAAATGTAGGGAAAAAAATTAATTCCCTCTTCAATTTGTTATTTAAAATGTTATTTAACTTGTCATATTTGATTGCCTTATCAACTATGTTTTACAATATTAGAAATTCTTTATCATAAAATAAAATAATATTTCCATGCACTTACAGACAAAAAATATTTGGGCACATTTGTGTACAAACACCCAGATACTAATCATATTTGATAGTCTGCTACTTCCTAGGACAGTGCCTATTTTGTCCATACAGTACGTTTGAAAACAATAAAAAGTAAAAAAGATTACCTGTGGTTAGAGAGATTAGATTTCTGTCGGATTTCATCCTGGTAGCTACAGAGCTCTTCACTCACTTTTGCAATTTCCTTCAATGCCTGTGAAACACATAGAACATGTGGTATTATATTTTTCCATTGTCAGAACTCAGGAAATAAGCTCCTGTCATTAAAAACTTAACCAGCTGGTTTCTCATACCTTGATTATCACCTATCTTGGACTACCTAATGTCACCTTACATAATGTAGTCCAATATGTGCTAATTGTTGTCTGTGAAACCAGCTGCAAGTGCTAAAATACTTACTGCATTAAGAGCACTAGTGTACATCTTTTTATCATGCCCACATGTTGTATTATTATTATTATTTTGGAAGCCTGTAGTTTCTTGGAAGCTCTTGTTGTTAAAATGATTCACAAAAGCTGGATCATGTCCACCAGGTGTTGAAATAGTTATCCCTTCTAGTTTATATAGAATCCCATCTCTCTCCGGCGCATCGGTCTCTGAGATGCAGGGAAGCTTCTGTTCTGTCGTGCCATTTAGACAGCTGGATTCTGAAGTGGGTGAATGTAAATTAAGCCTCAATACTTCATCACAGGTCCCGTGCTCCTGAACATTCAAATTGCTCTCACGTCTTGCCTTCACTTCATGGTAAAGCTGCAAAAGAAAAATAAAGAAGAGAAAAACATGATACTGATGAATCGCTTTTTCCAATCTGTGGTGAAGGTGTTTAGTTGTCATTAAAAAGAATGTATGACCACAAAGCAAAAGGCTATCAATGGCTGTCTGGCTGGAAGAATGAAGGCCAGGCAGCCATTTTGTTTAGGTCTATTGTACTGAATACCTGCATTTTTTAAATTGATGAAACAAAAAGTCTCAGAAATATAAGGCATTTATTGTGTGTCTGCGATTCATGGGGGTGTCTACTTCAGTTACATTACTGCACTTGTGGCACAGAAAATCTAATACAATAAGTAGGTTACTTTGAAGTGAGCATTAAGGCTGCAGTCCCAAAATGATCCTTAATTTAACACTAAAACAAATTCACTGGAATCTGTTTGCTATATTGTTCTGTTGTGCTGTGCACGTAGTGAACTGGCTAGTTCATGATTTTATTTGAATGTTACTAAACAGCAGCAGCAGTACTCAACTGCATTTGCTGTTAGGCTTTGTTGATTGGGGAGTTCTATGCAAACGAAAAAACCTGCAACTCTAGTGAACAAATAATTGTATTTTCAAAGGAGATTGCCCAAGAGCTATTGAAAATCTGACTTAGCGATTACAACTGAAGCATTTGATGCACAGCAGTAGAACATACTGATTTCCCAATGTTTTAGGGTTAAAAGGCTCCCAATTTGCACATTCATTATATTTCTCAGATGGATTGCATACAAATGCTGCTGAAGATGTAAAATCAACCTTAGCAACTTCATACAAGCACTCCATTATCTTTTGAGTCAAATATATACAGTACACATAAATGTCTTCGAACCCTACTTGCAGTTTGTTTTCATTTTCCTTTTTCAACATATTGTTTGCTTGCCTTTGTTCTAGTTCTTGTGTATTTGTATTTTGTGCTCCAAATACATTCCTTCATTCAAAATATATAATAAAATACTGTTCCGTACAGTAGTCATTTGCTAATCATAGAAAAGCAGTCATATTCTCCAAGCACTTTCTCATAATACTGTCTGCCTTCAGCTAGAGACTTCCCAATGCATACTGCACAGTATGTGGAATTGACCAGACAAGCTCCCAGTTCTCATCACAGCCCCTTTCCTAATTTTGACCAAAATCCAATTCATGCCCTCTGGGGTCAATGACAAAAACAGAGTCACAGGCCCTTTCCAGTCCAATAATTTGATCCAACCACATCCTTAATCATAAAATTGAACCAATTAAACCTTGGTAGAGTACTTACTCATTTAGATATGCTTATTATTTATTTGCAGCAGAATTGTATTTAAAAACAGGATTTACAGATCGTATTGAAAACTTTTTAAATAGAAATCAATATCCTTTTTCTCTCTAAAGCAAAAATTTAAAAAACTCAGACAGTACCTCTTCTATCTTCCTCTGCATGTCTTTCAGCTGACTTTCCCATTCCTTTCTTTCCATGTCAAATCTCTGCAGCAGCTCTCCCTTCTCCCTCCCCCAGCCTCGCTCACTGCTCTCCAGCTGCTTCCTCAAGTCCATCGCCGCAGTGTGTGTGTCCGCCAGCAGCCTCTTCTGCTCCTCACGTTCCCTCTTCAGCGTTTCCTTCGGGTCACGGATGGTTTTCTCACAGTGGTATTTACTTGCTTTTGCTTCCAGCTTTTGTGAGAATCGTAAGGAAGTGAAAACAAAAGAAAATGTTTCCGGTGACAGAATATTTTGAAATCTATATTCATATTATTATTATTTATTTCTTAACAGACACCCTTATCCAGGGCGACTTACAATTGTTACAAGATATCACATTATTTTTACATACAATTACCCATTTATACAGTTGGGTTTTTACTGGAGCAATCTAGGTAAAGTATCTTGCTCAAGGGTACAGCAGCAGTGTCCCCCACCTGGGATTGAACCCACGATCCTCCGGTCAAGAGTCCAGAGCCCAGAGCCCTACCCACTACTCCACACTGCTGCCTCAGCATTCATCTCAAAAGAACATAATTTAGTTGAAATCAAACTGGAACTACCACTGGTTGTATCTGCAGTCTACAATGCATAAAGGTCAAAGGTCAACTGTATAAATTGATATATATATACATTTTTTATATATTTTTAAATAACTCAGTAATTGTAGATTTGTAAATAGATGTGAAATGTTTTATTTTATGTTCTTCGTTTCTAAGTTGCATTACTAATCAAGGGTTTTGAATCAATTCCTACCTCCTATTACCACTTCCTGTGCATTAGGTCTCATGGACTGATTGCAGCTAGACCACTAGAGTGAATTGAGCTACAGCACAGGAAGTTATGTTATACCAGGAAGCAGCTGCAACTTTTACCTCTATAGCTTTGTCTTTGAAATATCTGCATATTCCATATTGAAGTAAAAAACACAACGCACCCAGAGATCTTCAATGGAACAAAAGGAGCCAGTGAAAATGTTGATAGTGTAAATAAAAGGTATGAAAATTGACTTTAAGCCCTTGATTATCATTTCTTTTTAAGAACTCTATCCACAATTTAAAAAATATAATCTTAAAAATAAAACTTTAAAAGTCATCCACCTTAACCACAGCATGTAAAGTTCAATGTCAAAGGCGACTGTTTCCATGATAACCCTGAAACTGAGACTCTGCACAGACCTTACACTAATTATAGCTGGCGTGACTTCTCTGCAAATTCCTAGTGTGAAGGGTAATATGTCTTCAGGAGAACAACAGTCTCTTTTGAAGTGGTGCTGCAGATAAAACCAGATAGGTCTGTTCCTATGTTTTTATTGTCAATGTGTAAGCTGTCATTAATATTAATTTGCTGGAGCCACTATATAACCTGTGGGGGGTCCTCTGCCAGAACCACATTTTGAAATGGGAGTTATTTTCCATAATGCCCCCTCAAGCCAAAATCCACTAACTCCTATGTATGCAATTAATTAGCCGTTTTCCACTAAGCGACTGCACTGACCTAAATAACTTGGCTCTGATACAGAGTTGTTACTCTTGGAAGCATGCTTTAACTATTTACTTTAAAACAATGACAAATATGTGAATGGAATCTAAAGGGGGAAGGAAAAGAGCAGAGAACCTTCCGATGATCTTTGAAACCAGGAATTTTAATTTAAAAAAGATGGCAGCAAGTGGTGATGGCTTATATGTAACCCAGCTTTGGTAGACACATTTGAGTTAGTTTATTGCTTATACAAATCTGCTTGACTGAGGAGTGACACGCCTACCCCCTGAATTCGAAAGAGGATATTTTGACCAACAGTCTTGTTTACACTGTGAAGCTAAGTGATGGGCCTATACAACTGTATAGCGAGTCTAAAACAACACCCAGGGGTATCCATATTTGTTTGGAAATAGTTTTTATAGCAAAAAAAAAAAAAAAAAAGAAAAAACACACACACACATACGTAACTTCCACATGTAAGTCATTTTTACCAGTGCGATGCGACATTTCAGTTCTGCTCTCTCCAGCTCCCAGGCACAACGATCCCTTGTGTACAGCTGCTGTAAGTCGCTCCTTCTCGTTTCCTCTTTTTTAAGCTCCGACTGAACCTCTTCCAAAACGGACTTGAAATCCAACAAAATCCTTCTATTTTCTCCCCCCTTTAAATTAAATTGATAGAAAACAAGTTGTGTTTGTATAATAATAATAATAATAATAATAATAATAATAATAATAATAATAATAATAATAATAATATGCCTTTAAAATGTGTAATTAACGTGAAAAAATATAAAACCATTAAACAAATCACTAATACAAAGAGTGCTGTGCAATTAATGTAACAAACACAAATCCTCCTAAGGTTTGAGTAGAATGTGGTCCTTTTTAAAGCTATCTACATACATATTGTATACCGTGATTAATTCCGCATTGAAACATTTCATATAATTACTTGTATTTCAGCAATTTGTCTTAAAAGTGCTTCTTTCTCCCTAATCCATTCATCTTTCTCCTGCCCATGCCGTTTCTGCAACTCTTCACACTTTTTCTTCTCCCGCGAATGCTGCCACTGGAGCTCGTACTTGTTGGCTTGTGCTCGGATTTCTGCCTCTGACTCTGCCGCTCCTATGCCAGGTGTAGGCTCCTCGAAGAACGAACCCACATAAGCTGGAGATGCTATACTTCTGCGCGGGCTGCAGCATTGCCCCCTGCCCCTTTCTTTCTCTAAACGGGACCTTGACACAAACTCCCAGCCCTTAGCCCTGCTCACATAACCACCACCGCGTCCGTGCACATCTGACCCACTTCCAAATGCATTCCACATTTCTCAACCGCCCACTGGCAAACATTAAGTAAGTATATGCCTCGTTTTTTTATCTTTGTTTTAAATTATTATTATTATATCCGTCCTTAATTCTGAAATCCAGCAGTCACCCAAAACCAGTCATTTCTCCGGTCCCACTTAGCCTAGCTTTCCGATGCGTAACTCCTGCAGGCTGTTTTGCACTGCAAGCGTTTGTTCTTTCCATGTGACCAAGGTCAATCGGTCATTTCGGTGGAAAACTTTGATATTTAACAGATACACTTGTGTCCACTTTTAATACATGTCAAACTAATATATTTCTTAAGGATAAATAAAATAACAAAATACACCGATGGTCGAAAACATACTCCAAATAACTCTGGAATTGTAATAATTCTATCACAAACTGATTTGATGACACCCCCTTCACCGGGAGAATGTAAGGCTCCAAAAATACTAACGGTGATGTAAGACTTACGGATTATTTTTGTCCTATGAAACGGGGCACTGTTTCTTTACCCATATACTTAACTTTCAGCGTTTGAGGGGATTTGTAAATAAACAGGCAGCTATTGCTGTGCCTATAATTTAATACACGTCGCCCTAAAAAGTAATTCGAGTATATACGTTAAATATCATGGAAAAAACATTCTCTGTGATGGCTACATACACTGTAGTCTAATTTGTCTCAAATATTAATCGGTTAAACTTTAAAACACAGTTTTTACTTCTCTGTATGTTGTTTAATAAACCGGTTTACATTTGTATTTGTTACGCTTTCCAGCGGAATTCATAACAGCGTAGTCATTACCTGTAAAGAAGATTTCTGAACTTGATAATTTCCGATACAAGATGATAATAGTATATCTATCTCTGCTGAATTTGGGACCCAGCACTGATGGTCCTGAAGTCTTGGAAGCGTCTCCAGAGGGAGAGTCAGTCACCAAACCAGACAAGTGCCGAAATGATGTGAGCTTTGAAGCTTAGTTTGACCACTTCAAGAACCAGCATATTGAAAGCACTTAGGTTAGCATCCTCTCAGCAGCTGGCTTCGATTTGACTTAAACTCCCAGAGGTTGGATTTAAAGCCTCCCTCCCACCTCTTCTGTAATTCTATCTGACTGTCGTATTTTCCAGTAAACAACTCCACTTCCAAGGCATTTTTAGGCGTTATGATGAGGCAAGGTATTAAGTGGACGCCACAGTAGCCTACTGAACGTCACAATGTCAAATCCATTCCGGGTTTTCATTTCTGTGTCGCGGGATCCAAGTCACAAAGTCCCGGTTATATTTACATAATTAAAATAGGACTATTACTACAGCTATTTTGGCACTTCAAACTGCAACATCAAACGTTGTGGTGACGTGATTTTGGCAGTAGGCACGATCCTCTTACTTAACTGTTACATGTATTAGTACTGGCCATAGCAACTAAAGAATGTCTAATTATAAACACTGTTTTCGATACTAGTATGATGTTTTTTTGTCATCCCTTTAAATATGCGTGCCCTATGAAAGTCTATAATAACACTATGATCTAATGTACAGTAGAACATGTTGGTTAGCTCATACATACTAGTGTTAACATTCTCGAAATAACATACAATACCTAGCCTTTAAGCTAACGGGCTATAATATTAAATACATGATTCTTAAACTACAATTTATTTGATGGCATTTGATGGCGAGAGCCAAGTTCAAATCAGCATGAAGTTTTAACATCTACTCTCAATCTAAATCTTAAAAATACACTATCCAAAACATGCAGACTGAACGACATTTAAAATATATTATAAATGATGACGATGAGAATCTTAAATAATATGAAGTACTTACCTAATTATGCAGTACAGCACAAATTCAAGCGTGGAAGCATGCCTTTATAAACTTGGAATTTGAGTGAAGACGAGAAAAAAACAAAGACGGTATTATTAATATATATTAAACATAACACTTACAATTAAAAAGAGAACTTGCTTTTTAAAAGTTATAGGCTACGCATCAAGTCGTTTTCTACGGAGCCCGGGAGGGGACCTGAGAGAATAAAATATCTCATGCGCACGTCTTAACATATCGTGGCCACGAGATACCTATGAAATATTACGATTCTAATTTAAATGTATGAAAACATTATAAAGGTTTACTGCAGTATAGCATAATACAACTGTAGCAAAGTTTTGTAAAGCATAGAAAGCACGGTAAACCGCATTAAATGCATAGTAAAACAACGGTAAAAGCATTAGTCATTAAAACGTGCAAAATCTGAGCCGACGCTAACTCTTAACAGAATAAGGGTGTAACAGGTATGTCAGTTGTCATTGTATTGTCATTGTTCATGTATGTTATATGAAAACTGAGCAAGGGATAATGAATGTTCTTTAAACGGTTTTGTGAATTTGTATTGTTAACTTCTAATAGTTTATATTATTATTATTCTTTTTCTTTTTTTCTTGTTGCTCTGCAGCAGCCATTTTCTGGGAAACTAAGATTTTCTTTAGACTACCTATTCACTCCCCTGAGATTCTGGCTGAAGAACAAAACCACATACATAGCTTCAGTACCAGTTCTTCCACAGGCTTGGCACAAGTTCAATTCTTCACTGAGTTTCAGTACTTTCTTTTATTTTAAAGGCACCAGTGTTCTCTAGTTCTATGAAAACAAAATAAGAACAAGAGCCGGACTCTCCTGAATGTAGATTTCTAAAACACAGTCTCTTTCAAACATATTTCTAAAGGTCTTTTCTCATGCAACTTATGCAAATGTTTTTGGTTACTACTTCTATAACTTCAACACACAAAATATTTGGTGGAAAAGTGTGATGCGACGGCTTACTGCTTTAAATAGCATAGTCAGGTTTGACTACATTACAAACATAGTACCGATGTTAGTGACAGCACCTGTATTGTGTTTGTGCTTTGTTTTTTGTTTAATGAAGACATAACATGGAGGTTTCTGTATTGAAAACAATGCAAGCATAAGCAGAAACAGGAAATGGCTGTGCAATGGACCAACTAGAGGTGAGAACAAATTAAACTTCTTAGCACTACTAGAGAGACTCAATCAAGGTCACCAGCCTTTATGGACATTACTTTTCTCATTGGCTATTCACTGTCAAACACTACCAATAAGCACCTGCTCTTTATCAGTGATAAAAAAAAACAACCCAGAAACATTTAATAACATCATTGTTAGATGTTGGGTTGTTTAATACCACATACCTGTAAATGTAGTGTGTCATCCATATAAAGTTTGTAGTCTCCAGTGTTTTTCTTAAGGGTGTAATCTGACGTAGAATTGTGGCCCGTGCAGAAAATGAATTTCCTGTACTTCGTGTAACCTTAGTGAGGTGTTTAAAATAAATAAACAAACTAAAAATAACACTAAACTAATGGAGGAATGGGATTTACAATACAAAGAAAAGTGTAAACAGAAAGACCAATTTAAAAATGGTGGCATAGGAAAGGGATGAAAACAAGACAAGAATGAGAATAAGTAAAATAATAGGTTGAAACATCTGGGTAGGTAAATTACAAAACAGAAAATAATGATAAAAATGGGGAATACATTAAAGAACAGAATTAGAATGGTATACATTTACATTTAAATGTAGATTGCACAGTGCCTGTCTTGTTTTTTCATTTTTTTGAATAGACTCATCATCAGCCACTAAATCTGTATTCCAATTGGCTGCTAGAACAGTTATAACATTATAACTTTTTTAGAGAGGGACATGTGGGATCTCAGAATGCAAAGAAAAGGGACTCTGCAGGCAGTTAATTCGCTCAAAGCAATTGCTGATAAAGTATTTCTAAATTCTATCCATACCACTGTTTGAAGCTACAGTGAAAACAAAACAGGCAAGTCTTGTATTAAAAAATGTTATTCAAGAGTTGCAGCCCTCTAATTCCTTACTCTGAGTGGTTCTTAATACAAACATGTTGTTTTATACTCACATACTGTATTGTTTTTTTGTTTTGTTGGTTGGATTTTTACCCCATGATATAAAGGTAAGGGGCAGTAAAAAAATATATATTTTAAGCTACTTAATTACTATTCACCTACTGTAGGCAATGATTAAATAAAGGGCATAAATGCAGCATCATCTTAAAATCAGATACCATACAGTAGAGTTGTCAGAGCCGTGCTAAAATATCAGTTTGCAACTTTGCATAGGTCTGATGCAGGGTTTGTTTTTCTAGGTTTTGTAAAATATTTTCTTGATCAGTTTAGCTACCTACAGTAAACAGAAGACAAGCAATATCTGTTTTCTGTAGCTCATTGACAAAACACTAAACATTACAGCGTGTCTGTGTATACACACTGACTAAATTATAATGATGGTGTGGCTATCCTTACAGTGGCTTATCCCTAACTACCAGATACCAAAACTGTCCTAAAAGACAATTGCAAGTATGTTGTTCTAAAAGTTTTAATATAATATAAGTTATCTTTATTCAGTGTTTGTTTTGTTAGCTGGTACTTCTTTAAAGCTGCTCGACTGATAGCAACAGCAACGTAATTAAAACATAATCCCAGACCCTGGGCCTATAGTCTAGTCCCCCTTGCTGAAGTCCTAAATGCAGGGTGAATCTGCATTTCCATATTTCACACAGTCATCATCCTCAGCAATAGAAATCCCCATTGTTGTGGAGTTTAGCTGGGATGTGAGATGAATAGCAACACATATGCCTGCACACACTGCTTAACGAAAAGCAGGCACTGACAGGCAGTATTATATTTGGATAGTGCAGTGAGTTCTCAACCCTAGCGCTCAAGTACCCCTACTGTAAGAGTCTTAGTTTCTGTTTCAACCAGCTGCCTTTTTTAAAATGTGTATTGTCGTCTGGTGTACACAGATCAATCACTGTAGTACCGTACTGTACAGAGTCTGTCTGTTAGTGCAGTCTAATGTGCAATTCTAAGCAATAATTTATTTTTAGGTGCAGTGTACAAGGTTATAAACGTTCTAATTCCAGTAAACGTCAATGCATAATTGGGAATAACTGGGAAGTTGAAATAGTTATAGACAATTAGTCTAAGGCTACCAAGCTACTAACACTGGAGACAAGGCCCAGCCTGGGAAGCCTCTGCCTGATCAGCAGGGGTCACTGAAGCATAATAAGGTGAACTATGCCCAGCCGATTTTCCTCCCTAAACCTGTGGGACAACAAATCCGACTTATTGTTTAACAGTTAAACAATACTCCAAGTTACCTGCTTACCTTGCTGTCTTCTGTTATCATATCGACAGTTGATTATTATTATAATTTTTGTTTAAGACTGGTTTCCATACATTGCATCTAGACAATAAACTAAATCAGTGTGTATGGTTGCATAATATCTAGCAAGAGAGCAATCTGATTCACTAGCTGTATTGTGATGGTGTAGGTGAATAATTAAAACTAATATAGTGTTGTGATTGAAACAAAACATGGATTGTCTGGAATACTTGAAGTCTAGTCTTGAGAACCAGTTGAGCACTGAATTTAGTTAAGCGTTAACTACAAGGCGCTTTGAGTCTATGAGGTTGTCAGATAATTCCAAGTGGCAAAATCAGAATCTGCAGGTCTAGGTTTTTATACTGGTGATGGAGACTGTTGTTACCAAATACAATCAAATGTGTCACCTAGATATAGCTATTGTGTGACAATTGCTTTCGAATTCCCTTTTTAAGGTCCTGGATTTTCATTAAAAAGCCAGTTGTGCTGCCTCCACTCTAAATCAGTAATGCAGCAGCAACGCCATCAGTGAAAAGTCTTTGTTACACTTTCTGATACTCATAATGCATACACTTTTACCTGACTTACAGACAACGGTTCCTCAGCTCCCCTTTCGTCAGACTTGGGGACTTCTAGTCTGTCAATGAAAGTCTGAAGCTCCTTCTGAAAGGCCTTCATCTGGGCGTTGATTCTGTAGAGCAGCTCATGCTCTCGTATCCGGCTGCCATCATCTTCCTCATCCATCCTTCCAAAGAGGTCCCCGTTGGTCACGCAAATCCTGGCCTCGGTTATGATGGTGCTGGTGTCGGAAATCAGTCGGTCTATAGTCCTGCTGAGCCGCTCGGCTTCCATGCGGATGTCTATCATCTGCTGGCGGTCTTTGAAGTTTTTGGGTAAAAAACGGCCCTCGGCAGAGTAAAGGGACCTGGTAGGGGTCAGGCAGCGGATGTTGCGCACCTCTTCTGAGTCGCTCTCCCCACCAATAGGCCCCTCTCGTTTCCTGTGAGGGGGGCGTGAATCATCGTCACTTTCCCTTTTTCCTGCATCGCTCTCTGTATCACTATCCCGGGGGCTCCCGCGGATCCCCAGGTGAGAGGCCAAGTCGTAGCGCTGCATGTTAGACATCAGGACCCTGTTCTCGTACTGCAGCTGCATGACTTTACCGCTGAGTTCATTGATCTGCATTCTAGCTGCCTTCAGCTCCTCCTGGAGGGCCTCTGTCTTGGCACTGTCACTGTGCCTGGAACTCTCATGCGTCCCGGCCTTGAACTTGTACTTGTTGACCTCAGTGGTGATTTTCTTATTCTGGTCCTCCATGTCGGCCAAGTTCCTCCTCAGCAGCTCTGCTTCATCTTCAACTAGCTGCAGCTGCTGCCTTAGCTCCGAGACCTCGCTCTGTTCCCTGAAGGATGTACCAGAAGCACCGGCATGCTCATCACCTCGGAGGTCGTCGAGTTCAGCCTTTAAGCCTCTGTTCTCCACTTCCAGCTCCACGATCTTCCGGCCCAGGATGTTAGCTTCTTCCTCCACCAATCTCAGGCGCAGCTTCAGTTCTGCCTCTCTGGTGGTAGGGGGCCCTCCCGCCTCACCTTTCGGTAAAGGGCTGTCAAGATCTCCATAGAAGGAGCGGTACTTCTGCAGCTCTTGCTCCAGCCGATCTTTCTCTTTGTCGATTTTTGCCATCTTCTTCCTCATCAGTACAGCTTCCTCTTTAATAAATTGAAGCTGACACTTCAAGTCCTCACTGTCATCCTTATGAGAAAGAAAAAAACAGGTGCTATTAAGGAACCCAGATATGACACAGATCCTAGAACTCTAAAGAAGAACTTTACTTTACAAACCAGCATTTTACAATATATAGCTATAAAGAAATCAGTGCACACTACCATTCAAAATTAGTGTCATTAGTATTGTACATGTGACAACAGACGGTTGAAGCTATTTAAGCTAAATATTACAACTCTACATGATATTTACAGGCTATTACACAATAGGAAATGTATAGATAGTGGCATTAAACAATTAATATTAAACACACGAAACAACATGACAAACCTGGTACCATTAACAGAGCAAATATCCTACACGTTAATTGCTGCTGCCACACAAACCTTATGGCATTCCCTGAGAAACTATTCCCCAGCTTCCTGAAAGGTCACTGGGGTTGCACGCGATCTAGCACAGCCTGTAAGCACAGCTACTTGAACAAGATGCCTTTCCATCCCATTATGCAGATGAATAGAAGGTAAACTGAAGACTGCTGCCAAGGCTGCTTTTCGTAAACAGCAGGTTGGCAATCAGTTCAAAATGCTGCAGCAAAAACTGCCAACTAAGCTCTAAGTACTTTTCTTTCCGCAATACAACAGATATAATTAAGAACTCAAGAGTACTTAAGCCGTCCCCTCACCAGCTTTACAGAGGCAATGGAATTTTCTGCTTAATTCTCACGGTCATCATCTACTCTTTGCATCTGCAAATAGACACAGAATCCGATAGAATCATGTTTTCCAGTATCTGCACCGATTACCTTGCACAGTTCGAATCATCACAGCATCTGCACTGTTCCAATGATGGTGGGAATGAGCTGCTTGAAGGACTATCTTTAAAATTAATAGGAACCAATTTCGTATCAATTTGTGCAAAATTGTATCTAAATCTGACCATCATTTCTTGGTTAAAGTCAAAGGTCAGAGTAATACAATGGTACTGAATGGATTACACCGGAATTGGTTCATATCATTGTGGTACCATTGTACCAACGGTCCATACCACTGTTGCTCCTTACTATAATTGCTCCTTATGGCAGAAATATTACATTGTCACTAAGATCACATATTTAGGGTGCCCTAGGCAAAAGTCTTATACTGTAATTTTATTAAAAACCTTTTTTAATGCTATTCGATGAGATGAATACATTATTTATATACCTTACACTGTAACTTTCTAAAGCAAACACAGATTCCCTTCCTTACCTCTGTTGGTGTTTGAGGAGTCTTTTTCTCAAACTTCTGCAAGTCCTTGCTTCCTCTTCTTTTTAGTGACAACTAAAAATAGTAATAAAACATATATATATATATATATATATATATATATATATATATATATATATATATATATATATATATATATATATTAGTAGTATTTAAAAAATACATCTCATTAGCTTGACTAATAGAATAGATTATAATTGTATTTAAAGCTGGAGCACTGGTACCTCAACAAGGTAAGACCTGATACCATAACCCAAGGGATACTGTTTTTGTTTGTATTACCTCTGGCTAGGTTTATTTGTAGGTGTATACTTTGAATTAAGGCATTATATTGGTCCATTGCCAATTAGATGTTGGCACAACATTCTTTAGAAGGTGATTTAAAAATATATATTATTATAACCAGTAAATCTAATAGCTAACATTTTGTTGGTCTAAAATGTTCCTATATGAAGAACTCCCACATTATGGTAAAGGTGAATTCATATTTTAATGTTGGAGAAGAATATTTATTGAATGCTCCTTGCAGATAATGTAATGCTGTACTTCCAGTCAACTTCCTAAAGTAGCTTGAAGGACTTATGTAGGCATAGAAAACATGTGTCATTGGAAAAGCAGTGATTGGATAGCCAATGCTTCTGGGAGTTGGAGTTCTTTAAGAAAAAAAAGAAAAGAAATAGCAAACATTTAGAATGTTTCAGTGTTTTGTTTAGTGTTTTTCTGAAGAAATATATATATTAAAAAAATTGCAGGAAGAATCATTGTCTAAAAAAACAATGTTCAGAATTATTTTTCCTACAAGGACTCAAATTCCCAGAAGCAACTTGTGTGTCCCAGATCCGTTCCTTCTACATACAGTATGGAAAACAATACAAGATACATTTGCCAGTTTTTTGTTTATAAATGCTAAAAAAATACCATTAAAAATCAAATGCAACTTTAACATAATATGTGCTTCATTTCTATAGGAGAGTGTAAGATCTACATAGTGATGGTAATAGATTAGGGAATACATTAAGCATAGTAACTAATGATCTAAGCAGAAAAAAACTAAGAATCATGACTGGGGACACACATAACAGGATATTAAACAGATACAGAACATGGTAGATCATAGAAAGTAATTTGGTAAATGTATGAAATGAATGGCTTTTCCAAATACAAAGGAAATCTCTGACATACGGTACCAGTCTTTTTATTGGTTAGTTGATGCATGTTCTCATAATCCAGATCAGCATTATGGTGAGTCCAACATATATAGGTTATATACTTGTGTGGAAATATATACATAGGTGCCTAACCCACAGGGCAGAGGGGGCACGTGCCCACCCAGAGCTATATATTTTACAAAACTATATATATTTAGCTCTTCCCCTTTTTTTGTTTTATACTATTTTGTTATGGTTTTGTCTTTACGCAAACGTTTGTTTGACCCATAGTCCGCACTTTATTACAATAGCTAACGTTAGCAGCTTAGGCCGGAATGACTGAAACAGAAGCTGCTGGGATGTTAAGTGGAGACTACAATAAATTAGTAGTTAAATATAGGCTAGGTAGTTGTTAGTTTAGTTTGTTTTTATTCTCTATTAATTCAATTCTATTAATTGAAAAATGACAAGAGCAGTGATTAAAGAGTGGAAATCTGGACATGGGGGCAGTGACTAACCCATAGGGTCAGCGCTCCAGATAAGGTTTTAGGTCTGGGAGTAACTTACCCTCTAATTTTAACACTGAGAGAGTCAAATGTATTTTCATGGTCTAAAATGCAACATTAACTTGAAGTCATGACTAATCTCGATAAATACTGAACAATCTTTAATGGTAGTGGGGTAGGCATTAAAAAAGAGCCTTCCATTGTAACTGGAAAGTTACTTTGAACTGCTGTACAACCATGCATATGTTCTACAAGGTTTGTAGCACATTTATTTCGAGATATCACACTGACTGCAAATTAATTATCTTACTTATATTTTAACATTACATTCTTAAACTCAGTGAACATGTTTGAACTTCAGTATAAAGCCATACAGATAAATAAGGAAATGCATTAATAAGTTATAAAACAGTTTAATATTATAGGCACCTTTCTTTAGCGGTTGCCTCTGATGATGGTTCCAGTTGGATTTGTAGCTGGACTGGGGTGTTTACACTTCAACCTGTGTAGCTTTGAATTGTTCTTATTCTTACTGTGATTGGCTGCAAAGACAACAGGGCTAGCCAGAGATTGGATAATGTTTGTTGGGTTGGTTTTTCTTGGGTACAGTTTCCTAGTAACTGAAGACATTGTATTCTGGGAGATGTAGTTGTTAGTGGAAGTTTTAGGGGAGGCTAGAGGCAGACAAGCTGTGCAGGAAAATTGCTATGTATATTTTTACTCTTTAAATTTAAATTAGTGCATATTTCAGATTTTTTTAATGCATAAAAACGGCAGGTATGCAGCTTAACTGGACCACTGAATATGGTCTTCCTTGTTTAGGTTTTTCAAATTTAGTCTCTAATATGGCACATGAAATTGTAGTTAATTTTTAATTTCTAGAAAGGGAGCAAGTATAAGATTTCTTTCATAAAAATAGAGGATCCCTATGTTAGGTTTTGTTCTCTCTGTGATCTGTTTAAGAACCGGTTAAAATATAAATTCCTTGAATTGTATGAATAGCTTCAAATCAATATAATAATAATAATAATAATAATAATAATAATAATAATAATAATAATAATAATAATAATAATAATAATAATAATAATAATACTCTTTATTTTTATATAGTGCCTTTCATAGTGGACCACCATCACAAAGCACTTTACAGTTAGGCTGTGAACTTTATACAGCACAACAGCCTGTATTTTATTATAACCTAAGAGCCTGTATTTTATTATATTTTGTATTGTAATATGTAAATCTTGTGGAAGTCTTGCTCTTACTAATATGTTATTTAGTGTGTAATATTACAGATTAATAATTTTAAACTTAACTATAGAAGGGTTATAGTAGAAGTACTCCCCGGCCCCTCCCAGTATTACATGGGGGTCTTGAATTCAGAGGACTGAACACATCAAGAATGGCTCTGAAAGCTATTACTGTTCATCTGTAAAATTAACTAGGGAGCCTATTTGCAGCACTGCAGCACCTTGAAGCACATTATTAGAGCATATCTGCTGTGCCCAAAGCAATAAGATGGGCCCTGCTGAGGAGCTTATGATTCATTAAAATGCAAGCAGCAGGAAAAATAACACATGGGCTTTTCAAAACAGTGTTTGTACCTATAATAGTGATGTTTATAAAGGTGTTTCTTTGTTTCCAATTTCACACTGATGGAGGCATTGACCTAAACATTAGTCTACTTTACTAATAGCTTTACCACAATGTCATATTTGCTTAATCTCCAAACACAATAATAACACTATGTAACACATAGAAAATGGCTATTATTCCCCACAAACTTTGCTTTTGTGACCAGGACAGTGATATTTTGAAATTTACCTATTTCCAATGAGAAAACGGGCGAATTTGTGTCTTTTCGTTCACATAATGTCAGAAAAAAACAACACATGAATCCAAATTAACATGTATTTATACTAAAGTAATACAAAAATGACTACAAAAGATTTAGAAATGAGTAGTTTTTCGAGATTTACGATTATACTGTAAATCACTTTCACGAATCAGCCCCCAAATGTAGTCTCCCATCATGTTCTCGTTATACTGTCCTTGGTAGCGGCGTTCAAAGTCCAGTATATCCTGATGGAAACGCTCGCCTTGCTCCTCCGAGTACGCTCCCATGTTCTCCTTGAATTTATCAAGATGAGCATCAAGGATATGTACTTTGAGGGACATCCTACAGCCCATTGTGCCGTAGTTCTTCACCAGAGTCTCAACCAGCTCCACATAGTTTTCGGCCTTGTGATTGCCCAGGAAGCCTCGAACCACTGCGACAAAGCTGTTCCAAGCCGCTTTCTCCTTACTAGTGAGCTTCTTGGGGAATTCATTGCACTCCAGGATCTTCTTTATCTGTGGTCCGACAAAGACACCGGCTTTGACCTTTGCCTCAGACAGCTTAGGGAAGAAGTCTTGAAGGTACTTGAAGGCTGCCGACTCCTTATCTAGAGCTCTGACAAATTGTTTCATAAGGCCCAATTTGATGTGCAGTGGTGGCATCAGCACCTTCTGGGGGTCCACCAGTGGCTCCCACTTGACGTTGTTCCTCCCCACAGAGAACTCGGTCCGCTGTGGCCAGTCCCGCCTGTGGTAGTGCGCCTTGGTGTCCCTGCTGTCCCAAAGGCAAAGATAGCAGGGAAACTTGGGAAAACCGCCTTGGAGACCCATCAGGAATGCCACCATTTTGAAGTTTCCTATGATCTTGATGCCATCTCAGAAAAATGCAGATATGTATCCACTTAGGCAGCTGGAACTAAACTGAACTGGTGGGCTTAAGGCCCCTGTATTTATACTACTATTTATATTACTGGAAAGTTCTAGAAAGTTCTAGAAGTTACTGCAAGTTTACTCAGCACTGAATCTATCTGGAATGTTCTGGAAAATAGGTAAATTTCAAAATATCACTGTCCTGGTCACAAAAGCAAAGTTTGTGGGGAATAATAGCCATTTTCTATACTTTTGAGGCATAAGCAATTAGGAAATAACACTTACTACCCAGGAACCAAAAAAAAAAAAAAAAATTGTTACACGGTGTAATCCCATAATACTGTATTTCTTTCTTTTTGTTTCCTTATATAACATCAAACTTCCTACTCAAAGCTCACAATAAATATATAGACCACAATAAAACCATAAAAAAAAATGTCATGACGGAAACCATTGAAACACATTGCCATAAAATCATGATAACATCCCCAAACATCAAGGCCAGAGTAAATAAGTGTGTTTTAGTTTGAACTTAAACAAAGAAATGGAACAGCTATGTCTAATATATTTAGGCAGCTAATTCCAAAGAATTGATGCCAAACAGTCAATAGAAGGGCCACCAAAAGTAGCTTGTTTTAAATCTTGGCACAACAAAGCTGGTGTGAATTACTTACCTCTTTTGCTTTCTCCAGTTCGTTCTGCAGCGCTTGCTTGGTGATCTCCACCTCAATGAACTGCTGTCGTAGCTTTTCGTTCTCCTCTTCAGTTTTTGCTCGCTTCTCCTCTACATTCTCCAGTTCATGATGAAGTCTCACTGACACGTCTTTTGCCACCTGGCAAAACGATTCACTGTTATTTTGAGACACTTGCAAAAGCACTAAGATAATTAATTAATTTAATAATGCTGATTCATTATGAATGCTATTAAGATCACATTTTTTTATGACCACACAATATACTGTAGATTTAAATGAATATTAAATTGCAACTATTTCCATCCAATGATTATTAAGAAGCATAAAAAAAAAAATTCTGTGAGTAATAAGTCTTCGGCAGTATTTGTGGTTACTAAAGTCTTGATATAAAATATGGTTAGCACTTTGACCTGGCAACAATTACAAGTAATTACTAATTGTTATAAGAGATTGCACAATCATTCTGTATTATTTAATTATATTATCCTGTCCTTACATAAACCCTAACTTTAACTAAAACAATATCAACAGAGAAAATCACACCTCTAATGATATTTTATCAATCACATCATGATAAATAGTTTCCTTAACAAACAATGATCAAAATGTGAAATAAACATATAGGGCCAGATTTATCAAGCCTTTTATACCAAACTGCAATTTGAAAAAAATATATATTTAATTACATTAAAAAAATATTTAACTTAGAAAACACGTAATGCACAAGTCATACAATTCATTTCAGAATTCAAAGTGAGCCTACAATGTTTGTTACTAGTTAAGTAACATGAACATACATTTTTTTTCTATCAGAAATGGTGCAAATTGCATTTTGGTGTAAAGACTTTCTGGCTCATACTGTTTGCAGTTTTATTGTGTTAAAGACATTCTGTTGAAATAGGACTATTTGTGCTTCTGTGTAAAACAAAAACATTCATTAAATGTAAAGGGTGTTTCATATTATGTGTTGACTGTTACTGTAAGTTGTACAAACCCAACAACCCAGTATTAACCCAACCAACAAGAGACAATTAGAGTTGCTAATTTAGTTGCTAATGGTGATGGGAAACAAATGTATAATTAAAAGGGTTGGGGGTGAGAAGTTAGCCTTTTTTAAATGATGTAGTGGATTTATACATTACATTTGTTTTGCTGCCAAATAGAAACCACAGAATGGGTGGTGAACAATTGGAACAGGCTGCCACACAGAGTTGTTGAAGCAGAGACTGAATAGACTGGATGCTGTCATGAACAATATTGTATAACCCTCTCTGTGACCACAATGCAAGACCTTTAGCTAGCCGCCTGGAGGAAGGGCAGTCCATCTAGCTACGGATTCCCAGATGTTTTATTTCCCCTACTAACCTGGCTGGGGGGGGGGTTGTTTTTCCTCTCCTGAGTGCTAACCTATCACGCTGGCACCAAAGCGAGCGAACATAGGTGGGCCTAATGGTCTTTTCTCGTTCTGGAATTTCTTATGTTCTTATGACTTTATCTTGGTTTGGAATTCAAAGTGGATGTATTGGAGACTAAACATAAACATAGCAAAGGTAGCAATGCACTAAATATTAAATGCAATCATACTGTATGATTTCTGGATCCACCCTGACAAGTTAAAAACTGTTTTATTAAAACAAAACAAAACGTTTCTTGCTATTCTGTTTGTTTCTTTTTTTTAATGCATTAGATGGTAGGTTGATAGACTGTGTATGTACATGAATGTAAGAACGTAAGAAACATAGTGATTTTAGCAATGGGGTTGTCATGGCTATACCATAGTTTCGTTATATACCAGGGGTTTTCTGTATGTCTGACTTGTCTTTTAATGCCTCTAGATCTTGACATTGCTTTAACAGGGTTTGTAGATATTTTTAGACTGGTGTAGAGAACCAGGACAGCAACCCAGACCAGGCTCCTTAAAAACGTTTTTAATATGAAACTTGATAGTTTCCCCTTTCTCTTTCTCTAAAAGTAAAGCCAATAAAATGTTTTTCTCTTTCTTCAGCACTGTGTTAATCTGTAAAAGCCTGGCAAATTAGCTGCCTAATTTTAAATCATAAGAAAACAACAACAACAACAAAAAGTGTTGATAAATCAAACCACATGCTGGGTTTGTTGGTCAACTTTACCTTAAGGTCTTGCTCCAGACTTCTCACCAGCTCGGTGTCTATCTCACCGGTCTCCGCGTATCTCAGTCGCTTCCTCTCGGCCTTCCGCAGGCGGTACTGCAATATTCGACAGTTTTTGTTGGCTCTCTCCAGTTCCCGACGCATATCCTGCAGCTGGCAAGCATCTTCCTCGTAAAAACTGTCCCTCATCTCATCCATTTCCGTCCGCATCTCGTCAATTTCGATCTATTTCAAGGTGAAAACAGGAGTAGCTACGTTTAATTCGACCTACAGTTTATAAGCCCATATATTGGTACTAAATATCTACCCAAACCACTATAATAAACAGGTTTTAAGAAATAAAACGATCGCAGTCATTATTCTCGAAAAAATAAAACACCATAATAAACTACGCTTCAAATTAAACAAAATCAAACAAAATCAAATATATAATTATCCAATAAGAAATACATAAATTTGTGCATTGTCATTGCCCAGTCGCAACTACAATAATAATAATAATAATAATAATAATAATAATAATAATAATAATAATAATAATAATAATAATAATAATAGCTGATATAATATACCCTGGGAAAACTGCTTTACACAACACATGATAAATTCATACCTTGAAATCTTCATTTTCTTCTATGAGTCGCTCTATTTCATTTTGTAGGTTCTGATCTTGTTGTGTCATATTTTCCGTATTGATCTCTTCAGCAGGCACCGCCGATTGCGAGTCTGTTTCTTGGGTATTTGCTGTTTTGGTATGCATTTTACCACCTTTCTTTAGCTTTTTGTTGATGTGAAACTGGATTAATTCAGACTGCAGACATCCTTCTTTCCAAAACCCGGCCCCGCAGCCGACAGAAGTCTTACTATTCTGCTTGTTGCTAGTGGACGCTTCGCCCCCGCCCTTCTGTTGGTTTTTCAGTTTCCCTTTCGACGATTTGGACGTAGTGTCGGACTGGTCAGAAACGAGTTGATAATAATCCACTTTTATCGATGTTATATCTGTGCTCCGGGTTTCGGGTCCTTGGCTGTTTTTCTCCTCGGTTTTCTTAGCTGCTTCCGCCCTGTACGCATTTGAAGCGTTCGTTTCAGCACCACCCGGATGAACAGCGACCGCACCTCTAGTTCGCTGTTTATCTTTGCTGTTAGCTACGGATCCCTTGACAGAACCGCGGGTATGTTTCAGGCCCTGTTTGGGAGCATTGCTTTTGGCAGATGCTGAGGTTTTAGAGGCTAATCTGGTGGTAACATCGCTGAATCTAGCCGGAGACGAAGCCGGCTGTTGTTTTCTGTTGCTATTGTCTGACTGTCGAGAATCAGCAGCGCCGCTTGCGGCAGGGTTCATGATGTCATCTGAGAACACTCAGTATTTGCAAATCATCCATTCCCTGTATCTCACCATCTGAAACAAAACCAACTCCTTTAAATTCCAATTTAAATATTAAATAGATAAATATGTCAGTGCGTTATCATACTTGTATGAGTCATGTATGAGCACTTCGTTCAATAAGCTATCTGTGTAGAAAAAAAAAGTTGTTTTTTTTTTTAAAACTGACATATAATGTTAGCTGTAGGTTAAGACTCAATTGGTAACATATTTGTAAAACAATTTTTAAAGAGTACAACGAGGCACCTCCCTACTGTATATCGAAATTATGTAGTGTAACATTATTTAAAGTACAACAAATATCGCTTTATTTTCTTAATTTAAGTGAAACAATTTGTGGACATAAATCATATTCAATGTTTACGCCTATAACTTGTGTTGATGGTTTTGTATGCACAAACTTCTCTAGACTGTTGCTAAATAAACATACATCAGTCTAGAATGTTATCTAGCTTCATTAGGGGTGCTAAGCAAGGTTTTAAAGTAAATTTGCTTACACCTTAAAAAGCAATATTATCACTGGCCCCTCTTGTTCTGTAGAATATATTTAGGTTCTTTGCTTGCATTCTATAATTCAATATTTATATAAACATTGAAACCGAAAAGTTCCTGCTGTTTCATGATACCTTATCACTTCCTGTGGTGTAGTTCAAATTCCATCCAATAGTCTAGCTGCAATCAAAACACGTAACCAAAATCAAAGCTGCCAAGATGCATCAGTTTATGTATAGAATTTTATTTGAAATATTTTCATATTCAGAATTAATGTAATATATATATATATATATATATATATATATATATATATATATATATATATATATATATATATATATATATAAATGAATAATAAACTTGTATTTGATTATTATTATTATATCTTGTCAGAATAGAAGGATTGATCTGGGGGGACAGGTGTGAAGAAAGGCTTGGCGAAAATAAACACAACATCATACAATAGGAATTAATAACACAAGTCCTGACCTTCTTGTCGGTGTTTATACAAACGTATGCCCTTATCTAATTAATGATAGTCGCCATTACCGATTAGCACCATACGTCGTGTGCTTTAGACACAGATTAGATGTTCATTTTCATAACCCCGTCTGCTCTGACAGGTTCCTACTTTCTGTTATCCCAATTTGGGTGATGTCCTTTATTACTGTATTACTATATATATATATATATATATATATATATATATATATATATATATATATATATATATATATAGTTATAGAGTCCACGTGCTTATCAATAAGGTTATTCGTTTGTTTAGAAAAGCCCGGTGACGACTGGTAATTTTCATCAATAATAAAATTACAATCGATCACAGTCAAGCATGCATTAATGCCACATACTTTATGTTTAAAAAACTGGGGGTGAACGTTTAACTTGCAATTTAAAATAACCTTGGCTACTTTCTCATACATACTTACATTTACGTCACGTTTGTAGCGATGATTAATACGATTAATATTAATTTTTAATATGTGTTATTACATTTTTTAATACGATTACTTACCCGTTTGCTCCAAGTACTGTTCTGACAGGATGTAGAGAAGATGCTGATACAAGGTACCAGGCGCTGCGTGGCCACAAACAACGCTAATATTCATGAGTTGACGTCAACGTCAGAAGTGGGCGTAAATTGGAAAGAGAACAAGAGAATGTGCCTCTTGGCTCTTAACGACTGTTGTTAAGCGCTCTTTGCGCAGGCACGCTTTTACTAAAGTTGCTGCAGATAAATTATTCTAGCTAGCATATGGCTCTTGGTCAGTTGTGCTCAAAACGAGACACTCCTCTCAGTGGCCACAGCTGTACAAATCAATCAACCCAGTCTTAACCCTATTCCAGACTTTATCCCCCATGTTTCCCTACCCGTGTCCCATCTGGTAACTACCCACTGTGAATAAAAACACAGTCCTCTGAGACTTTGTTATTGTGATTTCCCTGCAGCTATGAATCTGGAGGGAGTTTCAGACATCAGGCTATCACCTACTGTATCTTTAAACCCCACTTTTTTAGGGTTTCAGTCTCTTATTATCTTGATGATGACAAAGTCAGTGGATCAGGAAGCGAGCAGAGCAAGGTAGCTGTGAAGTGTGTGACTTATTTTGTCATAAGATCTGAGAGACCAGAGAAAGAAAGAAAAGCAAGAACTATACAATAATAATAACTATTCAATCAACGTGCAGTATATTCCATACATTATCAAAGCTGCAATGTCCCACAATCATGTTCAGTTGTATAATAAAAATATGATTCCTGCATGAATGTTACTGCTCAGATGGCTCAGCGTGGATGAAAGGGTTGCTCTGGTGCTGCTGTGTGAGTAATCCACGTTCATACTTTTGTGATCCCCTGGATTGATTATTGTGGTGCTCTTTTCATTGGCCTATCTAATGGGTTTATGAGTAGGTTGCAGCTTGTCCAAAACTCTGCAGCTGGTATTTGAACTAATATGAGGGCTGGACCGCATATTAGCCCAGATGTGAAATCTCTTCATTGGCCTCTGGTGCAATACAGCATTGATTTTAGAATTTCATCTACAGGGCCTTACATGGTCTTGTATGCTACTCCTCCCATATGTTCCTGTGGTGGGGCTGAGGCCATGCACTTGTAAATTTGGAAATATTGTGTGTGTGTGTGTGTGTGTTGTTTTGTTTGTTTGCTTAGAATTAAAGTTGTAATTGAGTGCTAATTTGCTGGATGACTACCTGTATAAAAGAGGAGCTGGGAGACAGCACCCTAGTTAGTTAGATTTGGAAAGGACTGGGAGCAGCATTTTATCGGGAACTCAATTCCAAAACCTACTAGAGACTTCTGTACAATACATCAAAATTAACTAAATAATTATTTTTTCAGTTTGGCCTCTGCAACTCTGCATTTTAATGTTACAGTAGAGGTTTGTATTTATTTTTTACTGTAATTACTGTAGTTACATTTTTATATGTGCTTTGAGCGATCGACATAAAAAGCACTTTAAGTGAAAATATTTTGTTGTCTACTCCCAGCTCATGCTTTGCCTCATCTATGGGCAGCAGTGTGGAGTAGTGGTTAGGGCTCTGGACTCTTGACCAGAGAGTTGTGGTGTCACGAAATCTGCGTGTTCAGATTTCTTTACGTACTCTTTGTATTTGCTCAGCACACACTCTTATCTCAGGGGAGACGTTAGGAGGACAGAGATGTAATTACTCCTAGTGGGATATAGTTCGTGCTCTGGACCCGCAGTATATTCGGATGACCAATATAGTACCCAAGAAATTGACAGACTCATGTATCTAAAGTGCTTTTACGAATCAGAGTATGATCAGTACTCCTTCGGTTTATTAACAGTTAAATATTGGATTGAGTAGCTACAGGCTACTTCATATCCCCAGCTGACAGACGTTCTGGGCAGTCCAGTGTCTTAACAGATATTAACGTTAACACTTTAATACATCTTTATGTATTCGTGCAGCCGGCAGGCCTGGCCACGACCACGACACTAAATACACCCAGTAGCCTCTTTTCAGCACATTCAACAAATGTTCTCCTATCTTCTAAACATAGCGTGAGTCCCTTATAGCAATACATGCAATACATGTGAGATAAAATAATAATTGATTAATGCTTACCCTTTAATATAGATCGTAAAAGGATATGACTGTCTTCACCAGGCAAATTAAACTGAGTTAAATCAGTTCAATTGTGTTTTTGGTTTGCAGAAGATGGACCACCTTACCGTCTGGGATGAGTGTGGTACTCCATTGAAATTACTCTGGAGTTTTATAGGTTTTTCGTCTCATTGGAATACATGGGACGCCTCAATTAAATCCAATCATTAATCAGGTGGGACAGTTCTTATACATTTTACAAATAATAGTTTTCAAAAGATCCGGACTAACTTTTCAGAATTAATAGGTGTCATGGACTTCAATAAATTCAAAACTTCACATTTGTTTCAACTCTTATGATCTCATTTCTTTGCTTTCCTCCGAGCCCCTCCTTTATCTGAAACGTTAAGTAAACCAAGGTTCCCAGGATCTTGGTTTATAATATAATATAAAAACACTACTGCATGCAAAACACTAATTTTATATGTGTTATATATGAGAGATGTTCTTAATATGTGACATCATCTTCTAAGTGATTATATTATGCTAAATTAAAGGAATGTGTTTCTTTTAACTTCATATTGTTTCATCATTTTGTCAATGAGTCAGTTTTGATTCCATATACCATTGTCTAACAGAGTATTTGACAAAAGTTTGTCTCATACAATATTCAAGTCATTTAGTTTCACTAAGTTTAAGTGGTAATAGTTTTCATTACAATTATTTATCCATTAAGAGATGCACTGACCAGGCTCTGACCTGTACCTCTCTGGGAATATGTTACTGCTAGCAGTTTCCACAGTCTCTTGTTTTTTTCCAAGGTCAGAGTCTGTGCAAAGCACTTTATTAGATATATGACCTGTCCATTAAGCCATGATTTGTGCATATTATTTCAAGACATTTACTTATCAGTACTAAACCACTAACTCCATAAACCTTAACACTACATCTGTATGAGGCTTGCAGCTCTGCTGAAGTGGAACCCAAGGACATTCCTTCTTTCTAGATAAGAAGAGAGGCCCTGGTTTCACTGTAGCAGTTTCAAATCACCACATTATAAGGAATCCATCTAACATCATTAGACAATAGTATAGTGGATTAATAACAAGGTACATTATAGTATATTATTACAAACTTAAAACAAAAACATAACACAACACCTTTTAACTTCTATACTTCAATGGATATCATAATGTCTAGAAGTCTTATTGTTCAATAGAAAGAAGAATAAACTTGTACCATTTTCCCATTTAAGTAAATCAAATACTGCTCCAGGTTTTAATCTTCTTATCACTACAGCAAAGTCGTGAACAAGCAATAATACTTGTCAGTTTTAAACAATATGTTTTCTCATTATAGCAAATACTTAAAACATATTATTAATCTTATGAAATAACTGTTATGAACTATAAACAGTTTCAATTAGCACTGAACCTGTTTTATTATAAGATAATCTTTCAATTAATTTACCTCTGTTTATCAATTGCTATAATATTATTTTGGTGAATCCCTTTTAGAATTTAAATCCAAATATATGCCAGTATAACTGCATTCAACTAGGCGTGACCCTTTGTTCATACAAAATCCAGCCGAGACACGATTTTTTCTTAAGACCTCTGGATTGTTAGTTAATCTTTTGGTCATAAAGAGTCTCTTCTTATCTTGTGTTTTTCTTGACATAAATGTGTAGATTAACGTTCACTTTTAGCCGGAATGGTGCTTTTTATCAAGCGTCATGCTTTCTGAAGATATACTAGTGGTAAATCGTTCATTATATATATTTTCTTAGGGATTCTCAGACCACTAAGTACTTAATTGAATACATGTGTAATTCCAAACAAGAGAGGACTGACCTATTTCATGCAGCAAGAGAGCCACCTACTAGTGGTACAAGGATACTCTTTCTTTATCCTTCCTAATATCTTTGACACTTCATTTTATAATACATTCCATATTTGAAATTGCCTAGTACATATTCAGCATATCCATATGTTCTCAGCAGGATTCAGCTTCTGTACCAGGTTTCACTCTTAGTTGTTTCCACAAGAAGTCCCTTGATCCAATGTTTCTCCATCACAGGTGTGGATTTCCATGGCCTGACTTCATTCCTATAAGATACTTGGACACGTTTAGCTGTAAATATTATTTCTTTATATTTCTTTTTGTTCGCACAGTCACTTTGCGAGGTACGCCTTCCATCCAGAACACTGAAGGAGGCCAAAACTCACTGTTATTCATATTTTCTGGTATCCAATTACTGTTCTGCCTCACATCATCAGTTGGCAGACACAATACAACTGAATCTGAATCAATGATCTCTGTATAGTGTATAATTTTGTAACAATTGTAAGTCGCCCTGGATAAGGGCATCTCCTAAGAAATAAATAATAATAAGTCTTCCAATTCTCTGATTATCCACCAGTGTGTCATGACCCCCTAATACCACATCACACAATGGTCAAACCATGGATCTTTGCATCTAATCTCCACCACCCCCTTCCTTTACTCTGCAGCAAGATTTGGATTTCAGACCTTTCCTTTTTCATACATCTATTGAATTTTGTACCCTTTGTGCTTCAGCGTATCTACTACAAAGCTCTAGAATTCTCTATAGGAAGTTCCAGAAGGTTCAAAACTACACTTTCCTATTTGATAGAACATTGAGCTGCCTGCTGTAAATAATTGGGAGATCCTCAGCGAGTTCCTTCCCTGCATTGAGTCTGAGATGAGAAAAGCACAGTGATTCTTCTGATAAATTTAGTGTCACACAGTGCGTGCATTAAGGAATGGGTGGCCCGTCTCTATAGAGAAGCTGCCAAGATGAACTAATGCCTGTGAATGGTGTTTATTATGCATTGTGTCTTAAAACATTCAGCTGGGGCAAAAGATAGGAAACATTCCACATAAAGAAAATCAGCCTAAGCGTCTTTATATTACCAGCCCCATCCAGTGCAAAGAGCTGCATAGCCAGGAAAAACTTCAGTATGTTTGTGCTCATTAAACATGTGCCAAGTTTAAACGCAATATTCATTTATTTGTATTTTCACTATAATTGCTTATTCCAAAGACTACTGAGTCTTATCAAGCCTTGAATAGGCTACTTCATGTCTAAATCAACCATAATGTCTTACACCAACTACATTTTCATATATTTCTTTTTTTTTTCTATATCCTAGTATTTGTGTTTTGCATGTATCTTTATTGCCTTTTCTACTTAAATTATTATTTGTCTGGCTAAAAATGCTTCTGAAACCACATTTCTGAAGTTGGTTTTAGAAATAACCGCTAGGGGCGTGCAACTATAATGTCTGTCCCCTCTGAGACTATGGCAACTGTGAGTTACTAAATGGAAAATCAGAGGGGATAGAATTAAGCCACTGTAGTCAGGTGAAAAAATGGGTACAATTTACATAATGTTGGCGGAATAACTATGCAGTATTTAAATGAGAAACATGTAAATGTATATTCTGTATTACTGAAATAGTTGCATGTACCCGGTTATGGTTGATATTTTATGCCAAAATAAAAAATAAATGAAAAATAAATTAATACATAAATAAATATATATACATTTATTTATTTATTTATTTATTTTGCATGTTGGCTTAAAATATCCTCCATACCCAGTTGCACTTTCTGAAAATTAATAACATGTGCGTGTATAATAAGATATCATACAGTGAGTGATACTGGCAATGCATGACCCCTCAGTGTGCTTGACTCTAAATCCTCTTTAGGTTCATCACATAAATACAATATTGTAGCTTTATCCATTCAATATCTCCATACCACTTGCTCTTCTGTAAGGCTCTTTGACGATACACCTGTGGAGTATACTTTGGAAAACATGGAAACAAAGCTGAAATCCAAAGTCCCATCAGTGGTAATCCAAAAATACCATAATGTGTTATTTATGGTACCAGTTAGGGCCTTTAAGTGGTACATCATCAGAATGTGGTACGTGTACAAAAACGTGACCAGTGTAATGTCAGAAAGTGGTACACTGTCAGATTTTGGTACAGGCGCTATTAATTGCTATAGTTATACTGTTTGTAGCTAATGCTAATATTAGTTATACACCACCCACTCGGTATATCGCGGGTGTCTGGGTCCAATATAAATCTGCTACATATCGAGGGCTGCGATATAGCGTGAGACCCACAGAAAAACAAATAGGTTAATAAATACAACCACGCCCTGGTTTTATCGGGGGCGTCAGGGTCCAGTATAAATCCTCTGCGCCACTGGTTCAATTAAGGGTTCAATTAAATAATTGAGAGCTCGGTTGGAGCAAAAACTAGCAGGACAGTGGGTCCCCATGACCAGGGTTGAGAACCACTGCTCTACGCAACCTGCTTTTTCTCATTTTTTGTATAAAAAGCTGCACACCGTTTTAATTCGTACAGCGGAGGGTAATTTCTTCTCATCAACTTGAGTTCAATTAATTCCATGAGTCTTCCTCTCCTTTCTCAGTCGCACAAACCCGCTTCATTGAAAGAATCCATTCACAACATAGGAGGCTTGTGGCTAGGGAGCTGACGTCACTGTCTCATGACTTTAGCAAGTGCATTGCTGCCCACGTGAACACCTCGTTGGCTAAAATAAAAACACATTTCAGCAATTAGATTTTTTAATATGCTTTATGTTATTGTGCAATACGTGTGTCTATGATAACGGTACGATATTACTGCTTTGTATTTATTTGTTTTTGTTGTAAATTGTTGTTTGTGATGTGCAGTACGAAATATAACGAACAGTAATTCTAAGTGCCTATGTGTATATTGCAGCTAAGTCATACGCAGTTAGACAGTAAAAATGGGGGGTACTTGTTTTCAGCTCTTAAACAGTTCCAGATTTATAATATTTTATAAGTAACTTGAAATTTCAACTTTTTAGAAGCTGAAAACAATGAAAAAGGTCTAATTAAGCAAATGATTAGTTCAATTAAGGGTCTCGTTAAGTAACTGAGAGCTCAGTTGGAATGAAAACCAGCACGGGGTCCCCAGGACCAGGGTTAGGAATCACTGCGGTAAAGGGCAGCATAGCAGAAGCAGTGCAATACAGACTCTCATCAGCAGGGATATTTGTTTGTGTTGAATTCTGTTGAGCATGTTACCAAGAGTTTGGTTACCACATGCATTGATTCATTTCACTACAGTACTGTATACCATTTTACTGCTGCAGCTTTTACATTTTTTTTTTTTTCTTTAACGAACAGACCACCATGTTTGGTATTCTTAACCCCATACCCAAACTATATATATATATATATAGAGAGAGAGAGAGAGAGAGAGAGAGAGAGAGATATTTTCAGATTGTAACTGCTATAGTTCCAGAGCTGTTAAAATGTCATCAATTAACTGATACAAAAACGCACTAATTACATTTTATATCTTAGCACAATTGTTTGATAATGTATGATAACATTTACTGTACATATGGAGTCATTAAATGGGTAATGTGAACTGAATACCTGAACACAATAGCATGGTATAACTCTTGAGATAACAAGGGCAAGCACTCTCCACACAGCCCCCGTGAGTTAATGTTAGGAAGTTGTTGTTTACCGTTGGCCTTGACAACCACAAGCTGCTGCTCTGTAACATGGCTTAGCAGAACAAACAACCACATTGAATGGTTTTGATTCAACATTTAAATTATTTTAACATATTGTTGATGAAATGGACGAGAGACATTGGTGGATTGCGACTAAAGTGCAGGAAACTTTTCGAGTCGGAGGGAACGACAGCCTAACAGAACTGGAAGAGTTATTTTTACAAGCAGATAACCTGCAACTCATCGATACATTTCTCAAAGGTTAGTCTGTTAGCGGATTTCAGAATTAAAAACACAGTGTAACGTAACACAAAGATTGAAACATGGCTGGGAATTGGATGGAAAGTCTTTACATGTTCTAGGAGGTATTTATTGAGATTTTGCAAACCACATGATAACATACAATATCAGAGCAACATACATGCTCTGATATTGTATGTTATTATCTTTAAAAAAAAAAAAAGGTCTGCCATTAGTTATATCCCAAACAAGTGTGTTTGCATCTTCAGTTTACACATGCACTTTTTTTTTACACTGGTTTCGTTTTCGTCTGTTGTCTTATGCGATATTTACTATTTTATATTTTTTTCGGCGCGTAGTAATATATTTTTATACAGTATATTTAAAATGCATATCTTACACAGATAAAATGCATACTCTATTTAGCTCATGTGTATATGTTAACAGTATTACCATTTTTTTTTACAATTCCTTACAATACTTACCATGTCGTCCTACATTCTGCTTTGCTTTTACTGTTGTATACCATAATCAACCATAAAGATTCGTTTTTATTGGAGATGTAAATTGCAATTATTTAACGTGTCATTTTTACCTTCGTTTTTTATTTAGCTGAAGGGCTCGCCAAATTGTTTTTCTTTGCAAATACTGAAAGCCAGGAAGAACTGCAACCATGCGACCTAAACATTGGAGAAAACCTGGATAATGTAATTGATTCCAGAAACACAGCCATTCTGTATTTTCTTCGACACAAGGTAAGTTCCACAAAATGCATTTCTGCCCTTACAGAGTTTATTTTTAATTGCAAACTCTTTTCTGTAGGTGGTGGTAGATCTGTATATTTTTAGGCAGATGTTAGCAGCAGTAGGTTTTAACTTAATGGCAGTTGCTTTTGTTGCTGACAATGCACAAAACAAATTCTATGAGTCCAATAAAGTCCAATAGAATAATATGACTCTTTTTTCAGCCCTGATGTTTAAACCTACTCAAACCAGGCTTCTTTGGGTTTCTAATTTGTACAGGTAGTAAGAAACTCCTAAAAATCTTCTGAACAATTGCCTGTGTTTTACCATGTTATCGTTAGTTTTACAATACTTTTCTTTGCTGTAACCATGTTCTCTACAGTAAACATTTATAAGGGGAAGTTCTGCAAATTGCAGTACTGTAGTTTACTAGAAGTATAGCAAAGTTAATGGTGGACGGTTCAATCATGGTATTTTCTGGTATTAATAATAGCATATAATACTACACTACTGTATCAAAAAGCGGCAAAGCTGTTTTCAACGGAAGTTGGCATTTGAATCTTCTGGTGTTTACCTACAATGACAGCGGAATTTGCAGAGTGTGAGAACTGTTGTGCAACCAAAAAGCTACTATATACTATCAATATTAGAATTTATAACATTTCCATTTAATTTGTATTCATTTTTTAGACTGACAGAGATGTGGATCCTATTCGGATGGAACAAGATATTTTCTGTGGAGAAATTAAGCACAACCTTGTCGACAGTTTGATATCCCAGCTGTCCGAGATCTACATTCCTCTGTTTAGAGCTCAAGAGGATTGGGGCAGCTGCACTCAGGACGATGTCAGGCACTTTCTGTTAGGACTGGACCGATATGTGTCTGCCCTGCAGGATTCAGCTGGGGCTGCAGTCAGATCAGAAAAGCAACAGGTAACATTAAAGTTGTTGGCTGGAAATGATAAATGCAATGCCCATGCAGCCTTTTTAATGTTAAGCAAAAACAAAATAAAGCTGCTTATTATAAAATAAACGTAGTTTCTTATGATGAGGGAGATGTATTGTGTGTGTATATATATATATATATATTATCATTTTTTTTTTTGTAGATTTTGAAGAGACCAGCGCAAATAGTGAGCTCAGACATCATGCAGCAGCGGTCAGTCCCAGTTGATTCAGATGTTGTTAGTGAAAACGAGGCCCTTGTTTCTGATTGGATGAAAACCATCGAGCAGGTCCTTAATGAAGGAGGTGATGACAGGTCAGTTACAGAGGTTGTAGTGAGTGTTAGTAGGTCTTTGAACAGAAAGGAGGCCCTTTATACCGTGGAACCGGTTGTAAGACAGTATGCTCATGGCTTCCTTCAGCCCTCACATTCTCTTCATAAGGATACAAAAATAACATGGTCTCTTAACTACTATGGCTACTGCAGCTGATTGAGTTCTCTAAACAGGAAAGAGTTTCAGGGCTGATCACAGGTAAGAGGAACTGTGTTAAGGAGATGCTTTATACAATAGTTAAAACACATGTTTGGAGACTGGCAGGTGATTAGTAAAGCTATAGAAAAGCAATTGTGATGAATGAGGCCCATGTTTGTTTTTTTGTTCTGGGTTGCAGGGTTCTGGATATAAACACTACCCCCCTGACTGAGCTTGATCGCTGGCAGAGGAGACAGAGGAGCCTGGAATCCATCACAGAGCAGCTGAAAGGGAAGGAGTGTAGAAATGTCATTGGGCTGCTCATCTCCACCAAGTCACGCCTCCTGAAAAAGTGGAAAGCTGTGGATATAAGGTGACTTCTTTAGAAGTACTCAGAAATTACCCCAGTTCTGATGTTTGATTTGCATTGAATGTTGCTATTTTCCTTCTATATCCATCATCATTGACTGTATAATCCCATTGTGGTAAACTATAACGAACATTTCTGCTGAAGCCTATTTTCACTCAAGCACTAGGTGATCTGGTAGCCCTTGGTCTCTATCGAAACAGGCACGTATTGTAAGACTTGTATTATTCAATTGTTCTTCTTGAAAAGGTAATTTTACCATCTACAGATATAGCTCCATCTCGGGACATATTCTTATTCTTTCTATTAATACAGGATTAAATATTAAAGATATCAAGATCAAGTAGTGGGGTTCTGAAAATTATAGCGATATACGTCCCCACGTGTTGCTACAATTGTTTAAATAATGTACCTATAATTTTTCTTTTCATTGTTAATATCCTGACAACTTTTTACACTTAAAATGCTTTAGCATTACAGATGTTGCGAACGACACAAAGAGCCGAGTGAAGTATCTTGAAGCTCTTCATCGCCACTTTGATGCCCTGGCCAGTGAGAACAATCCAGTGAACCTGATGAACACAGTTCTACCTGGGATAGTTAACACCATTAAACAGATTGATGCAATGTCCCGTTTCTTCTCCCGGAATGCATATCTGGGTCTTCTGCTTACCAAGGTATCTCAACAGTTATTGTCCACGCTTCAAATAGCATTATCAGCCATTATTAAATTAGATTTTTCTTTCCTCATTGCTTTATATGATCGGTTTCATTTTAATAATATTTTAATTTCTTTTTGATTTCCTGTTTAATTATGTGTGTTCTGTATCATGCTATGGTGTTGTTTCTGCTTAGATCATTACATCCCAAGCTTACTAACCAATTCAGCAAATAATCCTCAAGGTCTAGCATGGAGAAGTGATTTTGTGCAGGCTTGAGAGTGCATTATTTACCTATGGGATTCAGTGCACAGTGCAATTCTAATATGCTTACCTATCTCACTTCCTCACAGCCTTTAAGTCTCTTTTCAGATGCAATTTTTTTGGAGGCTGGTCATAATTCTTGGGACGAGGGACAGCCTGCTAGATTAACCGCTACATTAAGTCTTTCTCCCCCATCACCTTTACTCTCTGGTGTAGATTGGAAGGACAACTTTTCCACTATTTTCTTCCACAGGTAGGTAACCAGCTGACTCTGGCCTGCCGAGAGTTTCTCAAGGAGGGGCTTGTGTTGGGTAACTCTGAGGACAGGCTGTGGGACAGGATAAGAGAAGAGATGGAGAGAGGGTATTTATTGCCACTGCAAGCTGTTTCACACCCCAAGAACAAGGGAAAGGAGAGGAAACCTGAGCAGACAATAAATACAAACACGCTGTATGACAGGTGACTCTTTTTATTGCCTTTTATTGAAGAGTGGGATATCTGACTGGGAGTACTAAATCATGAATCCACGGTATGATACCAAGTGGTATGAGTGGTGCTGTTTCTATAATTTATTTTATTTGAAACAAGTTACTCACTGGGATAGCCACATTGAGATGCACCGTCCTGTGTAGAAATGAATGCCGTGTGTCTTACCTGTGTTAGTCATTTCTGTTTGACTTCTGTCTTTCTAGAGTACAAGCTTGCTTGATGCTGCAGGCCTGTTTCTTGGACACTGTGCGTCAGCTGCGGGAGGCTCTGGGCGGCTCTCATGGGCTCCCTCTTTTTTCCTCCTCAAGCTCCCTGTCTACCATGCAAGGAAAACTGACGTCGTTTTCCACAGGGCGGGTGACCAAAGCCAGTCTCAGAAAGACATCCCTGACATCGAGCTGCTGTAAGCTGATACTAGTGTACATGTGTATTCTTTCCTTATGTAATATATTTCTATGTTTGTTAGAATGTGTATCATTTATTTGTATAAATAATTATATAAATAAACCAAATATATGGATCCCCAGTGGTTTGCCTACTAAAGGCACTTCCATTTGGAGTGCAGGGTGAGTCATTTAAACGTGGCTCAAATCCTGAGTTGGCCATCTTCGTTGGGGGCCCACAGGGAGCGCTGCATTGGCACTTTGCGTTTGGAAGGAAAACTAGCTTTAGCAATGCCTACTGGTCTGGCACCCCAGGCTGAGACTACTTAAAGGGTATTAAAGAACCTTTTTATTTTATTGTGTTACATATTCCCATGTGTTGCTTCAACTGTTTAAGTAAGGTGAGTGCATTGTTTTTGTTTTGTTTTTTTACATTTTGACCACTTTTTTTAAACTTTTAAATTGCATTCCACTGCCTCCAAGATGGCTTCACATGGACCACTCAAACTACATTTCCCATCATCTTCCTGCTCACATATGTAACTGAGATGGATTTACCAGTGAGCAGGAGGATGATGGGAAATGTAGTTCTGAGAAATACATGAGCAGCCATCTTGGAGCTATAATAGAAGCAGCCAGAGAGCACGGCAATTTAAAAGTGAAAAAAAGTGGTCAAGATGTAAAAGAAATAATAATTAAAACAATACACACACCTTACTTAAACAGTTGTAGCAGCACATGGGAACATGTAACACAATAAAATAAAAAAGGTCCTTATATACCCTTTAAAATATAAGTTAAACTCAAATACAATGGTTTATCTGTTTACTAAAATGTATTACCCCTTTGTAATTGACAAAGTTTAAGTTATTTGGTGTGTTTGACAGATCCAGTTTAAGCTAAATCATAGAATTAATTAGGACAACGTATTAGAAATATTTATATTTCACTGAATGCCCTAACAGATACAATTTTTACCCATGCAGTAGATCACAGTCATGATTATCAAGGCTTAGGTGTACCTCTCACAGATGAAGAGACCATTATGCACAACTTGGATCTTCTTTGCTGCAAACTAAGACAGTTTTCTAATGTCATTGTCGCCCTGCAACAGGTAAGCTAACAACCAATCCATTTTACTTTTGTTTGCCAAATGTCAAAGAGTCTTCAATTTTTCAGATTTATTTGTTTGTTTAACCTTTTTATTGCTTTTTAAACATAATTTAAAATGGTTTTGTCTTGTAATTTGTATTTCTGCAGTATAAAACATTATTGGATCAGACCAGAGGTTTACAGAAGCCAAGCTATGAGGATCTCAGTGTGAATGACTTGGGTGATGGAGAGAGTATCCATGAGCTGACAGTGGAGGACCATATAGGTAAACATCTTATGCACCTACCCCTATCTAATATTTTAACTAGTGTATGGCTATAGAGTGCAGCATTGTGAATGTCCACAAGAGTACTTGGTACAGAGGTTTGACTTTACCCTTAAAAGCAGTGCATTTCACAACACTGCCCTTTACACTTCTCCCCTGTTAACCTCGACTTGTTTGCTTGTGCAGTTATAGTTTTCAACCTGTATCACACTCAGCACTGACCATTGCACTAACCCTGGCCTTTAGGTTTGAAAGCAGGGCATGTACATGAGAACTTGGTAAGCAGTAATCGGACAGTGTAATTCTGTTATTAAAGAGGTGTTACAAAAAGGTAGACTAACAGGATAATTTCCTGAAAAAAGCTCTCAAGACCTGATTGAAGAAGATGGTAAAGATTATTACTTTTATTATTAACAAATGCAGTTTTCAGTGATTTTGTTCTGAAAGATTGTCAATGCTTTGATTGCAGACTCTTTAAGGGCTGAGATAAAGCTATACTCAACAGAGCCCTGCCGCACAGGATTGTCTGTAGCTCCGCTCCAAACACTAATAGAAGAGGATGAGGTCCAGGTGAGTTAATACTTCAGCAATATCTTATATATCTTATCTCTGAAATGAATTGTGTTTTATTTTATTTTCAGGCCATTAGTATTTCCTTTTATGGTTATTGCTGACAATTGCCTTTTATAAATGCCCTAGATTGATGATATTGGACAATGTTTATGTTAAAATGTTAAAAACAATACAAATATCTTCTTTGTTATCATTATCACGCCAGGTAATGGGCTGCTTCACAGTGTAAGTTATTCCCTGCTTTTGTGCTACCTCAGAGTGCAACTGGGCTGCCCATACTTGCTCTTCACCATCAGTCTGAGTCCAAAAGACTAGTGCCCCTGGAGGAAACCTCAGATCCTCAGCAGCTAAGGAGCGAAGAGGAAGAAGAGGAGGAAGAGGAGGAGGCAGTAAACACACTGTCTTATGAGGAAAAGCTGATGTTACGTGAGTACTGAACACATATTTGTTTACAGCAATGAACACTCAGAACTTCAGACAGTAAGAAGTCAATTGTACAGCTCATATTGACTCATATTGGGTATCCATATCACATATCTTGCATTACGTCATTACTTGGTGAATTGCACCTAAAGGGTGGTCCCTTAAAAGAAAAAAATGAGGACGTATACTGAAATGGTATTGAGACAAAGCTTACATTTTCATGTAAAATACTGTCGAAGAAAACATGTTTACTTCTGCCTTCAATGCTGTTAACATCCTGACAACTTGTTACACTTATAACTTAAAAGTCTTTTTCAAAGCTCTCTTCTGGGGTTTGAGATCTGTCCTCTAAATCTCTGCAGTAAGAACAATAAAAAATAAATTAAAAAAACATAACAAGTGCTCTGGCTTTTCTGTTCCGTACCACATCATGGATCGTCATTGCTGTTTGACAATGTGGGCAATAATCCTTACACTATCAGTACACTAGAGTGGCCATTTTGAAAAGAGCTTTGAAACATACTTTAAAGTTATAAGTGTAAAAAGTTAACAATGAAAAGACAAATTACAGGTATGTTATTTAAACAGTTGTAGCAACACGTGATGATGCTACATTTCATTTGAGGGATGTCCAGTTCACTTTCTAGAGAAGGAGAACTCTACTAAGTTGAAGAATTAGCCAGGCCACAGTTATATTAATCATTACAGTATTTGTATTTGGCTTAGCCAGGAATTGTTGAACATTGATTTTTTTTCAGGAAATCTCTATAACTGGAATGATCCAGAAGATGAAGGTTGCTCCCTCTCATCCATCATCAGCGACTACCTGAATAATATGATAAACACCATGGCATCAGCTGTCAGGACTGAGGTGCTCTTAGGTGTAGAGAAAAGGTAAGAGGTAAAACCAAGTCAGGTAGACAGACATTTTGGCTAATGCCTTTATCACACAAAAAAATTAATTCACATTATCCAATTCCATTTGGAAGTAAACTGTGTTTAACATGAATGGAGAGAATGGAGTGTATGTGTTTGTGTTAGTTGATCCAAGAAATAGGATATTTTCTCCAAAACATCTTTTCATATTAATGAAAGGATGCAGTAAGTACAATTTGTGTGTTTATGCCAACACAAAATCAATTTGCATGCTATAAGAATATTATCTTTACACTTTTTTGCATTTCCACAGGGATCTAGACACATTTGAAGATGTTTATTCTGAATTTCTTGTGATGAACCAGCAGCTGGAGAGATACCTCTCAATCTACATCCAGGCTCTGTTTCTGAGAAGGATGCATACTCAGGAAGCTCTCTCCATTCTCAAAAGGTGCCCTCCCTTTGCTATTCAGTCAATGTAAATATGGCTTCCTAAAAGCCAGTTTCCCATAAGGACAGGAATATCACACAGTTATTAGCATTGGCACTAATTAATTTTGTAACAGCTCGTAACTTAAATATAAAAGTTAGGGTTTACAACTTTAGATATATTATCCGCCTACCCTCCATTTGCTGTTGGTGCCCCGCTTGTTCAGTGTTAGGAGTAACCCTACAGTGCAGCCCTCTACACGTTAGTCCACAAATACATTACTAAGTCTACACCCATACTTTACTTTGCAGGACTTCCCTTTGCATTTATAATTCACTGAACACATGCTAACCTGTCCTGCTTTACTGAAACTGTGGGGCAGATGAAAGCTGCGGCATTACATCTGAAAAAAGGGACAAAGCTTTTATTTGATTAGACTGTCAAAATGTTCTGCAAATAATGACACCTTTTTATTTCATGCACTTGAACTTAAAGCACTCTAAAAGTAATTTTTTTTATTAGTTATTGTTATTTCGCTAAGGAAATTGACTTGTTGGTGGCAGAATAAAACAAACTGAGATGTTTTGCTCAGCTGCTCAGATGGTTTATGTATCCCTGTTAATAGGTTCTCAGTGGTTGGTCAACGTCAGGGTATTCAGCCTGTGATCAATGAATGCTACGTGGAAGCCTTGGAATGGTTCTATGAAGAAATTAAAGAGGTTCAGGAAACATATGAAGAACAGAAGGTGAGGCTGGTGTTGTGGCTAAGGTCATTCATTACTGCCTTACAGCTTGTTTTACTGCAACTCTGCCTAATCATTTGATCTTTCTTGCATCAAAGTTATTAGTGCAAAATGTTTGGAAAGTTGGGATACCATTACTATACTATCATATAACCCCGAAGGGGTTAGCAGAACCATTAAAAGTCCATATAAAAAAAATATTGCTCATAGCACTTTGGAACTGATGTTGTACATGGAACCATGTGGATTACTAGGGCATATTGCTAATTCCATTGTTATACAATTAGAATGTCAAAAAATGTATCTGTGTTAGGTTACAGGTATCTGTACACCATGTTGTTTTTCTTTCTTTGGCTGCAGGATGACCCGGTCTTGCCTAGGAACTTACCTCCAGCTGCTGGTGCTATCTACTGGTCCAGACAACTGCTGTCAAAAATAGAGGAACCAATGAAAGTATGTTTCCATTTACACAGACTGAATTTCAATGTGAGCTTTGAGCTTTAAGCTTTGACTTACATTCCTGCACAAAGGATTTATTCCAAAAGTTTTGATATAAATGTAAAGTACCTTGTGGGGGTGGAGGGATAGAGAAAGGACTGTAGGATGTGCCTTTGGTTAGAAAATGGTTTTGACTCCACCCTCTTTGATCCTTCCCCACCCCACCCCACCCCAATACTAACCTGGAATCCATGTGTTTTGCAATCAACAAAGATTTTTTTAACCAAACCAACAGTGACTTGTCTCGAATGTCTGAAGTTCTTAACCTGGTGGTCTATCTCATATCTAAACTATACACGTACAAAGTTTGATATAAAGTACCCTCTCTTGTAGGAAATGAAGACGTTAATTGCCACTGTATCTTTTCTTGTAAGATCTTCCGAGAAGTAAGAGTCATAACAACATCCAACAGCTATATTCAGACTGTGAGGTTGTACAACAGAATTGCTGCTGCGCTGGTGGCTTATGAAACCTTGTGGTACCAGGAGTGGAGGTCTCAAGCAGATAGATGTCTTGATGGGCTCAATGCCACACTGCTAATACGGGACCCCGATACACAGGAGCTGATGGTGAATTGTGATCCAAGGTAAAAAAATATATATATATATCATAATAGTCTTTTTTCTTTGGGTTTTCTATATTCTAACTTTGACAGGTGAAACCCATGTTGTTTGATGGAAGCCCTTCTCGCTGTTCACTTCCTGTGTTATTTATTTGTGTTCACCAATGACTCTCTTTATTTACCCTCTTGTATTCTCTTATCATTAATGCTGCAGTAAAACAACATAATACGTTTTTTTGTATTGTATTACACAAACAGAATAATCCAGCTTTTTGAAGAAACCAAATGGATGGTCAGATTTAAGCTGCAAGTTCCACAAGCAGTCATGTTGGCTTTAAAGCAGGTAATCACAAATGTCAGGGTTGAAGAAAAAACTTGCAAAATGTACATCTCCATTATATATGTATTGATGTATGATGCAAATAATACTGGGCACTGCTTTAGTAACACCAAGAGAACAAATGTTGAATCTGGAAAATGATAAATGAATGTTTATTACAGGAGAAGAAGTTCAAGATGTATAAGAGTCGCTTGCAGGGTATTCTGCAGGAGTACCAGTGTGTTAAGAAGACAGTTCCAGAGTGTCTGGCTGTGCAGTTTGCAGCCCAGTTGGAATATGTGAACCGTCACTTTCAGCCAGGTCTCTCCCTATTAGCCTGGAACAGTGTTGACATCGAGGCTTTCCTGCATCACGTCTACAAAGATATCACCAGGTTCGTTCTATGTTTCCAGTGTAGTTTTGTTCAATGTAACAGGCTGGGTGATGTCAGCCTGGCCTGACGCCTATGAGTTTACATAGAAAGTCCGGGCACTTATTGTGATTGTATAATGCTGCAGTCTTGCTGGGTCTCCTTGTCAATGAGATGTAGATGTCAATGGTTTCTTATCCTGATTAAATAATAAATAATTTCATTTCATTGAGTTGAGTTGTTGTGGGTAAAAACAGAAGTGGAGAACACTTTGATGGTCCAAAGCTTCAGACCATACAGCACATACTGTCGCCTAGTTCTAGACTTCACTTTTAAAAAGTAAAACCTCTGTGACGTTCACATTCATTGGGATTCCAAATTCTATTATCCTGCGATAAAACGATACAGTACTATTTGAATAAACAAACGTCATAAAGAGTCTGTTCACAGTATAGTAACAGCAGCCTGCTGCTGAGCATAATCACTGATTTGGTTGATGTCAAAGTCAGAGCAGAAGCAGAACTTAACTGAGCCTTTTAATTAAAAATCAGGAGCTAGAAACAAGGAAATACCACTGCACTTGTCATACAATTTCTAATACTTGAGGGTGTATTGAGTTTATTCCGTTTCCCTTGCCAGTATAACACCCTCAACTGTTATCGCTTTTGCAGACAACAAATAAAAAATATTAAGATTAAAATAGTAACTCATTACTGGTTAAACTCACAGTAATTTTAACTACTGTATATGCTTTGTGTTTATACTACAGTCCCTTTTATTGTTAATTTTCTTTTCTCCAAAGGCTGAGGGCTGTTGTTGAAAAAGCTGCACAAATTAAAGAAACAGTCATAGACAAAGCTCTTGAAGCTATCCAGAATCTGGAGCTGTTCAGTGCAGACAAGGTTCTTTCTGAATCAAGGGTAAGTGACCGCACAAAAGTGCTAAGGGTTAAGTGCTATATTCATGTTTTTAACAACTGTAAGGATCCTGTTTCCATTGTACTGCAAATCTTTAAGAGTTTTGTGTTACGGAAATGACATTATACTCAAGGAACAGCTGTCAGCACTGGCGACTCGTGGCTTGAAAAACTGGAGGGGCACAGCCCCTTCCCCCCCCCCCCCCCCCCCCAAAAAAAAAACTGTGCTCAAACCCGATGCCCGATTTTAACCATTTTTATGTAAACATTAAGCTATCTTTCATCACAAACAGTTCTACGCCAGATTGTCGCAATCAAGAGAGCTGCAAACAACACTTTACAGGCAAGGGTCTTTTATCGACAGACAGCTGCACCTGCACTAACCTGAGCGTTTGACATGGAAGTATCGTCACACTCTCGTGCTGTTAATAACATTCTGAACTACAGAACCGTCAGGTTCGGTTTCTATTGATGTCTCTGGTGTTGGTGGTTTAGCTTTTTTGTTGTAGAAAAACTCCAAACGTAGCTGTCTTTTTGCCATTTTAACAGGTCTCAAATTCACTCCGTTTTTAGCACATATTTTCGCTGACTGAAAGTGAAAGTCTCACACGAGAACAAATATAACAATGAAGGGTCTTAGACACTCTTTGTTTATGTTATTAAGTTTTGAAAGTTTGAAATAAACTGCGCACTTACATATTTTTAAATAATAAACCCTGGCAACAGTGGCGTAGCCAGGATTTTTTTTCTGGAGAGGGTGGAAATGGTAACTTTTTTAAGGTGAGTACCTGGTGCAATTGGCAACCTGATTTCTTATTCGTGCATTGACGTTTTATTTTCGAAAAATAAAGAACAATCTTTTTTAAAAAACAAAAAAGGAAATACAAATCAAAGGACTTGAACTTTTAACATGCGCATCAGATTTCAATTTCACATTATGATAATAAATAAAAATAACTATATATAATTTAATTTGTACTTATGGTTGTTCATTTTTGTTAACTAACATTTGGTGTTCAAAGCAAAGCAAACCATTTTATTTAATTTCACAAATCCTGACTAATTTAATTACCGTTTGACTGACACACGACTGCCAGTTCGGGGGAGGAGGGACTTGTGCACACAGTTGCATTAACTACATTGTATAACTACAGCATCTTAAAAAAGAAAAATGTACGAACAGCTGATCCAACAAAAAATGTGGTTGATTGACAGCAAATCCAGCCACTCATTTTTATGGTATCACACTGCACTGACATTTGCTAGCCTATCAGCCTTTGTTGAGCTGACAGACGCGCTGTAGCCTAAACAAATAATCAGAATAAAAACTAATATGTAACCGAACTCAGGAATTGAAACAGTTTTGCCGTTTCTCTCTCAGTAGCGTCCAGAACTGTTTTCATTCTGATTTATTTCTTTAGTTATTCAATTAACAAAGTCAGAAGGAGGGACTCAATCTCTTACAAAAGGTCATAAAAGACAACATTGCGCAGAGCTGAGCGCCTACGGAAACGCTACAAAAAGATGGAGCATGCGAGAACTAACTTTTATAAAGACCCATTCAAATTTGTAAAGAAGTTATTCACCAGTGAGAAGAATGGCACACTAAAAGCATCTAAGTTTGAGCTGGAGAGATATTTGGAGGAAACACATACAGATTCAAAAAGGCAGGAGTCAATTATGTCAGACATCCCACCTATCAATCCACCAGAATACCAAATGGAGGACTGTGCACCTAAGTGGAAAGAAGTAGAGCAAGCTGTGAAAAAAACAAGGGCTTCATCATCTCCAGGGCCTAATGGAGTTCCGTACAGAGTGTACAAGAGTGCTTCAGGAGTTCTACGAATTCTGTGGAAATTGATGAAAGTGGCATGGGAAAAACAGGTTGTACCAAGAGCATGGCGCCGAGCAGATGGAGTCTTTATACCTAAAGAAAAAGATTCTACAAGCATCAGTCAGTTTCGTCCTATTTCCCTATTAAGCGTAGAAGGCAAGATTTTCTTCAGCATTATTGCTCAGAGATTGTCAACTTACCTATTAAAGAACTGCTTCATTGACACTTCAATACAAAAAGCGGGGATTCCAGGTTTCCCAGGCTGCTTAGAACACATCAATGTGATCTGGCAACAAATTCAATCAGCTAAAAAGGAGAGGAAGGAGCTCCATGTGACATTCCTGGATTTGGCTAATGCATATGGTTCAGTACCACATGAACTTCTTTTTTCAGTGTACTGATGACAATAAGAAATTTAGTGAAAGCCTACTTTGGAGATTTGCAATTTAGTTTTTCAACTTCAGAATTCAGCATGACATGGCAATGCCTAGAGGTTGGAATAATGGCAGGATGCACCATTTCTCCACTGGCTTTTACCATGGCAATGGAAGTAATCATTAGGGCATCAAAATGGGTAGTGGGAGGAGAGCGCTTGGCTTCTGGAATGCGACTCCCACCAATTCAAGCATACATGGATGACATGACAACCATGACGACAACAGTAGCCTGCACTAATTGGTTATTGGGCAAATTAACCAATAACATTGAATGGGCACAAATGCAATTCAAGCCCACTAAATCAAGGAGCATCTCTATAATTAAAGGTAAAGTAGTAGATAAAACATTCTTCATTAATGGTGAGGCAATACCAACAGTGTCTGAGAAGCCAGTGAAGAGTCTTGGGAGATGGTACAACGGGGATCTAAAGGACACAGTTCGTGTGGGAGAAGTTAGACAACAAGCAGTGGAAGGGTTGAAGAGCATAGACAGCAGCGCTTTACCAGGCAAACTAAAACTCTGGTGCTTTCAGTTTGGTCTACTGCCGAGGTTGCTGTGGCCACTGACTGTGTACGAGGTTTCTTTGACAACAGTAGAGAAGCTGGAAACTTTAATCAGTTCATACATCAGGAAATGGTTGGGAGTTCCACGCTGCCTCAGTAGAGTGGGACTTTATGGTAAAGGAATACTGCAGCTACAAGTCTCTGCTCGAACAGAGGAGTTTAAGTGTGCCAAGCTCAGACTGGAAATGACATTAGTAGAGTCACGCGACAAATGCGTAAGGGAGGCAGCACCTGTGTTGAAAACTGGAAGAAAGTGGGCAGCAAAGAAAGCTGTGGAAGATGCAAAGGCTGTCCTTCGAATTGGTGATATCATGGGGCAAGTTCAGCATGGAAGAGGGGGTCTTGGTCTCAGTTCAGCTCCTGCTACATGGCACAAGGCAGCCCCAGCTCAAAGGAGGAAGCTAGTAGTCAACGAGGTGCAAAAGCAGGAGGAGAGGATGAGGTGTATAAAGGCCATTTCCCAGGCCAAGCAGGGAGAATGGATGAGATGGGAGAGTGTGGAACAATGCAAGATTGGCTGGCAAGACCTATGGTCAATGGAACAGAGCAGAATCAGTTTCCTCATCAGGTCAACATATGATGTTCTCCCATCACCACAGAACCTAAACCTCTGGGTAGGAGAGGATCCCTCATGTCCTTTGTGTTCATCACCTGCAACATTAAGGCACATTTTGACAGGATGTAAGGTGGCTCTTAGCCAAGGATGGTTTACTTGGCACCATGACCAGGTGCTGCGATGTTTGGCCTTAGCATTGGAAGACAAGCGTAACATGACCAATAAGTTGCCACCTGTTCCATCAAAACATTACACACAAAAGACAACATTCCTCCACCCAGGAGAGCAACCACCAAGAAAAGGTGTTAAAACCAATCCTCGCCTGTTAAAAGCTGCTAGAGACTGGAAAATGCTGGCAGATGTTGGTCAACGGCTTATTTTTCCACCTGAGATTGCCACCACTAACCTTCGACCAGATACTGTCTTGTGGTCTGGATCAGCACGCCTTGTTCACCTGGTAGAGTTAACAGTGCCATGGGAGGATGCTGTAGATGAGGCGTACGAGAGGAAGAAACTGCAGTATGCTCAACTAGCCACTGAAGCGGAACAGCGAGGATGGAGAGTCCGGGTTTACCCAGTGGAGGTGGGTTGTCGAGGATTTGTGGCACACTCTACAACCCGGTTTCTCAGAGACGTCGGATTCAGTGGCCAAGAGTTGCGTCGCACAGTGAAGAACTTATCTGAAGCAGCAGAGAGGAGCAGCAACTGGCTGTGGTTGAGACAGAAATATTCTGGCTGGGGATCTCAAGCACAATAGAAAGAAAGAAACGCTGATGTACAGGTAAGTAAGCTGGGCTGAGTTGAGTGGGGGACGGAGGGGGGTGATGCTGGGACGCCAGAATCACCGTCGAGTTCTCTTGAGGTGTCGTGGGCTAGTCGACGAAACACTGAGGATGGAAGGTGCCCACTTGAAGACCCCAGAGATGTACCCTACTTAGCTCATTCCAGACGGTTGTCATGCTGATGTGCTGGGGAGACCGCACTGTGGTTGATCCCTGGAGCCAGCATCGCAGCCATTGTGTGTGCTGATGCGCCAGGGAGGCAAAATAAGCTGATCCCTGGAGCCAGCATTACACTTCAGCAATTAACACCAGACAGAAGGATATCTACATTCTACGTAAATACATAGTGCATAGTGCATTCTACGTAAATACATAGGTTACTAATACATAGTAGATGTCCTCTACCCCATCTATGTGTGTAGTACCTAGGCTGTGTGTCGGGTTGAGCGAGTGCAGTCTGCTTATGTATTCTCATTGGTAAAAGGTTCGCTCCGTGAGCGATAAGAAAAATCAGCGCCGCCCGTGCCACGTCCGCCCCGCGTCCTGTGTGAACACACAGGTAGACTATAATTGGAAAATATAACAATATTGCAATTTCTTTATTTCTTGCATGTTTCAGTGTGAATGATCCTAACACAGTGGCTAAGCCACTGCCTGGCAGAAATCTGGGGGGGGGGGGGGGCACGTGACCAGGCGTGCCCCCCCTACGCGTTGCCTAATTATTTGATTAGACCTTTTTCACGCTTCCTGCCCTCTGGGGTCTCTGATGCTGCATTACATGAGTGAAATGTAGTTGGATTGACAAGTGCAACACATGCTTTCTTATCTCAGAAAGCTGTGGAACGGATTGAGAACTTGTTACAAGAACCAAGTCAGAGAGGATTTTCATTTCTTATTACAAAACAGTAGTATCACTAGATTTACAGAACCTATCTAAGAAAAACAATATATTATTGCACCATTTAAATACCTGCATAAATACTTTAAACATTAAATGTGTAGAGGCATGGTAAAATAAACAAAAATCTCCATCAGGTCATTTCCATGTAATTACACACTTATTCCTTCAGTTGTTATCATGAAATAGCTGAAACCATTGGTAGTTAACCAGACATCACCATGTTATCAACAGATAGTTAATGGCAGGCAATCTAAAGTGATTTAGTCGTTGTGCATTTCCTGTGTGGTGAGGCCTGTAAAACATATTACCAATATGCATAATGTATATCTAATGCTTAACAACTTATATAGTTTAGATTGTTGTGGGTTTTTTGCTAATGGATAGCATGACTGATGTTAATGTATTTTTTTTTTCTTTCAGAGTCCAACTGAATTTCTACAGCTGATAAGATCTTCTCTGCAGAAAAACCAGGCAGAATTGGAACAAATAGTGAAAACCATAAAGACAGCCATTTCTGATTTAAGGTTTTCCATAAAGAACGCAAAGGTAAGGAGCTAAATGATACAGCAATATTTTCACTACCATAAAAGGGAAGACAAGACCAGCAATTTAATGTAAAGGTGTTTAAAGTCTTTCCCATGTTTATTAAAAGTAGAAGAGTTAACAGGATAATGTTAGGTAATAAAATCATGCTGCTAGTCATTTAATGCTCTGCATTAAACCTCTACATGGCAGTTAACATTGTTATTATTTATATATGTGTTAACCATCACGCCAATTCTAATCACCAGGATGGTTCTTTAGGAGTCAGCCAGGACTCTGCCCCACTGAAGCCTTTGAACAAACACTCCCATTCCCGCCTGAGACAGGCTTTATCACAGGCAAGACAGCACGCATCTCTGTCTATAGCAGCTGGTGGCAGTAACAGTTATGAGGAGAGTGACAGTCAGGTTCTTGGTATGTATCTCTTCAGCGTGCTTGAACACCAGAGTCTCACAAGGGTCATTGGGTCAAAAGATACAGTAGCACAAGGGTCAGTAGGCTTGATACAGTTGCCCACCAGTGTTTGTATTTATAAGATGGTATCATAGCTATCCTTGTTCTGCCATTGTCCTTTTATACAAAACATTTGCATTATCATTATAGATCATTTTGTGAGGGAATCTCTAAGGGATTGATTGTGACTATAGTATACATTGCCCACCCCTCGCTAACTCTTGATCATGACCCATACAGTCTGTTTTTATCTTTCTCTTTAGAGTACTTCTGCAGTCAGACTGGTAAGGCTGTGTTTGCCTGTGTCTGTCGTTCTCTGTTGGTACTTGCACAAGTGACAGGTTGCGATATGGAGAGGATTATTGCAGAGGTGAGTCTGAATCACCAAGAGGAGGTTCACACTGGTTCCTCTGCTACAGCCAGTGACACTGGCACCAACACAGCGAGTGAAGTCAGTAGCTCCAGCATCATCAGATCCACCATTTCAGAAGTCATGATGGACCAAAAGAGCCACCTTAGGTCAGTAAGACACAATATAATTCAGCAGAAACAGTGGTCTTAAAGAGCATTTCATGTAATAAAAAATTGTTGGCTCCCTCTTGTGTACCTTTTAACTGCTCTATTGTAAAATATGTAATGTGAGTAAAGGTCTTCGTAGTAATTTTGTAGTAAGTGTGCTTTTACCAATCATCATGTGTTCAGCAAGCTTTATTGTGAATGTTTTTATATGCTATACCATACTTTTATATAATGTGGTTTCCTTTACTATGATTTGTTTGATTTTACCATGGTATATTGCATTAAACTTTAATAAGAGTTGATTGAAGGATATCTATATAGTATAAGGCATGGCCCCGAATCAAAGGGACAGTGAAAAACAAACTTTATTTACAGTAGAAATTACACCAGAACAATAAAACATTAAACACCATAAGATTCACCCACCACTTTATTTTGCTGTGCTTGCTTTGCTGATAGTAACTTCAACTTGAACTCTTATAATAAATTCCAAAAACAGAAGCCAAATGGAGAAAATGGAAGATATTTCAAGTATGGTATGGTACAGTATATGGTACCCTACTGGTATTGCGTGCACTGTATTAGCAGGGTGTATTGATTTATATGTGTTGGTTGTTTTTCTATGTTATATCCCTGAAGTGTCCCTGAAATTACTTGAAATATGTGTGTGATCTTCGCATAGGTGCAGCCTAAAACTGAGACTGACCATCCCCACCATTGTGATCGATCCCACATGTGAAGTTGCTCAAGATGCTGTAAATGAAGCTGCTTCAGCTGTGCTGGACCTCACTGACTGTGTGAACTGGGGGCCAGGAGAGACCCAGGAAGGGACTCTCATTTCAACTATAAGAGAAGACAAGACCATTCAACACATCCTCAGACACATCAACCATGTCATAATCAGTAAGTGGGGATTTAGAAAATGAAACATACTGACAGAGATCTTAATAGTTCAACATATATTAGTTTACTTCACCAAAAAAGACCAATATGATTTTTTGTCATTTGTTTCTCTGTTTAGGTCTGAAACCTACTATCGAAAAACACATTTTTCACTACAGCTACTACGACTTTCTGTGGAAAGATGACATGAATTGCCAGTACACCGAACTTACATCAGTCAATTGTGAGCTGCTTGTAATAAATAAAGTGGTTGAACGTATACACAAGATTGAACAGAAGATACAAGATTTCTCACCGGTATATACAGTGTTTTTTCTGGTTTATAAAAAAATTAAATATCCACCTGCCATAGCACTGTGAGTGGGTAGGACCGTCTTTGGCAGACAGAACGGCACTGTATTCAACATGATGAATGCAAGGTGGTTAAATTGTCCTCCATGGAGACTAGCTCTAATTCCTTTAAGGAAGTTAGGGATGGAAATATGCAACAAAGTCTTCTCCAGAGTGGCCCTGTAGTCTCCACTTTTTAGATTGTTCTTATCAAACTTGTGCAGTCTTTTATATGGAAGCACATGCCAACCAAGTAGTGGCAAGTAGGTTTAAATATAAATAAAAAACTGATTTTGAACAAATGCAACTAGACAAATGCTTCAGCATCACCGAAAAAGTATGTACAACATCTATTGCATTTGTTTGTAAGTTGTTCTGGTTTTTTTAAATCTTTGCATTTACCTGTATTGTGCAGTGTATTCTTGGAATGTATTGTACTGACTAACTTTCATTTATTTAGCTGATTATCCTTTCTCTGAAACAGAATCTGTGATCAACAAGAGAATACTTTTTATTGGCCATTTCTAGTTTGCTGTCAAATTAATTACTTAGTGTTCATTTCACAGCCATAATAATAATAAATAAAATAATATTTGCAAATATTGTTTTCTGCACAATTTTTTTTCTGTGTTCATTCTACATCCTTCAGTAATAACACATGTTATAAACAAATAATGTATGTTTATACAGGTGTTTCAGGTCGGATGCCTTTGGTTAGACTCCTCTGTCATTAGAGACACTCTGAAGGGGTTTGCTGGAGTGTGGAAGTTTAAGTATTCTTCAGTTCTGCACCAAGATGTCAAGGTAAGAAATCTCAGACATTTGGTTCAAAGTGATCAGCAGTCAATTGTTTTTAGTTAGATTACACTTACTGATGATTAAGGAGGCTAGATGGAGACCCTCATAAAATGTTCCCATAGTAGAAGCATAGCAAAGTGTAAATAGTGAAAGCATGGTGAAGCATAAGTAATCATTGTAAAGCCCAGGCATGTATGGTAAAGCATATTCAAATTATTTAGAATTTTAGTTGTTTTAAAGGGTACATAAGGACCTTTTTATTTTATTGTGTTACATGTTCCCACATGTTCCTACAACTGGTTACTTAAGGTGTGTTTTTTTTACATTTTGACCACTTTTTAAAACTTTTAAATTGTATTCCCTGCCTCAAGATGGCTTCCCATGTACCTGCATGGACCTCTCAGAACTACCTTTCCCGTCATCCTCCTGCTCACATATGTAACTGAGATGGATTTACCAGTGAGCAAGAGGATGATGGGAAATGTAGTTCTGCGAGGTCCATGCAGGTACATGGGAAGCCATCTTGAGGCAGGGAATGCAATTTAAAAGTTAAAACAAGTGCTCAAATGTAAAAAAAAATAAATAAATTAAAACAATACACACACCTTACGTAAACAGTTGTAGCAACACATGGGAATATGTAACACAGTAAAATAAAAAGGTCCTCATGTACCCTTTAAGATGGTGTCTAGTGTGCTAGTTATGGAAAGTGAAGGTGCATGCACAGATTACATTTTTCCTTTTTTATTCCAGAAAAGGCTGGATACAGTTGTTCAGTACAGGGATGCGTGTTACCAGCAGTTAACAATTCAAGTTCAGTCACTTGAGCAATTAAACAAAGCACTCTGCCTCCTGGAAGAGATAGAAGATATGGAGAATAAAATTCATGGGATCTACCAACCTATTGAGAGCACCTATACACAACTCAGGTGGGCGGAAATATGTTCCCTTTTAATTGTGGTTTTTAGATATTCAATATAAGCTTACAGAGAGTCCAATATGGCGAACAATGCCTAATCCAGGGTATAGACAGATGTAGTTATGTTGATGTATAACATAAAGTTTGATATTCATGACTGTTCTCAACTGACTTTTGTGTGTCACTTTAAGAATTAGATCATTTTCATGTGTACAAAACTGCCACTAATGCACATGATTACTAAAATGCATTTCGCAGATCATACCATCTAAGGATCCCAAGAGAAGAAGCAACAGAAGTAGATAATCTGTGGGAAAACTGGACAGAGCTAATTGTTTTGGCAGAAAATGTATGTTTTTTACAATATTGATTTTTGCTAAATTAAATGTTATGTACTGGTATGTAATATCCATGTTAATGACAAGCCTGATTTTGAGATTGCCTGAAAAATGGTAGATTTTGATTTATTTTCATTCTTGCAAAAGCAAATTAAGTCCCTTTAAAAAATAATTTAACATTTCTCGCACTGTTAGGTTAAGAGGCATTTATTGAAGGACAAGAAAGATGTGTTTGAACAGGAACTTGATAAGCAAGTAAAGGTAAGAGATATGTTTAAATACCATGACTACCACTGCTAAATAACTGATGCAACAAAAACTGATTTGCTACTCCAATATAAATGTGGAACCATATAAACAGTTAATGTATAATTCTAATATTAATATTACTATTTTTATCTCACATGCAGGATGATTACTTCTCCAGACAGATACTTTATAAAGGCTACCACACCTATTTGTATATCATGAGAACTATTCTTCCTAGTGTGGTAGAACTTGGTATAGGACAGGATTTTAAGGGTATTTAGGGTACAATTATTTATTTATACCTGTCAACTTGCATTTTCAACCTCTAACTCCTTGGCTGTAGAACCCCTCAAATAAGAAAAATACATTTTAGCATAGACATGTTACAATAAATTTTTCCACACGGGGGTACGTATGTAATCTGACACATGTTCACTATTGGCAGAGCTTCGGAGTGGATGTGATTCAGTTTAGAAACAGCTTTGACACTCAGGGCCCAGCAGCCCCGGGTCTCAAGCCAGAGGAAGCAGTGCATCAGCTACAGGAGTTCCAGGAGAAGTGAGTCTCTTTCATTCATTATTAAATCAGATCATACAATGTGCTTTATATAGGGTAGTTTAATTTTTTTTTAGATTTCAACAAACAAAATAGATTATTACATTTTGTTTTTAACTAACATATCTGGAATCAGTTTTAATGCTACATATTTAGCTACCTTTTCTTCCCGATGGATTTGAGTTTCGACCTCTACTGGCTTTGAGCCTTCATAATTAAAAATATATATATACTGCAGATCTATGTGCAGATTGTATTTCTGCCCACATATCTAAAATGCCAAACATGATAGGCTCATGGTTTAAATTACAATACATTATAGAAACATTCAACAGCAAATAGTGTAAATCTTACTTCAGCCCTGATTGGTTCAGGTTTTTAAATCTCTATAAAAAACTGCAAAGTTAGTGAGCAACACCGAGCAGAACTCTCCATAGAGGCAGAATCGCCAGATGCCTGCTTCACGCACCCTACTTTATATGGTGTGGATAATTAGCATTCAATTCAATTCAATTCAATTCAATTCAATTCAATTCAATTCAAAGGTGCTTTATTGGCATGACTAACATCGGCAGTATTGTCAAAGCATTTACAAAGTACAACAGTTAATAATAATAATAATAATAATAATAATAATAATAATACAGCATTTATAAACATTTTGAACATATTTAAATACAAATAGTAATAGAACAAGACAAAGACAGTGAATTAAACATTTAAACACTAAATACTAAATAACCCCCATCTCTCCCCCTGTGCAGAGTGCTCACTGTGTGTCCCTCAGGCTGTGACAGGTGGCTACATACAGGGCAGCCAGTGGGGCTATGTGTCCCTCTCCCAGTATGACTGCCAGTTTTTCTGGGTCCGTCATGTGTTTGAGATGTGGGAGAGGAGTAGTTATCTTTTTAAAGAATATGTCCCTTGTTTTGGCGTATTTATCGCAGTGTAGGAGAAAGTGCGTCTCGACCTCTCCTGTCTCACAGTGACCACAGAGCCTGTTCTCTCTGTATTCACTTCCTACAATATGATTTATGTGGTGTGGCTTTTGTTTAGGATATCTGTGTCAGCATGATTGAAAGTTGCCACTTGTGGGGTATGTAAATTAACTTCCACTATGTGAATTAAAATGAGGCTTGATTTAACTTTGTTTCTGAATTTTTTTCTTTTCTGCAGGTTCAAAGTTTACGATGCCAAAAAGAAGACTCTTAATTCCTTACAGAGACTGTTTGGTATCACTCCAAAAGCATTCCTAGAACTAGACAGAACTGGAAAGGTAATAAAAATGGTCATGGAAAATACACTAGAAGCCATACTATATTGATTAAGTCAGCTGTCTGAGTTTTACTTCCTTATTGAGTGCATCATGTATTTATAATTGAGATGTTAAGATGTTTTACAGAAAGATATTTTGATGCATTTAGACTGCATATGTATGTTTGTTTTTATTTTCATTTCATTCTCAGACATTATACAGGTTTCTCATAATCTTTTTTATTTTTTTTTATTTGCTTGGTCAGGATTTACAACTCCTTGGTACATTGTATGAGCTCTTCCAGAAGTTTCTCAGCTTTGACCAGCGCTTCCGAGATACCCTGTGGGCCGAAGTGAATTTAAAACAAAGCAATGCAGAGGTGGGACTTTTTGCCATAACTGTGATATTATGTTGACTGTTGACGCGTTAAAATGAATTAATGTGTTACGGTTACTGCTTCAGATAAACATGATAAAAAAAAAATTCTACATACACACTAATCAGATTCACTTCTGAACCTTTTTTTTTAATAAGCTGTCTAAGATGTACACAAGGAAAACAACCTACATGTTGCCTCTTGTATTGGTCTATTGCTATGCTATGCAAGCAAAGAACAGAGCAGCACTGGCCTGCTGTTTTGTTACATAGAAAATTTTTCAATAGCTGCAGTCAAACCCCAGAAGTATTTCCTGGAACAGAACCAAACTCCTCATTCATGATGTGTTCTTTTTAAATACAGGTCATGGATTATTGGTCTCAATGCCAGTCTTGGAATGACAGACTAACAAACTGGGATGCCTACGATAAAATGGCCTGGAATTTTAAGTTCTATGTCGACTGCTTTCCCATTTTACACAGCCTTGCTGCCAAGGTATGAACGGAAAGACACATTCTATAACTTTTTGGAATGTTTAAAGGTTTTTAAATCCACGTTCACACACAAACGCCAGATAAGTTCTCCTTATCAGTGTTTAGTTAACTTTTTATTTCTAATAAGTTATATTGACTTAGACACATCTCTATAGGGTTGTATCCCCACTTAAAATACAATTATAAACCTGACGAATTGTCTTAACAAATCAGATTCAGAGTAGAGAGGTCATTATCCTATGGGAGATGCCTTTTAAAACTAAGAAGACTTTAGACTCTTGAACTTCATTTTAAACAGCAACACATTTTTTAAGCAGCCACGTTGATCTACTGATTAAAAAAATGTCTACATACACAGAACATTGTATTGGTTTGTTGTCACATTACTATCTTCAGCAGATTGGGAACAAATACAGATATGCCTGCTTGGTTGAAATGATAAGTATGCCTTTTGAATGAATTAAAAAAAACATATTTTTTAAGAATAATTGTTTAAATTTATTGCTACCATTTTCATGATGCTATTGAAGTTTTGATGAAGGTTTTATCAAGGTGTTTTTATCTTGTTTTCCACAGGAAATCCGTAATCGCCACTGGCTTCAAGTGATGACAGTCACAGGCAGTTCATTTCCACTGGAAGCCACAGTTTTCAAGCTTCATCATCTTTTAGGGATTGAGTTATTAAAGTAGGTGCTTGTGGTTTATAAATTCATAGATCCATGTGTGTAGAACAAATTAAATGTAAAAAATGGCAGTTAAGCAGAAATGAATTAAAAACACTTTCATATGAGTAAACTTTGTCTGGAATTGTATTGTAAACTCTAACCCCTACATGTTCAGTTTTTATATTCTGTTATGTTGCATTTATGCTATAGCTTCATGAAAAGCTACTTTTAAGTATATTTGCTATTTTACTTATTTCCCGAATACAGCAACATAAGTTTCACTTGAACAGGTCATTTTAATTATTCTCATCAGTCTTGAAAAGTTCATTTTAATTCCTTTACAGAAAGCCACTACTATATATTGTGTATAAATGCAATATAAAAGGTATACATGTTAAATGTGGTCAATATAGCTGTATTAAAATAGGAAGACACACCACACCATCACTGGTCAGTTTTATTGGAAGCTTGGATTATTGTCATACAATGGCCAAGTGGCATACATGAAGTGTTTACCAGAAGCCTTTGTTTGTCTGTTTTTTTGCAGACACCAGAAGGAAATTAATTCTATAGCCACGGCGGCTAGCGAGGAGTTAAAGTTGGAGGTGAAGATGAGGACTATTGAGGAAGAATGGACAGAGCAGGTAGGCAACTAGATCAAGAATCCCTTTGTTGTATCATTTACTGTAGGTTTTGAACAGGGGTTGTAGGGGTTCCCCACTCCACAGATGTTTATGGTCCATAACCAGTATGGAAAGTTCTGAGGTGACCATATTCCTCTTCAAAAAGGAAAGACAATTGAACTCCATAAACTCCATTGCATTCCTACAACTTGTCGAAGTCTTCCCCGAAATACAATAAAGTGGGTTGGTCCACAAAGGAGCATGTTGGTTGTTACATAAAGGGGCATACATTACTTTTGTAAAGAGAACATTTCTGCTGAATCCTCTAGCCAGTGCCCAGTGTTGGTTATTCATTATGTGTGAAATTTCTGCCTTTTGAAGGTTCTCAGTTTTGAAGCGCACAGGAACCGGGGGCCTCTGCTCCTGGTGAAGGAGGACTCTGTGCACATGCTGGAGCAGGTCGAGGATGCCAGGCTGTTGTTGGCCCACATGTTGACTTCAAAGCACATTGGACCTCTGAGAGAGGAGGCAGCGTCCTGGTCTGAGAAGCTGAAGGAAGTAGGAGCCGTGTTGGAACTGTGGCTGGAAGTGCAGGATCTGTGGCAGAACCTAGAATCTGTATTTAGTGACCCAAACATTGCCAAGGTTAGACCTCCATTTTCTGTTCTTAAACTCTTAAAGCTCTTAAACTTTCTTTTCAACAATGGCTTTGGGCTGATAAATAATTAAACACAGTGGGCATTACCTGGTAGAAAATATCACTGATTGCTGCTGCAGGGGCAGAAAAGAGAGGCCGAAAGAAGGGGGCTTATCAAAGGATAAAGAAATTTAGCATTTATAGGGCATCTGCTGTAGGATAAGGATGGCTGCATTTGGAACCCAATTGGATGAGATCGTCCTATAATTTGTAATATTGATTAAAGACAGCTCTGGAGTACATGGATATATGTTTTAATTATTTAACTGAAGCTGGTGTCCTATTCAGGTCTGTAGCCTACTATAATATCCAGGAAGTCACTCAACTATACTAACATATCAATTGCTGTATATTGTCTAGGAACTGCCCCAGGATGCTAAGCGTTTTGCCAAAGTTGAGAGAAACTGGATTAAAATGATGCGCTCGGCCAATAACACCAAGAACGTATTGCAGGTATGTTCTAAATTTTGTATTCAGCTTTATTTAAAGTTCCAGGTCAATGCCTAAACATCAGCTTTGATTTATGTGATAATGACGCAGACAAAGGCGCTTTCATATTTGCACTTGTAACCAGAAACAGAGCAATGCATATTTATGAAAGGCTGCAGGAACTGCAGCAACACAGCAAATGATCAGCTTTGCTCCTCTCTATAGTGCTGCTGTGCGGAGGAGCTCCCCAAAGAAGTGGTTCTGAGGAACATGTATAAAGAGCTGGAGATCTGCTGCCAGTCTCTCACCTCATTCCTGGACAGGAGACGACAAGCCTTCCCTCGATTCTACTTCTTGCCAGACCTGGTTCTTCTTTCCTTTCTCAGCCATCCAACAGACATTGGTTCTCTTCAAAAGCATTTTGGGTAACTACTCATCTGTTTTTGCTGAAAATAGAATCCTGTTTGTTGAAACTGATACGTTTCACAGTTTATACAGTAGTACACTGATGGAGCTTCAGGTAACTTTTGAACTACAAAAATAAATTGAGTGTGAAAACACACCACGAAATAATACATTAACGTAGCATCCAAAGTAGCGCTATAGCATTAAAATGCTAAATACAAAAAAAGCCTGAGTTACAAGCTCTTGTAGTGTCTATATATATGAGTTGTAGCGTAACAACAGGAAAGCGTAATCAATCAGATTGCGGAGTCTGTATCATCTGATCATTCAAACCGGGGCATTGACTCGGCAGAATCCGATATATATATATATATATGTTTTTAGAATATACATGGAACGACTTCCAGGAACAGGGACTTAGGGTTCCCTCTAAGAAACTGTAACCGACACCTGAGAGGTAAAGCCTAAATAACAGAACTGAGTATGTCTTGTGGGATCTTTGCTTTGATTGCAGCCTGATATTCGGTGGTGTTCATAATGTGGAGCTGGAGAGGATGGACGGCTGGGAGGGTAGCAACAGCTGTGTGAGCGAGCTTGTGGAGACACTGCAGATTCCTGGAGTTACTGACAGACTGGGATCCTCAAGCCAGCAAAGTTTTACACACATGACCGACACAGACAGCATCTTGCCTAAATCCATCAGATCTGTAAGACACACCTCTTGTTATGGGCCTCACTTTAAGATTTAATCAAGTTATTACCTTTAGGTCTTAGTGGAAATGTATTTGAGTGTATTTGTTTGTTCTGAAAATCTTCTACTTAAAGCGCTCTAAACAAGCTTTCTGTCATTTGAGAGTATGTATACAGTTCAAATCACAGACTATAAATGCAGTGGCAAACCAAATGTTATTCATTTTTTGCAACTGTCAAGACCTGTACAACATTCAAGTTTTGTGGATTGGCCCCATAGACTGCTAACACATGTAAAATGAGAAATGTAGCTCCAAAAATTCTTGATGGCTAAAAACTAAAGTTTGTCTTGCTGAAACTGAATAGGTTTTTTCTTTCTTTCTGTATTTCTTTCTCAGGCTGGTGTTTCAATGGGAAGTCCTCTACCAGCTAGTGGCCGGGAGCCAAATAGAGCTATGCAAGCTGTGTCGGTGATCGCAGAAGATGGCGAACATCTTCAGTTAGATGAAGAGGTACAGTGAATTTAGTGGTGATTGACAGATATACAATTATATATAAAAAAGAAACATGTATGCACAGTACAGAGCCAAATGGGTACTGGCATTGATCTGTAATTAAATAAATAAAAACAAAATCATTTTAGGTTTTAGTTATCATTTTTATTTTGTTTTTCATTTGTTCAGGTTCCCATTTCTTTGGCAGTGGAGGAGTGGCTCACTGACTTGCAGTGTGCAATTTTCAGGACCCTGGAGAGCTGCATTAATAAGGCAGCCATGGACATCAGTCAGGGAGTTAGCATTGATGAGTGGACATACAGGGTAGGAACAGGAAGCGTGTGCATTTATTTTTATTCACTCCCATTATATTGATTAATCATTGTCCTATTAGATAATTTTTTTCTGGGCTGAACAATTTAAAATAAACTCATACAGTAATAAGTTCATTCAAAAAGGGAAGCAAAATGCCTGATAGTGATTTAATTTACAGAATTTACTAGTAAGAAATTATCACAAGAAGCAGACAGAGCACATATAGAGGGGTTGGAACAAAAATCAGAAACACCTGCCATGACATTGTGAATGGGATGTCGGGCCACGTAGACATCCTTTTATATATTATACAGGATAGCTTTACTTCATGAATTAACCAAATACGAGAATTCCCGTTTACACAAAAGTGTGTTCTACACATTGTGGGTGTTTCTAGTTTTATTGTTCAACCACTTGTATAATAAACAGGGTTGAAATGAAATCCCCTTCACAAAGAGCTGTGCAATGTTGCATCCTAGGGAAGTATTGTCTGTGATATTGCACAATTGTTCTTTCCAGAATCCCTTTCAAATAGCAAGACTGGGCTTGCTGTACTGCTGGACCAGGGACTGTGAGGCTGCTATTACTGATTTCAAGTCTGACCGCAAGGCTCTTCCAGGAGCTTTGAAGAAATACGCAGGAATGATTTTCAGGCTTTCTACCATCATCTCCAAGGGCACATGGAGACATAATGATGAATCTGTGACTTACAGCCAGAAACTAAAACTGGAAAACATGGTCATGGTATGTGGCATTAATTTTTAAACTCACTATTAGCCTAGATAACCCAGACTGGTAGAATGCATTACTTCAGCTCCAGCCTGTGAAAGGGTAGTGTCACGGCCAAGACTGGTTACTGGCAAGAAGTAAACCCAGAGACAGAAAGCTGCAGTTTTACGCACAAAGCACACTTTAATGAACACAGCACAAAGTAAACACATCACAGGGGCCAAAATAAAAGGTTCAAACTAAATAATAAGCACTGGTAGGCTGGGCATTCACCTTCACTACACATTTCAAAAGCACAGTACAAACACAATTCACAAACTCACCCTAAACTCCTCCATCAAACAAAGGATTTACCGTCTTTTATATACATGTGTCCACTCCCCAATTAGCACTCAATTACCTAATTAGGGAATGGCGACATTCCCCATGTGATTCAAAATAAATCACTCTTTTCTTAACTCCCCCCCCCACACGCACACATGCACACACACACGCACACACACACACACACACTGTTTAGCCATGCAGGGCTTCCATCCTGCCACACAGCCATTTAAAGAATTTAGCTCCAACCATTTAATAATGTCGTGCTTCTTTTCTGATTGGTGGAAAGATGTTTTCTAATTTTATTTGATTTTTTCCAAACAGTTTGCAGTTTATTTACGGGAGGTGATGGAAAGTCTAAATGCTCACAAAGTCCGGGAGGTCACAGATTTTGAATGGAGAAGAGCATTGCGGTTTTACTGGCATGAAACAGGTGAACAACATTTACCTTTAAATTGATCCTCCACCTCAGAGTCTTGCATTGTCATTTGTAAATTGCCTGTGTGTCCACACAATTCAGTAAAATAACACTTCTTAATGTTGTTTGGAAATTTGTCACAGCATATTACTGTTAGCAACAATATTACTGTAAACATTTTTTATAGTTTGCGTTGTTCTTTGCTGTGCTTGCCAATGCTTTACCATGCTTTCATTATGCTTCTGCCATGGTAAACCACAGTAAACCTTTATAAATGGACCTGTTATCAAGTAGCATGTAAAAAATCAGGCTGCCACATTCCCATTGCTGACCCTAATTGTTTTCACAAGGCCTCAATGAATATTTGACCACTTTGGTTTGACCCCTGTTTTGAGAACCATGCTAATTGTTCATGTTTGGTTTAACAGATGGAAGTAACAGCCACAATTTATGTATACATGATGCCCAGTATGAGTCTGGCCACGAGTTCTATGGTGCTGCAGTCCCTGTCACAATGAATCCAATAACCGAGAAGTCTTTTCTTTCTCTGTCCCATGTAAGCATGCAAACGTATCTGTCTCATTTAAGTCTACCATACATATGATTTTAGCAGCATAACTGAAGCCAACTCTTTAATCTAGTACCCCTACTCTTCTTTAGACCTCTTTCAAACAACAGTACCCAACACCAAATAAATTATCAACTTGCCGCAGTTATTGGTCAACTGGTCTGTTGAGGGTATTAGTGTGATTATATGTCTATAAAGATATGCAATGTTAATTGTTAATGTTTTTAATTTTGATGAATTTTTAGGTTTTGTATACTTGACTGGGGGAAAGTAGTTAAATAAAACAAAATACATTTGTCGTTTGTGCTTGCGAAGCATAGCGATGTTACTTTCAGCTTCAGGCGATGAGGCCTCAGAAAGGTTATAAATATTTACAGTTCAGATTTTAGCCTTTAGTGAGGCTTTAGTAATGTTAATAAGTGGTCAGTTTATAACTCTTCAAGGACAACACCAACATGAGCAAAGTGATTTTCATTTGTAACCGGATTACACAATTAATCACTGACATAGCTGCGATTCAGTACTATTATCCTCTCCCTCAGTTCCTAATATTGATGAAGGCATCCTTTCTCACCTTGTGTTTTAGATAATACAGAAAACAAGTGGTGCAGTTGTTCTAGGAGACCATGGGACTGGCAAGACTGAGACTGTTAAGGCAAGCAGGGATCATAAAACCTTCTGAATCCGCTTAAATCTGCTAAATATTTCTGTTGTCATTGCCTGAAATACAGCATTCTTACATTATGATGTTTCCATGTTTAGTCTCCTAGAAGCTGTAATCTGTTTGATTTTAAACAGGGTTTTGCCCATCTTTTGGGGAAGTTCCTTCTTCTGTTCAACTGCTCTTCATATACAGATCCAGCCACGATCACAGCGGTGCAACACGGGGCAGCAAGGGTAAGCACGCTATCATTTTAATATTAGATAAAAGTGTGTGGATACGGAGCTAACAGAATGCCATAAGGAATATGGTAGTCTGATTTTTCCAGAAAGGATTCATTTAAAAATATATTCAAAAGACCCTTCTCATGAAAAAGAGCTGTTTTTAAAGAGCAAATACATCTTGAGTTAAAGATCAATTTGGTTGTTTAGATTCACACTGTATCATTTTTTTGTTTTAGTTACATCCTGGCGACTTTTTAAAGCTCAGAAGTTTAAAGTATCCATGTGGCCTCAATATTGTTCACAGAATTATGCCTAACAAACCTTGCAACCATTAACCTGTCCCCCTGCAACACCAAAATGGATGTGTGAAATACCACATTTGTTCTATGTGGTATTTCTTACTGATGTGTTTCTTACATCCACTGGTGGCAGAATATTGCAAGGGGACAGATTAATGGTCACACACTGTACTTGGAAGTCAGGCCACACTAAAACCAGGATGTAATGAGTGAAACAGAATATAATACAAAACAAGAAGAATATATTAGTTAATTGTAACACTCAAATTGATTGCAGGGGAAAAGCCAGTTAGATAATGATTTTGTTTCATAAACCTGACAAACGTCCTTATTCTGATGCTGCAGGATGGATGTTGGGTGGGTTTCGATGACTTCCACTTGCTGACAAAGCAGTCAGTCTCTACATTTATGTTCGGTGCACAGACTCTGTATGACAATCTGAAAGCAAAGCTCAACACGTGCATTTTGGGAGATGGAAAAGAGGTCAGTTTTTTCTTACACCACTTGACTCCAGATTTTGGGTTCATGATTTTAAGAAAGTGAATTAACCCTGGAACCCTAAATAAATGAACATGGGGTTGATTTGATCACCTTGAACCCTGCCAGGATATCCCACCCCTGGATTTTATTTGAGCATTTTACAGAACTGGGGAATACCCTTGGATTTCAGCAATCACCTGTTTTTAGGGGCAATCCCAGGATAACCACTTATAGCTGGTTGATTCAATCCAGGAGATCCCCCCATTAGTTTAACTAGTTACAGATATTCTACATGATCTATACTAAAATTCATACAAAGGACACACTTTTGGTTGGCCAGAAACCAACTACAATATACCTAATTTTTAACCTTAATAACCTTTTTATCACACCACTTAAAATATAATATTCTCTTGGTCCCCAGATTACTTTGAACAGAAATGTTGCGCTGCTCCTGACTGTCCACTGCAAGTCTGAGTATAAGAAGCTTCCGAGCGATGTCCTCGCTTTGTTCCGGACTGTCTCCCTGACAGCACCAGACCAAAATGTCATTCTCAGAGCAAACCTCACTGCTTTTGGATTCAAAAGCCCCAAAATGCTAGCGCACCGGCTTCAACTTGTTACTGAACTGGTGAAAGACCAACTGTTAGTACACACAATGAAACATCTCTACCTTGATTAATACATCCGTTTTTATTCTGTAGTCTGTTATAGTTGTAGACAGCAAACTCAGTTTGGGAGCTGTGAATACATTGATTATTCTGCCACTATCTTTATAGCATCTTTTAAAGAAGTACCTAAAACAAAACCTGTGATAATGATAATTGCAGAATGCTGTTAGATGTCTAAGCATAACAATTTTTAGTTGGGTTATTTGTCATTTTATAATCTAGTCTTTTGTGTATTTTAATTATTTTATTTCAGCCCAGAGAAAGTGCACCATCACCTGAGTCTGTCCTCGCTGGTGCCCGTGCTCAAGCGAGCTGCTCAGAAGAAGGAGGCCGGCAGGGAGGAGAGAGCAGACGGCAGACACGACAGGCTGGAGATCAGGAATGAGGGGGAAAGGACTTCCAGGTCCAGTAGCATCACCTCCACTCAGCCCTTCAGTGGTTCTGCAATGAGTAAGAACCTTTCATAGGAACTGTATGCAGTGCTCCCTCATCGTTCTATGTGAATACAAGTCCCGGGGAAATGGCATATTGAGAAAAACTGAGAGCCATGGTCATACAAACGTTACCAGTTCGGCGATTTGTAGGGAATCACATGTATATTTAGTATGTGTGTATGGACGAGCTTAGATTAAACCGAATGAGCTTAGAAGGGGAAATGGCCACCTCTCGTTTGTAAATGTTCTTATACAGAACAGCTTTGTTATAATGAGGTAGCTCTGTATATTATAATATGTTGTATATTAATTTAGAGTTTCTGTTAGTCTCTTAAGTTGGTGTACAGTATGCTACATGTTGTTATTTCTTTATCTTGTCTTCTACTTTGTCAGTGTTTTTTTTTTAATATGTAATTTAAAGCAACATTAATGATATAAAAAAACATGGTATGTAGACAGATGTAAATTGTACAGGAGCCAACTGTTTTAAATTGCGTTTTTGTAGGTCTGTCACCAAGTCTGAAGACAGTGCCTAGCACTGATAGAAAAACAAGGGCGGTGAGCAACAACGCTATGACAACTGCCGCTAGACTAGACCATGCATTGGTAGGAGAGACTCTGCTGGAATGCATTGCGCCCAGGATGGAAGGAGATGTAAGTCTTAATGGGCTTCTGTTCGCTATGGCCTCCACGCAACCCCTGTACTAGTTTACTGTGGTATACCATTGTGAAATTACAGCAAAGTGTCATAAAGCCAAGCAATAGCATGATACAGCTTTGTAAAAGAGCAAGAGGAGACCGCTTAAATTTTTTTATAAATTGTCAAAGTGGTAAATAAAGTCACTATTTCAAACGTATCACAGAAATCAGGACCAGAGGACCCATTTGAAAGTTGAATGGAGTTGGCATGGGTGTCTTGAGTGGGTTAACAAGCCATGCTGTTGCTGCTCAATTAGCTATTTTTAAGCAGACAAGCATCACTGGTAAATTTAATATTTAGGCCTAGAAAAGGCTGATGGTGGTTGAGAAAACTTGCATATATTTTAACAAAGCTTGTGAACTTAACCATCAGCCTTGAGATCTGAACATATTTTCTTTTTGTGTCAGAATTTCGAAGGACATGGAATTGTGTCTATAACAAATGCATCGCTGAATAATCCTTTTTTTACAGGATCTTTCAGTTTTTAATCAAATTGTGAGGGACATATTTGGAGTACTGCTGGACTTGTCAAGCCCAAATGGATACCTCCAGTCTCCTCAGAATTGCATAGACAATGCTATTTTAACATCGGCCAAGGATAAGAATCTAATTCCTCATGCTCCATGGGTGAACAAAGTCAAGCAGCTCTACAGTTTATCCCAAGTGCATCACGGTAAGACAGATTCGGTATCAAGCCCTGAAGGTGAAAGTACAGTACTGAAGAGGACGCCAGCTGAAACTTTGTCTACTTGACTTAGTTTCTTATAGTTATACCTTAGAATTCTGATTGAGAGTTTTGATGTTATGGATGCTATCACAATAATGAATTGAAATGTCATTGAACAACTCCTGCATCTCTCCTGCAGGCATTATTGTGGCTGGTCCTCCTGGGGCTGGTAAAAGCTCCTGTATCTCCACTCTGGTTCAGGCCCTGAGCCTCCTTCCAGCAGGCCGCCAACAGCAGCAAGCTGGGAGCCCTGTGGTTATGAGGAATGAGCCAATCCGTCACAGACTTGTCAAATTCAACCCGCTTGCTGTGGATGAATTCACACTGCTCTTTGGCTCACAGCTTCCTTCTCAGAACTGGGAGGATGGTATCATCACCAGTGCCTGGAGAAAGGCTATAAGGGTAAATATGTGTTTTACGTTACGTGACTGTTAGGGATGAGGACACTAGAGTTAAACCTCCTTATAATGGCCACTCAATTGACCACGTAAAACTGATCTTATACCGTTACAATTGTTTTAGTCCTCTACAATTTATTTTTGTCTTGTGTCGTATTCAGCTGTAAGTGGTTTAATGTGCAGTAGAACTCTTATTCCACATGTCTTTCCTTAAAAGAATTGTAGCAACACTTGGCTCTGCTTTGATGGACCGCTAACTTCAAGCTGGGTGGACAACTTCAATAGCGTTCTGGGACAAGAAAAGGTACTGTTTAAAGACTTCTCTTCCCTTTGTTTGCAACAGATGTTATCACTGCAGATAAAATACTGAAGTTTATTAAAAAAAAAAAAAAAGGAAAAAAGGATTTAAATTATGTACAGTATCTGGCAGGCTGTATTGTATTGCCTGCTGTTTAAGATGTTTACTGTACTTTCAAGACTTTGATTATTTCAGATGACTTGTACAGACAGCAATATTTAGGTTGTGCTTGTGGTAACGATATCAGAAACGGCTTATATATCCTACAGGGTTGCACAGCAAATGAATGCACTCTGTTGTGACACGTGGATGCTTTGTTTTTGTTCATCTTTTTTCTCTAGGTTTTGCAGTTGAGCAATGGAGAACACCTGAAAATAACAAGCAACATGCAGCTTCTTTTTGAGACATCGGAACTCGAGCTGGCTTCCCCAGCATCTATTTCCAGAGCAGTGAGTGAAGCAAGAGCCTAACAAACACATGCCACATAAAATAATACCTCACTCAATAGTTGAAATGATAATGCTTAAACAGGAACTTTCTACCCCTGTTAAACATTTCTCAAAGCTTCCAAAGATTTGGTTTGAAGACATTGGAATTAAAGTAATCTGTAGTGGATCGCCTGTTCTTCATTAAGAAAGGCAAGTTATTAACAAACAGCTTATCCTTTGATCATTCAAAGATGTGCCATTGGTAGACAGCAAAGACCTGCATTAAAACAAGTCTGCAACCCCATTCGAGTTTTTGGAGCCAAAGAAAAAAATAAAAGGGCACAAATCAGATGTATTCCTTGAAGCCTGGAAATGTGACCCAACTACTCATCCTCTTGAATGAGGTGCTTGTGGGAGGCAGTGGTGGCTCAGGGCTATGCACAGTGGATGGTTTGACATACATTGTAAACCTTCCATTTCTTAGCAGTTTGTTCTGTTTCCACAGGGCATATTGTATATCGACAGCAAAATAACTGGCTGGAGACCATTGGCCAAAGCCTGGTTAGCAGGAAGAAATGAACAAGAAAATATTGTAAGTAGAAATGTACTACTAGATTGTAGAAAAATAACCATTTCATTAAAAAAAATCCTACCCTTGATTAGCTTTAGATAAATGTACAGCTTCTCAAAAGATACAACTCTTCAGAACAGCCCTCTCCTCCATGCTGGTTCCCAACGTGCTGTCTGTGCTGGATCGATATATTTAACTAAAGTGCCATTTACCTGTTAAAAGGCTTCAGTAAAGCAGGATGGCACAACATTTTTTTTATTTTATTTGTTCTAACTCAAAATGAACTGCCCAGCAAAGATAGCAGACATGACATTGAGGAGAGGGCTACTGTGTAGTTATGTATATATTTATTTCACTTTTCAAAGTAAAATAAATGATAAACAAGAGCATCAATAAAAGTGGTACTGGATATAGGTATAGTGTTTTTAAGATAGGTGTTTAAAAGTTTTGGGTTAACCATGTTTTTTCACTTTTGTATTCTAGGTTTTGTCTGAGGCTTTTAATACAGCTTTGGACCCTGTTTTTAATTACATTCTTCGTGATATCAAGTAAGAAACCAAACATATGTCACATAAAATAATACTGGAATATCTGAACATCAACTTTATAGACATCTGTGTTATCCTAACAACCCCTTGATAATTAGTCCTGTTGTCAAAGAAAATGTACTAATCGTCTACAGTATCTATGATATTTACTGTACAGCACATTTGATTGGGAGTACCATATTAACAATTTTGCAGTAATAATTTGATTATGTATACAAATTGTTAATACACTCCCTTGTCCCAGCTGGTTTGGGTAATAATTTGTAAAAGGAAAAAACAACTGCTAACGTTACAGAACAAAAAACAAACCAAAAATAAATAAATAAATAAGTAAATAACTTACTGGAAGCTTTTTTTAATTTTTAATTTTATTTTTAGAAAACCTTTCAATATGGCCCTAAAGGTTTACTGCATTTCAAGTTTTTATTTCTCTTTCATAACAGCTGTTTTTCAAATTTCCTTGTGTGATGTGTGGTGTTTAGGTCTCCAGTTCCTTTGACTGAAGTTGGCCTTTTTCAAACAATCACCAACCTGCTAGGAGCCATGTTGCATGAGAAGGCCCAAAGCCTGGGAGGCCCGCTACACATCGAGAGGCTCTTCCTGTTTTGCCTCATCTGGACTGTTGGAGGACTGCTGGGAAGATCTGATAAAAAAAGGTTTAGTGACATCCTGAAATCCCACACTTCAACGTAAGTTAAAATTGTTACCAAAATAACATTTTAGTCTATAAGTAGGCTTGCTACTTTTCGATTTTAATCGATAAAGCTTGTTAAACGTTGAATTCCCCAAAAATATGAGTTTGACGGAAATAAATTTACATAGGATAAATGTCCCTATTTATTTTCTTACCAAAAATAATCAGTTAGAAATCATCTCTAGTTTGTGTAGTTTCTATACTTGTCCCGTCTCTGTTCCATTCTGAATGGCTATTGGTCGCTGTCAGCTTTTGCTATAGGTATATGGTGAAAGTTATAGTTTGATTTGAAAATTGGGTGCAAGAGGAAAACACTTAATGAGTATTGTGCACAATACCCTGACCGACAGCTGAAATCTCCGCGGCAGGACGAAGCAAGCCCGTCGGCGTTGCCTTCCAGTGAGCCCAGCTTTGCTTAAGCAGGAGAGGGGCGGAGCTCAGACTCTGAATAATAAGTGCAAGTTTTGTTGCATGTTGAATATGATAAAGGGGTTTTGCTAAATGACACGTTTCTCAATGGCATAAAAAGTCAGGTTTTTTTAAAGCATAAAAGTAAATTTCACCCATTCTCTGCTTGAATTGAAAAATAAAGATTGAAAAAAACCCATAAATTCTTTCTAAAATAAACATCGATATTAATCATCGATTTCGCAAAAAAATAAATATTGAATAGTAGCAAGCCTATCTATAAGGCTACCTGTAGTTTCCTGTGTTGAATGATCTTTCAGTGGCAAAGCTGTGCCACTACAATGACAATTCTCTATCACAAGGGTAGCTACAAAGTTATGAGGAAGAAGTTGAATAGTACCACAGTACCATTGTACCATGTCAGTACCACTGTGCAATATGAGCAGTGCTTACCATGTATAAACATTCCTGTGTGTGTTTTGTTTGACCATTAGGAATATCTTTTTAATTCTAGTCAACCTGATGCCAGTCTTGTTTTTTCTTTCATATTGTCTAGCTTGCCAGACTATGATGATGAGGTCTCTGTGTTTAATTACTACGTGGACGAGTCAGGGGAGTGGGACCTCTGGCAGTCTCGGATCTCAGAGCACAATCGCACAAGGCAGACAGACATTCTGGGGGAAGTCTTTGTGGAGACCGTAGACACGGTAGGTGCCTCAACTGTGGAAACCTTCACATTCCATAAAAAGGCTTGCTGCAGACCTTAAGCAGAAGGATATAGGTTAACAGTTAATGGGAAGTTCATATGAATCAGTGTGGTATTTACCGTAAATGAATGATTACTTGATTTAAATTGAGGCTTCCTTTCTCCACCCTCTTTCCCACTTCGAGCCACACTCAAGGCAATCCGGAGCTGTGGGCCACGTGTAACTTTATTGAAAACAGGAATTTGGAATGTTGCTCCAATGTGAACTGTTTACAGCTCTCGTCCAGTTTCAGTTTTAATAACATTTTAAAAAGTACTGCATTAATTTGTATAATTACATTGATAATGATGTTTTTTTTTCTCTCTCAAGTGCAGTACAATGTTATTCTTTTATGTACTATGAACTTTGCTTCACCAGCTTGCAGTTCGCACATTCATGGAATACGCAGACATGGCCTCTCAGAATGTGCTGCTGGTGGGATCCCCGGGTTCTGGGAAGACAGCACTGATAAATGACTTTATTTATGCACAGGGTATGTTTTTGTTACAAATAAAAATATATGTATTTTATATCATTCGTTGAAAATTCTCACCACTTGTGACTTACCTCAGACCTTTTTTCTAAATCTCTCTCTAGATAAATCCCACACTTTAGTTAAGAGAATGGTGTTCTCGGGAGCGTCGAAAGCTAAAAACCTGCAGAAAATGTTTGAGGAGAGCACTATTCACAGACAAGGTAAGAGCCAGCATGAACATTAATATAATGAAGAGTAAACTGAATAGAGTGATTAACCCAGAAATCAAATATAGAAACATTTGGCATGTTTAAAAAAAAAAAAAAAAAAAAATTATAATCCTAGATAAATCATTTTCCATTTGTGCTGTGTAAAAGGTTACATGCATTATCAGCATTATCTAAACGAACAGAGTGGTATCATACATTAGCCATGCTAATTTTCAGCATACACATTCAGGTATTTCATATAATACTGTATATATTCTGTTGGAGATAATAAGCCTTATTAGCTTTTTTTATTAACATCACTGGTCTCCATTTTATTGTCCTTCTTTTGTATGTTAGTTTTCTTTAACAGTAAGTATGGATTTGCAAATATAACCTTATAGATAAATGACTGCCTCCTAATACCTTGCTGTAGATTACAAGATCAGATTGCTGCTATACCATTGGAGTGAGTCTAAACTACAACACATTCATTCATTAGGTACCAGGAAGCAGCAGCAAACTTTTCATTGACAGAGTGGTCTTTGAAATAGTAGCATATGCCAAAACTTTAGAACTATAATAATGATTTAAACCCTGAATTGGAACTCCTGCTCAGAATAGTATGACCGAATGTCAGGCTCTGATATGTGTTTATTTATATTCCTGGTAGGTTTTGTGTATGGTGCAAGAGAAGGGAAAACTTTGCAGATTTTCATCGATGATATCAGTCTTCCAGAGTCTCAGTGCTGTGGTGAGGTACAGTAACATTCTTCCATCTTTATAACTGTGCAGCAGCATATTCTCTAAACAGGAGAAAGACCATACCTCCTGTGTTTTAATCCAAAACAACAAGATGGGGCTCTGGGATGGCCTGTATATTCTGTGAAAAATCGAATTTATCTTCTTTTTTTTTAACAAAATGTAGGTAAAAAAAATATAAACTATTTGTTAAATGTTATTAATAGTGTTTTCTTAAGCACATCGGATAAATGTACAAACTGTATATATTTATAATTATGTTCTGTTATAATTAGATTCTGTTTTCTTGTATTAGCTGTTGCGGCAGGTCCTGGATGATAAAGTGTTAGTGAAACATAGCAAACCATTCGAATGGCGCCAAATTGAAGCGCTTGTAGTACAGGCTGCCATGTCATTGCCTGAGTACCCGAGTGACAGCACACACAGTATTTCACAGAGACTTTTGGTGAGTACCTGCTTTGGTATTGTGAGAAATTCTCTTTTTTCTGTATCTCAAGTAAAAGTTGAGAAATGCATCTGAGAGTAAAAATATAAAAACAATCTGCATTATTTTCAACTGCTGCAATACGTACAACACAGGATACAGCAAAGGTAAAGTAATGTGTATCTTCTAAAAAGTCTAACCCTATAAGAACCAAAAGTGATATATGAACAGAAGTGATTCAATAAAAAAAAAAAAAAAAAAATCAGCTTTGTATTAGTGCATGAATAATATTGTAAATTAATGTAACTTCTAAAATGTTGATTTCAGCGGCACTTTGCAGTGCTAAACCTCCCATTTCCTGAGGGATCTAAACTCAGCCAAGTTATCTTCTCCATTCTCCAGGTATGGATTTTCAACATGCTACATTAACTAAAAATAATTAATAGAATCATGTTCTTGTACTATTCCGTCATTTTGTTTGTGTACATATCCAGGCCAACATGATGAAAAATGATGGGCAACAATTGGAGGGCAACTTACATAATGTACTAGTCTCAGCCTCATGCAGTATATTGGAATCCATTAAGAGATCCCTGCGCCCTTCCGCAGACCAAGGAAGGCAACATTACCTGTTCTCTTTAAGAGAAATTGCCCGGGTTTTCCAGGTAAGTTTACTTTATTTAGTTATTGGTTTTTAATTCTAGTGTCCAATCATTTTGTCCCACATTTATATATGCCAAAATTGAGTGTCATGTCAATACTGTAACCCAATACAGACTCCGCCCCTGTGTCTAGCCAATAGCCTATTTTCACCATCTAAGATGTTCTGTAGATTCTCTCTAAACAACCTACAAACTGATCATCCCAGTTATACTCTATACTGGGATGACCCTGCTAACTATGGCTATCCCGAACTAGGGCTTTGCAACCAAGGTGATAGGAACTCCCTGTCAGAACCCATTGAATTCCATCACTATTCCCCCACTGATGAGGACACCACACTTAGCAGTAGATTTTAAAAACAACTGCACCTAACATCTAATGCAGAACCTGCATTATTACATGCAGAGAATCTTCAGTTTTGCCAAGTATTTCCCATAGATATGCTAACACTATTTTAACTATACTTGTATCTGTTTCCCAGTGTCTCTGCAACTTATCTTATGAACGTCGAGAGGATACATTCATGGTACTTTGTTTCTGGAAGCATGAAATGCGACATGTCGTTGGAGACAGACTGTGTCAATATGCTGATCTTAACTGGTTTCATGATCAGCTGGAGAACATCATTGAACAGGTATGCTTTTTTCTTTTCAAACATATTTTCAAAGCATCATTAATTAGCTCCTATTCTTTTAAGAAAAATGTATTAAAAATATGAAATAAACAATTTGGAAGTGATTAAGAGCCCTTCAAACTACCGTATGCTACTCAGATGACTGGTTCTAGTTTTGGAAAATGAACCGGTGTGTTTTTGCCTTTCAAAAGATATTTGTAGTTATTTAAAGACTGGAGTAAACAGGAATTTGTCGCAGCAGATGCAGGTACAGATGAAACTGGTGGTGTTAAATTGAATAAAACAAGAAATAAAAAAGAACTATAAAAACAAACTGAACTGAAATTAGGATTGTGTCATGTGTACTGTATATGCAAAGTGTCATGTGTACTGTATATATCTATATATAGTAATATTTATTTATTTTTTCTTTTTTTCTTTTTTTTGCAGCATGTCCCTGGTTCCCATCATGATTCTTCGCATGAGCACATTGTGACTTTTCCGATAGATGAGAAAATAACCAAACAGCAGTCAGCCTGGAATTCAGATAAGGGAGTGCAGGTATAATTTCACTTTCATCAAATAATCTTGAAAACCAGCCACAGTATAAGGAGGGAACTATTAATAAAACACCTGAACTCAGGTCAAATCACCAACACATCAAAAAGCTAATTAAATAAATAGTACTAAAAAAAAAAAAATCAGTAATGCAAAAAGAACCACCCAGAATGATTGCAAATCTCATACAGAACTTAAAGGGTCAGTAAATAGAATATTAAAGTGTAAGTTTTGTAATCTTGTGCAGAAAAGTTGAAATGTGCGTGCTGTCCTTCCCTCTTCAAGGTTCAGTTACAGACAGTGAGAGGAATAGATGCAGTGCATGGCTGTCTTCAGGCCTACCTGAAGCAATACAACGGAGAGCTTGGGAATCAACCACTGGATATTAAACTGTCTGAAAACACTCTGACTCACGTAGTGCGAATCCATCGGGTCCTTGCCTATCGGCACAGGTAAAGTCTTTTAGAAATGTATTGCTTCTGTTACAATTACACTTTAGTTATCTACTTTACATTTTACACTTAAATAGTCTTTGCATCTGCTTGAATTCATACCACAGCGCAGTCTTTTGAAACTAAAATGCCACTCTAATTCAAAGTGAATTGGGTGAATTGAGTAAATGTCTGTCTCTCCAAAACCGATAGTTTTTCCACAACAGCATTGGACATTGGGATAAAGCACTGCTTTTTGCTTCCATTTCTGGTTCAGCCGAGGACTGTTCCAGGTACAAAATTGGTGGAACTAGAAGTGTTAACCTGGTATGTGCTTAAACTGGGTTCCTTTTCTGCAACATGCTGCCCTGTACATTGCATAAACACCATAAACAGTCATGAACCTACTGCTTCTCCTTTGAATTAAACAGCGGCAACCTCGTGATAGTGAATTCTCCAGGCAGCCACCTGCGGACACTGCTGAAGCTTGCACTCTACATCGCTGACATACCTCTTCAACGAGTCGACACCTCACAAAAGGCTCACTTCTTCAACAGTCTGAAATCAGCAGTGCGACATGCAGCTACAGACAGAAAGGTGGCAGCTTTGTTGCTGACAGTAAGTTTGTTTAATTTCATCTTGCACATAATTTTAATATGGAGGTGTTACTACAATTTTTGGTCGGGGAATTTGATGCATGACTAGTAGGAATAAAGGATTTTCTACATTTAAGCAATTGAGAAAAAAGCAAATTTATGACTTAACACTAAATTAAAGTTTGCAGAAGTATTCACTGCCTATCAATAATGTCACATTTTGTTGAATTACAAATAATGTGTGCACAGTTTTTCAAACAAACTTTTTTTTATTCAAAGCTGTAGGGGTTAAACTGAACACTGTTATATGAGGAGGAGGTTAAATGTCAGCAAAACTTGCAAAGAAAATGTACAAAATGAAATTTACTGGTTGCATAAGTATTCAACCCCTTAAGTCAGTACTTGGTAGAAGCACCTCACATCTCACCATACATTTTCGATTGGATTCAAGTCAGGACTTTGACTGGACCACTCAAGAACATGAATTATGTTCTTGTTCAACCACTCCAGTGTGGCTTTGGCTCTGGGTCATTGTCCTGCTGAAATGTAAATTTCCTCCCCAGTTTCAGAGTCTTGGCTGACTCAAACAGGTTTTCCTCAAGGATTCGCCTGTACTTTGCACCATCTATTCTCCCCTCTATCCTGACAAGCTTCCCAGCCCTTGCTGAAGAGAAGCATCCCCATAACATGCTGCCACCACCATGCTTGACAGCTGGGATGGTGCTGACTGGGTAATGTGCAGTATTGGGCTTGCGCCAGACGTAACGCTTGGAATTTAGACCAAAAAGTTCAATTTTTGTCTCGTCTGACCACAAAACCTTTTTCCACATGCATGCAGTATCATCTACATGCTTTTTCGCAAACTCCATACGTGCTTTAAGATGAGGCTTTTTGAGTAATGGCTTCTTTCTTGCCACCCTTCCATACAGGCCAGCTTTGTGTAGGGACCGGCTTATTGTTGATGTGTGAACACTGACTCCCATCTCAGACACAGTGCCAACAAAAATGTGAAAACTTTGCAGGGGGGTGAATACTTCTGCAAACCACTGTATATACGTATATTGTAACGATCTGTGCATTTGTGTTGTACTGTACTTCTGTGTATGCGTGTTTACGTGCTGTGTGTGTCTATGTATTTCCCATTGTTTGTAAATGTGTTCCCTTCCCCCTCTGTATTTCCCACCGTTGTTTAACTCTGTTTCTGTTGCTGTGTGACCCTAGCCTGCGCGGGGGCATGTTCTTTGACTCCCCTGTGATTGGCCCTTCCCGGTGTATCAGTCGTGTAATGCTTGGTCTGTGTCTCCCCTGTGATTGGTCCCGTCTGTAAGTCACTGTGTGTTCACGTGTTCAGTGTGTTCCCATTGGCCCAAAGTGTGTGGCTGAGGACCAATGGGATGTGTAAGATTTGAATAGAGTAGTGGGGGGGGCTGGGGTTATAAAAGGCGCTGCGACGCTCTGTTGTTGTGGTTGTGTCGTGGTTGCCATGGTTCCGGAGCAGCTGACAGGGAGCTGTGTGTGTGACTGAGTGCTGAATAAAGCTTTTGGAACGAGAAACCAACGTGTCTGTCTCTCCTGTTTTCTAGCTGTCTGTGAAACACTACAATATACACAATTTAAAGTAGAAATATATTGCTTGGTTGTTAACACAATTTAAATACGCAAACAAACAGTAAGTATTTCAGAGCAGCATTTTGTTATTGCCGTATCCTCCTTTCTTTAAAAGGCCAGGGAGCTTGGGGACGATTCTTACCTGGACGCTATCAACAGCATTTTGATCAGTGGAGAGTATGCTCCCCTCTTCTCCAGGGAAGAAATGCATGATCTTTTACAGGTGATGTACCAGTGATGCAGTACTGTCTGTGTGTGATACATTATTTTGGTTTTCTCTTTAGTACAGTTTTTTTTTTCTTTTAAATCTTTGTTTCCTTGTCGGACATTGTAAAGAGAATGTGAAAAAATAAGGTTGTTAACATCTGTGGTACAAGTTGCAGAAAGAAAAAACAATTCTGAAAGTGACAGGTAGCTAAAAACTTACAAAATGACCATACATACACTATCATAGCACCCTTAATGAACAGGCATCCCAGGACGCTGTACAAAAGTCACCATACAAACAATACAGTCCTAAAAATATATACTGTCTCTACATGTCTGATTATACTGGGGAAAGAACTCCACCATTATGTCAGTTGTTTGATTTGCCTATTGTTCTATCTAGATTATAAACCCTGCCCTTCAGAAGGAACACCCCCATCTTGCTCATGACCCAGTCAGCTACATTGCTTCCAGAGTGAAGTCCAGTTTACGGGTGATCGTGTGCCTGCCTCCAAACCATGTGCTGCTGAAAACTGACTCTGTGTGAGTACAAGAACGGCCATCCCTGGTTAAAAGATCTGTTATGAACAGTCAATGATGCAACATTAATGTGTTATAAAGAATGTTATAAACAATGTTAATAATACAGTTATCTTACATTTACATGTATTTATCGAGAAATTGTTTCAATCTCCTGGAGATATTCCACACACTTTCATACAAAATATATAATCATACGTTCAATTTTGGCAATTTTACCAACTATCTTTAAGATTTACTGGAATCCTTTACATCTTCAGTGAATCTTGAAGTACTTTCATAAAACAAATGTACAATGTTCGTAAAATTTAGGAGTTCACAAGAATATTCGTGATTTTTAATAAGTTAAACACCTTTTCAAGCATAAAACTAGTGGTGGGCAACAATATGAAAATGGTATATCGATATCGCGCACATATTCCGATATCGATAATATCAAAGTCTTCCAAAACACAGAAAAATATAATAACACAGTTGAAATATCAAACATATATACATATATAGACTTTAACAAATATTTACATAAGAAAAGCAATAACTTACTTTAACTTAGTGGTGTTTTGCTTCACAATATCCATGGAGAGAAACAAGGTCTTGTTATATTGTTATATTGTTTTACTATTCTATCATCAGCCACCTCAAAACTATTTCTATACTTCACTGCGAACAGTCAATCCAGAAGTAGTTGAATCTTCAGCTGCTCTGAGTATGAATCCTGACTCATGACACCTCTAAAGTTGTTAAGTACGATGTCATGCAGAATTTTGCATTATTTTCTAGATATGTTTTGATGTTTTAAAAGTACATCTAATTTATAAAACCGGAAGTTCACATTTAAAAAATACATTCATAATAGCGTAAGTAATCAGACGGACAAAATGCAATGAACCGCTGACGCATGCACATATCTCAAAATAAATAATGCAGCATGCAAATAGCGTTTGGTACCTAAACGGCAATCAATGGAATAAAATGGTTAAATAATACTTTGTGTGGTGTTTGCCTGCGAGACTGACAATGCTTGGTATGCATGGGGGGTTTGTTGTATCTTAATATAAAATGAACTTCATTATACTGTGTTTGTATTTTTAGGAGTATTAGCAATAAAAATTATGTCTCTGCAAACGTACGTGAATTCATTTTTTTAATCCCATATAAAACTACCACCACTAGAGAGTGCTGGTACTCCTTATTTGAATGGCAAAGGTTCACAATTCACATGTCTTTTGAAATCCTACCATTGTCGAATCAAGATACTGTTTCTTATCAATGAAAACCAGAAAAGCAGGTTTTTAGTCTGTAGAGATCTGTTTTTTTCTCTTTGAAGCTCTTTCTCTCGCTGGGGGTTCTTGTAAACAAATTGTTCTTTGTTCGAATTGAGATTTTTGACCACTGTGTTTTCCAGCCTCATAGTATAACAGAGTATAATCCTGAGAGAGAATGCATTAGATTTGTCATATATAAATCCTTATGTGCTAGAGATTATATATATATATATATATATATATATATATATATATATATATATATATATATACTGTATATAGACGGTATATTTTGAATATATTATAAATGGTAATTTCCTCTCCGTAAGTATACTTCATTGTATTGGGCTAAAGACATAAACTTTCTAGTAGTAAGTTTTGTTTTGTTATTTTAGAAAATATCCTGGATTCCTTTCGTGTTGTCACATCATTTGGATTTGTGACTGGACTCAAGAGGCAGTTTTTCATGAAACAGCACACTATCTTAGTGAATGCAATATTCTGGAGAAGCACTCTGAAGAAATAAGGTAAAGAGAAAAAACAGAAAAGACTTGTCTTAAATAAATAGGGGGTATAACATATTGCGCCCACAGTAAAACATATAGTAGAACACTTTGCTACCTCTTTTCTATGTTTTAAAGCATGGTAAAGCAATGCAAACGTGACGTATGCAGAATGATTAAACACCCTTTAAATTTCGAAGTAATGACATGTGTATACAGTAGATTATAAACACAGTTTAAACATTGTAAATCACATGGTAAAATGTATACAAACCGTGATGAATAATGTGCTAAACTAGAATGTTTAAACTGAAAAGCTGCAGTGCAAATTTACTACGGCTACTTTAATAAAGGAATGATTTTATTTTGGTTGCTTTTTAAAGCTAAATACACTTTGTCTATGCTTGTGTTTGCCACAGGAAGCAGGTTGCAGGTACAATGGCATCAATTCATTGTCAGATGTTAAAAGAATGCCAGCAGGTTCCCTGGGCTGGAAGCTGTGACCCAACCCTGACCCTCAACACTGTCACGTTACAGAAAACTGAGAATGATGGCAAAGAGACAGTGAGAACAGAACCAGTCACGGTGCCAAACATGCCATATTCAAAAGCCATTGTCAAGGTAGAAATGTTTGTGCAACAGGCAGCTCACTTACCCTATGATTAAATGCTGGTGCTGCTATCCTTAGAGCTTCCAATTAACAAAACCTATGATAACTGTTCAATCATTCAATGTTGTCATGAATCAAATGCCAAAAAAACACCAGTTTTCTATCAGTTTTGTGTTTTAAGTTATTTTGTATTCTTTAAGGATAGAGGCACTTTAGTTGAAATTCACTGTAATCTTACGGTTAGCATGTGGATTTGTATCAAACATAAACATGCATAATCTCAGCCACGATACTGTATATCCCCAAAAGTAGTTGAGGCTCCCATACATACTGTAGGACAGTGAGTCACACTTTACAATTGTATTTATATCTAAGAACAGCTTCTCTAATTGTGAAGCAACTTGAATAGGGCATTCTTCACATGAGAGCATCATAATCTAGGAACCTAATCATCAGTCTGTCTGTATGTCACGCTTCCATTTTTACATGTGCATAGTTTTTCATGATACTGCTCGATCAAATGTTGTATTTACATGGCAAGGGATGTATGTTATCAACATACTAGTTATTTATTTCATTTGAAACAATGAAAAAGTTGCTTTTAGGGTTTTCTTTTTCTATAGCTCTGAAATGTATTTTTGTTTTACCAGGCATTTTTTTGTTGGAAATTGTATTCAGTCATAGTTTTGTTAAAAGCTATGGAGATAAGGGTCAGGATCACAATCGCTCACATCTGTTCGTTTTCCTTTCCAGGAAAGAATTGAACTGATGGATAATAACGGTCTTGCACCAGCAGTGTACAGTAAGGTGTTCTGTGGACAGAGTACATTGAGGCAATACCTGGACACTTTCAAACACATATACATTTGTAAGTGCACAGAGCAGGAGAAGACAGAAGCTCTGCTCGGGTAAGATCAAAAGGAGTATTTTTTACTCTTCCATGCAAAAACATTTTGCTTCAGCATTTTACAGTTAAGGTTACTGCAGCATGTGTTCCCTAATACCAGACATATCTTGTCCAGCTATCATAACATTGTGAGGGCATTGTCAAAATGCTCCTGTCATCTTTTTGCCTGGCAAGCTTCATTTATGAAATAAAGAAGCTGTGAATAGATGTTTGTAAGACTTCCAAAACCTGCAATATCTTAAGGCCGCTGGAGTAACAGTTTTGTAAACGGGACATTGGGCCTGCATTTCTAGACTGAACTCTCATGACCGACTGTGGCAAAGTGGTAACGACGTGCAGGTGAGTGCAGTGCAGAGTAATCACACAGACAACGTTGGTACAGGTGCAAGGGTGTTTATTTAATTCAATAAATGTCCAGAGCCTTAAGGCAAACCTGCAAATAATAATAGTGTTGGAAGTGATACAGCGGCGTGTATCACTTCTGATTTGTAATCCACGGGTTTGACCCGTAACCCCAAAGTCCCGTTCAGTCACCCACACAAAACACAAAACACAGACACAGTTTTGACAGTGCGTGATTATAGTGCTAGTGGTGAAAACAAAGACAGTTCGGATAGTGCAAATCGTGAATGGTGAAGTCCGGTTTTATCGCTGGCCTGCGGCTGCAGCTCCGGATCGTGCTCAGTATCCTTCAGTGGCTAAACAATACACAAGACACACAGAGGTTAGACACAGACACGAAAACACTCACAGTACTTCACGCTACGGGCTCCTTCTCGGTTAGTTTGTTTAACCATATACAAAGGAACAGATCACTCAAGCCATGCCCCCTATTTATACCCTCGCCCATGACCCCTAGGTTAACGAGCGCATCCGCTCCTCCAGTCCTCGGATACCACGCCGCTTACCGTCCGGGTCACTGAGCTCGGGTGCCATGGCTCCGCCCCCTTCCGAAATGACCGACTTCCATCTACCCTACGGAATAAATTGTCGTGCCATTTCATTAAGGGTACTCTGTTCCTCGTGCCCCGTGCCCTCACAGGTCGAGAGGGAGATCGAACACCAAGACTCATTCGATCTCTGTCACACCAACCTAAAAACGATGGAAAAAATTCCCATCTTCAGCTCATAGTTGTTGCAGTGTTATAGCGCTTCTTGCATCATACATCAGGACTTTTAACAATTTTCTAAATAAAAATGTACTGGGGTATAAAAATGTGGATGTACAGTACAACAAACTTCCCGAACCATGAAAGTATTGCAATACTGTATGTTGTGTCTGCAGTTTCACTGATTCATTTGTTTTAACAGAAAATCATTGGAAACACTAGCCCAGACGAGGGCTGATGCAAGAACCACCCAGGACTCAATCAGAAATTTGACTGAACAGTTTGAAGAGGCCAAAACTACAGCATCAGACTTATTAGAGAGACTGACTTCAAGAACATCAGCACTGGAGAGCCTCAAGGGACAGCTAGGTAAACTTTAGCAAATAGGTGCTTAAGAAGCAATAGCCAGTCCTGCTTTTTTATGAAAAGGAAGATCAATTAGAGACAAGTTATCATTACCGTGGTATACTGTAATACCCAGAAAAACCCTGGCAGAATGATCAGCACACCACAGTATTACCAGCAGTGGAGCAGATATTGCATAGTGGTCATGGTGCACCCTGTATGAAAGTGATCTGGTACCATGGCACTGCAGTGGATTACTAGTGTGTATTGTATCCTGTTATTGTTATAACATTGTTATGTCAATATATGAAAATGTTACTACTTGTACCATTCTATCAATGGTTCATACCATTGCAGCTGTACTTGTACTACTAAAACTCCTTAGTACAGACGCACTGCATTTCCATTGTAGTGACATTGAAGATCATACCTACTGACAAGTATAAATGAATTGATGTACATTATTGGATATAGGAAGAGGGGTAATGCCTTGTTTAATAATACAATACTGCAGTGACTGTTTTCATAGGGTAATATGCATTTTGTAGATATAATCGACAGTGGCATGTAAAAGTCATAGGATCTGTCAATGCTTTTCTTTAGGTATAGGTGCAGCAAGTCTGCAGGCATTTTTGGCACAGATAGAGTCGGAGTCGGAGGAAATAGAACTCGATGCTCTGCTGAAAGACGGTATGGCTTTATTAAAATAGTTCATGGAAAATGCATTACTATGTTTTATAATTGGACAATACGTTTTCAAATGTCTAAACAGTTTCATAGTGTCACCAATGGCGTTTTTAACAAGTCAAGAAACACTTTCCACTATAACATATAGACAGAACACCTCCCCCTTTTTGTTAGCCTATTTTGTTGTATAAATGACCCTACATTTTCGTTATAAGCATTCTTGGGATTCTGTAATGTCTTTAATCTTTTTAACTGGCACATTCCCCTGAGGATACATATTGTTCTATATTTTTTTTTACTATACTATTTGTTTTACATCCCCCAGACAAACCTTTTTTCACAGTATAGAATTTACACAAAAGCATTGAAAAGGTAAATACGATGTTTTCACCATTATATATGATTTTTACACATTACAAAAAATATAAACTATTAAATATTCTAATCTGGCTCCCGAGTGGCACATCCAGTAAAAGCACTTGCGTAGAGTGCAGGATGCGCCCTATAGTCTGGACATCGCGAGTTCGAGTCGAGGCTATTCCTTTGCCGTCGTAGGACGGGAGCTCCTAGGGGGCGGCGCTCAATTGGCCGAACGCCACCCGGGGGAAGGGAGGGTTAGGTCGGCCCCTGTAGTCTGGCCGGGTGACTGCGGGCTTGCCTGTAAGCTGCCCGAGAGCTGCGTTGTTCTCCGACGCTGTAGCTCTTGGGTGGCTGCATGGTGAGTCCGCAGTGTGAAGAAAAGCGGTCGGCTGACGGCACACGCTTCGTAGCACAGTGTGTGTTCGTCTTCGCCCTCCCGAGTCAGCGCAGGGGTGGTAGCGGTGAGCTGAGCATAATAAAATAATTGGCCATTCCATATAATTGCCAACGACTAAATTTATAAAAAATACATATATATATATATATATATATATATATATATATATATATATATATATATATATATATATATATAATTTATTCTAAATAAAAAAAAAAAGCTGTGTATTTTTATTTAATGAGAAGGTATTTATATTTAAAATGCTCTATTGCATTTTAGATGGGATAGGTCTGTACAGAAACATGAATAATTGAATATAAAGTATATTTTTTAACACTTTGCCTTTGCAGATGACTATGATGAGTATGATAAAGCATTTTACGAAATGAAGGAGCTCAGAAGTAAATCACATGTTAATAAACTAACTGAAGACCTAGAAAAAGCAAAGAATGAATTGGAGGAAGCAAGAAATAGCCTTTCACATGCAAAGAATCAGGTGAAAAATGCTAATAATAAGCTGCAGTTTGAGTTTGTTTGAAAAATGTACTTTGTTTTGCATTTGTGTTCAATAAATAAGTATATAGCTTGCAAATGCAATGTTTTATTGCAATGTTGTCATTGTTTTTGCAGGTGATGCACTGGTGCAATAAAGTTGATAAAAGCTGCATTGAGAGAATTAGTCGTTGTCAGAATCCACCATTTCTTCTTGCTCAGGTATAAACATTTGTCCTTAAGTTTGCTAAATTAGACTGTGTACTTACTGAAACTCATTTAAAACAGATGCGTTCCAAGCACCGTAGGGGCAATAAGAGTGTGATTTAGGGTTTCCTGTTACACAGGAACATTTTATCAAACACAAGCAATAAAGAGTTTTAATTTCGGGGACTTTTCAAGGTGAAGAAAATGTATTAGGAATTCATATGCACCATATGATGGAACCGATGCACATTTTTTTCTGTTTATATTATTAACATTGACATAGTTTTCAATCATGTTTTGCAATTTCACATTAATATTATTTATGTACTGTTTATTTAAAATGTATTGCATTTTTTTGATGGAGGGATCTGGATTAATTGTTGTTTTACAGCTAAAAAGCTTTAAAATATATATGTTCAAGTCTTTACTGATATGCAGCATGTGACAGACTAAGCTACAAAGATCTTGAGTAAACTAATATGAGTAAACTAGTATGTCCAAGTCGTGGAAATATTGAAATAAGATACCTACTAAATCCTAAATCCTGGGAACTCTGTCTTTAACTCCAGCAGTGTATATGACAGGGGCAGCCGGTTAACACTGGGTGTGTTCATGAAGATCATTCTGCGTAGTTTGTGTGCAGAATCTGACTTATTTAGCCAATGATCTTCTAAGAATAATCTCCGTGAATGCACCCATTGGCTAAATTGGTCAAATTCTGCACAGAATCTGTGCAGAATGATCTCCTTGAACGCACCAATTGTTCGCTTGCTCGCCGAACCCCCGGTCTCTTATTAATGAATCATTTCCCCCTCTCATGTGACACTGGCACATCAACAATGCCATTCATCCAATCTGTTTAATGGGCTGAAGCCGGGCTGTGTTCGCTCAGAAATGCGAGCGCCCAAATCCACCGTGCACATGCAGAGTTGCAGCCAGCTGTCAGCCAGGACTGGCTATGATTGCTTTAAAAATGTCTGGCTGGAGGGCAGCCTGTTAGCGAAAAATGGTGGTCAGACGATCAGCGCGCATGTGCCAAGACAACAAAGGCTATATATGAGCAGCACGACTCTTCTCAGTCTTGCGTGGTGTGATACTTTGTGGAAAGAAAGGGAAAGTTTAAGCTGTTAAATATTAAAATGTAGTTCACAAGTCTAATTATTTTTGTTTAACTTCGCCTGACTTTAAATTAATGTTCATGAATACTCTTATTTGTTCAACTTCGTTCTTTTCACAGTTTTTTAATCTGCCTTTATTTTGCGCCGTCTGTCCCTTTTTCACCCAAGGCTACAGGTCTTCAGCAGTGCTTTAACTTAATCTCAGTAATATATTGCTGTGTTCGGCAAGTTTTTTTTTTTTTTTTTTTGTTAATTTACCGACTACTGTCTGTTTGGGGTAATCGGTTATTAAATATACAGTATAGTATATTTGAATTTTAATATTATTCATATAATAGTTTATGTTACGTTTTTTAATCTTGTTGATAGCCGCGTCAGGCTTTTATTTTCTAGGTGTTTTCAAATTCCTATGTGTGTATCTGATCAGTCTTGTATTAGGTCTATGTAAATTATCTGCGGTTTCCTGAAATTCAAAAAAAAAAAAATCTATTTCATTGTTAATTACAGTGTTGTTATTTTTTTGTTTTTCCTTTGGCCTTAATTGTGACTTCCAATTAAGGTCTTATTTTTTCTTGTTCTTGGTCTTTGAACATGGGATTGATTTAGATTCAGGGGCAACTTAAATTTAAATAAAAACACACACACACACATACACATATATATATATATATATATAGAGAGAGAGAGAGAGAGAGAGAGAGAGAGAGAGAGAGAGAGAGAGAGAGAGAGAGAGAGAGAGAGAGAGAGAGAGAGAGAGAGAGAGAGAGAGAGAGAGAGAGAGAGAGAGAGAGAGAGAGAGAGAGAGAGAGAGCATCAAAAGAAACTTATCACTTATATTTAGATAAAATTCACTAGATGTGATCGAAAAATGACACTTTTTTAGAGCAGCTGTAGTGACTTTTTATTGTGCTGATTAACAATTGATGTCATGAAGATGCTGCAAAATGATTTGTCGATCTTAGGCAGGTGTTGTGACTCTTGGTCCCCCAGTTCGTCACATGTCAAGCTTGCAATTCAACAGCTGAAATCACTCCATATCCAGTGTCCAATCAACTGTCTCACTAATTAGGTGATTAAGTGCATATGCTTCAGTCATAGTCACTCAAATGTGTCATGGTCAAGATGAATGATCGAGTGATTAAAAAGAAACCAAAAACATTTTGTCAATATCCTTCATATATACCTTATTTTTTTTCGAAAATAAATGTGTTACAGTAGTGATATATATATATATATATATATATATATATATATATATATATATATATATATATATATATATATATATATTATTATTTTATTATTATTTATTTCTTAGCAGACACCCTTATCCAGGGCGACTTACAATTGTTACAAGATATCACATTATTCTTACATACAATTACCCATTTATACAGTTGGGTTTTTACTGGAGCAATCTAGGTAAAGTACCTTGCTCAAGGGTACAACAGCAGTGTCCCCTACTGGGGATTGAACCCACGACCCTCCGGTCAAGAGTCCAGAGCCCTAACCACTACTCCACACTGCTGCCCTATATATATATGAAAACTGAACGATTATATAAATTGAAAAAGACATGATGGCTGACATTCCTGACTAATAATAAAGCAATCGAAAAATTTGCCACGATAAGACATTGCAGAACAAACTTTTTGTATCACTTCCAACAAGAAACAGATCCACTGTGCTTCTACCACTGAGGTTGCCCCCCCCCCCCCCCCCCCGATCCCATCCCCTCACCTGCATCAGAGGTGTTGGTTCATATACCACTGGTATATGAACCAGCTGTTTCTTGTTAACAGGTGCTGGAGATGGTTCTGGTAATGATGGACCTCATACCCAATCCAAGTGACACTGACCTGGAGACATCCAGAACCAATAGACATTCTAATGACCTGTCAGAGGGAAGACACTACCAGAAGTCTGTGACTTCACGTTCTGCACGGAACTCGAAAATGTGGTCAACAAGAGGAGGTAAAAATGATAACTCTTATCAAACTAAAGTTAAAATAAACCCGAAATGCAAATAAAATAAGTATTGCACATTACCTTAAAACAAATCCATATATTATAGACTAGCTTGGGTATTTATTTTGTTATACAGGCATGTGTTTCTGCAAAACTTAGTTTCCAGAAAGCACCATTTAGTACTGACTTTGGGATTACTGTTGATCTAAATGGTGGTTGATCTAAGTACACCATTACATAGTTCAAAGAAAGGTTTTTTGAGAAAACCAACAGTGTGTTAGGGGTGTTTCTGATAGTCATTGATTGATCTAAACATTGGTGGATCTAAAAACTGTTTTAATTAAATAAGGACCATACATTTTACCTACTTTCAAAGATAAAAAACCCACTTACTACCAAATACACTTATTCACATCCACACCCTAGGGGTGTGCTGATAGTCGTACTCTTAATTACCTTAAAGAAGTATTTCTATGTAGGTATTAAATAAATCCATTCATTAATGCATTGATTTCAAAACAAGAAAATATGTCCTTCCCTCACCTTTACAATTGAATACCAAACAATGACAGTTAACTTCCAGATTAAGTTTTCATTGTCAGTTTACAGCCTCGGTATAGCAGTACGGCAGTGGAAATGTCAGTGACTCAGATGAGAGGAAAATTCACTTCCAATTGGCATTTAAAACACTCAATGTGGAAGTTAATTGCTATTTATTGATACTCAAGTTGTAAAGGTGAGAGAAGGACAGCTTTTCTTGTTTTAAAATCAACACATTAATTCATGGATTTATTTAATGCCTGTTGAGAAATATTTCTTTGTGTGAGTAAGTGTATGTGGGAGTAAGTGTATTTTTTATCTTTTAAAGTATGTAAAATGTGTGGTCCTTATTTAATTGAAATGTTTTTTACATCCACCAATGTTTAGATCAATTGTCTTCACTACAAAATCATTTGAGACGATGCACAATATTACTGTGATTAGAGGGTGAATTAGGAGAAGATGTTTTAATTTTTTTTTTTCTAAGTGGTGATTTTTGTTGTTATGTAAATTCACCAGAACAGTACTAGGGTACTAGGATTTAATAATATTGACAGTGGCATTTAGTTTATTTTAGTCTATACTAGGGTTTTAAATTATCAGTAACTCTGGGTTTTCTTTGGTTTGAAAGTTGTGTATAAAAGAAAGGTGCATTTCATGTTGTCCATAGGTAATACCTAGGCAACAACAGCACACACACACAAACCTGATGGTTCAGATTACTCTCATGTGACTCTGCTCAATTCATCATGCAATCCTTCTCTAGCTCTAATCATTTGTAAATGTTTTTTTTTTTTAAATACCAGCAGGTGTGTCCCAAATAAAAGAATGCAAAGTAAACACCAGGAAGCAATTCCCACAGGAAACTGAATTATATTTATTCTATTGCAGTTAAAAATGACTGAGCCTTTCTTCAACAGAAAACATAACAAACCCACAAGGCTTTTGTTAACCACAGCCTTGCAACCTCATTCAGTAACGTTGATAACTGCTCTTGCAGTACCATGGTAAAAGCAGTAGTGAAAGCATGGTAAAACACAGATATGAATTGTAAAATGTAGTAATGCAAAGTATTCATACCCATTTCAAATACTTTACATTTCTCTGAAGATCAGAATCAGAGCCACCATACCAACAACGAGTTAGTGCAATTTATTGTGCAATTCAGCAGTTGCTGTTACACAAATGCTATTTCCAGTCCGTGGTGCATATAAAAATAAAATAACTCAGAAACTAATCTCAGGACTCAAAAGTGTGTTTCATACCATTTATAGTTTATTTTCCCTTTCACTTACAGAAAAGTTTGATACTTGTATAATGACCAGTGTATTTCCCTGAAGAAGTCTTAGCAGAACTACATCTTAACCAACAATAGTGGCACTGTAGTAGCAAACTGGTTCTGATATGTCCAAATATCTATATAAAAAAAAAAAAAACAGTGTACAATACCAAAGGTTCATACCCTTGTACCTGTCTTTGTGCTAGCATTGCCCTTTATAACAGAACCAACTAATTGCTGTTGCTGTGCCACTCCAATGCCATTACAAATTGTTTGGCATGGGTTCACGTGAGTACTTTGGTTTAAAAAAAAACATTGATGAATTTGGTCCATTTAGGCTAATACTTTTCTAATAATCAGGAACTGGAAAAGATGGAAAGGATAAGGTGGACAAAACATGGTGGAAAACACTACAAAACTATGTTGGTGATATCGGCAAGTTTGTAGACATGATTCACAAGTAAGTACTGAAACTTCACCATACCAGATATTTAACTAGAGTATGCATGTGTATATATGTAAATCGAAAAAGAAAATAGGGAGAGCTAATCTTGAGAGAAACTACTTACTTTATAATTTTGTGACAAGATAAATGGGCTTCACTGCGTGAAAGTTAAGTCTGGAAAACAAAAGCAAGCCTAAGGAAATTGTGAGAGTAATTCTAATTCATGAGAAGAATTATTTTTAAGGTCTTGGTTTTTACCTCTTTAATAATATTCTGTAAATGCCAAAATGACGTCAGTGGTTCTTGCCTGACTGTCAATGCGTTTTTGCAGTGTGGCTAGACTGGAGGATGGTCTACCAGGGGAAGTCCTGAAGCTGGTGGAATCCTACCTGGGAAAGACCAAAGAGGGAAGCCTGGGGGTCACAGGTGAAGGGTCATTGCTGGAAAACGCTGCTCCACGTAAGACCTTGTTTTAGAAATTATGAATGTTCTACTACTGCTATTGGCAACATCACCCAATATGACTGGCGTATCTGTAATAGGAATAATGTCTCAAAGTGGCAGCAGGCTTGTGTCACTGAAATATCTGGGAAAATGTAAACAAACTGCATAGCAACGATTTTCTGATAAAGCAGAGTGCACAGAAGGCAAATCCACTAATGTAGTGAATGTTATTATTGATATCTGTATCTTGGAAATCCCTGCATCTGCATTTACTGTACTTTTAATGACGTGGCCCGCCTTGCCTGATATTTAAATCCGATATCCATTCAACATCCCTAACTGTCCATGCTTATCACTTTCTGTTCTTGTCTCATGAGGTGGGGCATTCCATTTGTAATTGGATGGGTAAATTGAAAAGCTGGAAGATTTTGTTTTGTGTTGTGGTGCCAGAGGCCATCAAAAAGATGCACTTTTATGTTCTTTACTGTCTATTGCTTGTTCTTCCAGATGCTACTCCTCAGAGCATCACTCCTGCCAAGAAGTTCACTGTGGTGGACAGCAGTGTCAGGAAAGGAGGGATCACCATTGCTGCTGCGAGATACTGCTCGGAGGAGGCGGCCACTCTGGTGGCATTTGTGGTGGCCCTGGTGGAGTACACCCGCCTCTGTGGACCCTTGAGGGCCTGTCTCAGCAGAGTGCAGGAGCTGGAGGTGGAGAAAGAGGACAATGAGTGGAAGGATCAAGAAATACAAAAGGTGGGAGCCTTTCTTTGTAATATCTCACACAACGTTAAAGTTAATTGTCAGCTTGTGCATGTAATGCTGTTCATTCTCCATGTGCATTCTCAGTCTGGAGAAAGTGAGGAGAAAGACTTGCTAGATGCTGAACCAGAGAAGCCTGTGTTCACTGCAGATGAGCTACCGATACTGCAGTCTGAGGTGGGTTGAGATAAGCAGTACAAATTAATGCACATTTATCTAGTTCTATTAGGCAACCTAATATCTGATGTGGTCATAAAATGTACTACATGGTATGATATTGTTCAGTGCACAGTAGGATTTACCTTAAATAATTTAATTTGAAAAGTTGTGTCCTTACAGCTCTGAAACTAAAAGTCCCAGTAAAATCAAAATATATAGTCACCTAATTGTCTACCTAATTTCTTTCATGATAATTTACAACAGCACCTCCCCCAGCATCATTCTTCCACATATTAAATTGCATTTCTCTTGTACAGGTTCAACAGCTTCAGTCTGAGTATGATGTAGCTGTAGCTAACAAGCACAAAATAGAAACTGAGCTGCACTCCAACAAGGAGAGACTCAGAGCAGCCCAAGATGTGTTGAAGAGGTTAGTTCTGCGGACACATGTGAAGATACTTTTCTGAGTGTTGCATATGGTACAACACAGACCTGCAGTTCTAAAAGTTAACCACAGAAAATATGCACAGTATATGCAGTTTCTCATGCTTTTCCTGTTGCATGTACCATAGTTTACCATAGTTTGCCATGTTTATCAATAAACTTTATCATACCTCTCAAGGTATTACAATGCTCACCTATGCTTTACTATGTTTCACTATGCTCTATACCGGGGCTGTATTTTTTTCACAGCACATCAGTCTAAAAATAGATATTCCCTGATTTAAGCATTTAAATGTGCCAGCTTACGTCATGCCTCATTCATTTTGGGCCAGTTAATACATTCGGGATGGGTAGAATTTGAGTCGCGGCAGAGCGCTACTTTACACTCTGCTAATTTAGTGCTGCGTCAGTCTCACAATATTTATTAAACCAGAAAAAATAGCATTATCACATTCTAAATTAATTTTTCTCTACAGTTATTAGCCAACAAATTTCACAAAAATTCAGAAATCTGATAACCGTGAACAAAATACAGCCTTGTATATTAGACTTTGCTATGCTTTTACTATGGTAAACTTTTATAAGTGTGCGATAGGCTTACCTTTTTATTCAGTCTCTAAAATCCCCTTCAGGGCTAGATTTATTAAATACGTTTTTTTGGTTTTTTTCTTTAGTTTAAGTACTCTGGAGCAGCAGTGGAAAGAAGCTTTGGAACTCTGTGTTGTGTCTGAACTGCTCACAAACTGTTTGCTCGCCGCAGCCTTCCTCACCTACTGTGGACCCTTTAATGCAGGTGGCAGGTAAAAGCATTCTCTCTCTCTGTCTCTCTCTCTCTCTCTCTCTCTCTCTCTCTCTCTCTCTCTCTCTCTCTCTCTCTTTCTTTCTTTCTTTCTCTCTCTCTCTGTCTCTCTCTCTCTGTCTCTCTCTCTGTCTCTCTCTCTCTCTTTCTCTCTCTCTCTTTCTCTCTCTCTCTCTTTCTCTGTCTCTCGCTGTCTCTCTGTCTCTCTCTCTCTCTCTCTCTCTCTCTCTCTCTCTCTCTCTATGAGAGCATCTTCACCAGCTTTTGGTAAGTTTGAGAATACAACAAATATATTTTTTGTTTATACTTTTCATAGGTATTTAAGTCCCTATTTTTAGTAATTTCTTTTAAAAATCTTGACAGTGTCAAGTGAAGCAAATAAGTCAAGGTCAGCTGTTTAAAAGAGTCATGAATTTAAAGCCCAGTTTTTCAACCCAGTTTATAAAAACAATTAGGAAACCTAATAATGTTCATAATAAGTGTAGCGGTTTCTAAGATTGTTTTGCAGTTTTATGCTATGGATCTTGGTAATTTACCAGCTCTGTACATGTATACAAATAACTATATAGAAGAAGAAAAATCAATCTAGAGTTGAATTAATTGTGATTTCTAATGTGCTTTAAGGCTCATGGGATGTGAGCTTTTCTTGCTAAAGTGTGAGGAAGGGGGGCTGCCTCTCCCGCAGAAGGTGCTGTTTAGACAAATGACTCTGATGCAGTTTATGCACAATCCAGTAAGTACTTACCCTTTTCATTTAAGGCAGTATCTATCACAGTATGGTACTATACATGCTGTCTTTTTATTTGACAGCTGTATTGAGATCACATGCATTTACTGGCATGCTAATGTACTTCTCTCCTCGTCATTGGTGGAGGAAGACAAAGATGGGCCCCTTGCAGGACCTTATTGTGGGCTCACTAAACTTTAATTTAGTACTTGTTTATACATTAAAACATGCAAAGTCAAGTGTACAATATTTAATTCTCAGAATGTTAGAATGTATGAAACAGTATATGACTACACATAATGATAACGTTTTCTACTCACCTACCTGAATTGCATTTTGCATGTTTCTTTACATCCAACACTATACTGTTTGGAATCGAAAGCTAACAAGTCCCTCACCAGTCCCTCCAGGATTCTGCAACTCTACAATCACATGCAAAAATCACTACGGAATTCAATACAGAATTCACACAATGACAAATAATTCTGTGCAGAAATATGCAGAAACATAGAAAAACGTTTTTTCAATCAGCAATACAGGCATGCTAATTTGCTTTAGCTTATTTTGGTAGCCAGCAGCACATACATTAAGCTTTCGCTTAAATTACAGGATGAGTCATGCACACAGAATATAATTGCAAAAGACTGTGCTGAACAGTACCCTAGTACCTTCCATGAAGACAGTGGGAAACTGTGTTGAACTGAAACAATATTGTGCGACCACTAAAAGGTCACAGTTCGAAAAAGAGATGCAGACGAAACATAAAACAGTGCCTAGTGCCACCCGCCATGCAAAGAAAAAAGTTAGGAAGCTCATTTTTAATTTAACTTTTTTTTTTTTTTTTTTTTTTTTTTACATCATAATTAGGGTCGGAGCTATTTTCACCTGTTTATTTTTACTGTTAGATTTGTGGCTATAACTAACTATAAAGGTTACAGGTACATACATGAAATGAAGGTGCACACACTAGGCTTTCATAAAACAAAAGTGAAATAGTCTGAAACTCACCCTGTCCAATACAGATAACAAAAACCACAGAAAAAGAGAGCTGCTTTTTAGAAAAAAAAACATTATTTATTGTTTGTAAAATATTTTATGGCCAGCTCAAATCTGACAGTGCACAATGAGGGGAACATGTATGGAACATGGACTTTTTTTTTTTTTTTTTTTTTTAACAAATTGAATAAAAAATAAAGGAATTATGGCCATATATACAAAAGGACCAAAAGCAACCAAAAAAACCCCAAAAACTGATTAATTCAAAATGTGCAAAAGAAAACAAAAGTAATTAAGAGAATAGCGGAATTACTGGCAGCGCTAGCTACAATGAAACAAATATGAGGGTTGTACATCTGCAAATATAAATGTAAAGGATATTATCACTTACAGCTTTCGTACTCCTCTGGGGCCCTCTCTGAGTGTGTAGGCCCCTGTGCAGTTGCACCTGCTGCACTGGCTATTCCTTCACCACTGCTCCTCTCTATGATCATACTAAAACACAATATTTAAATTGATTAAGGATTATATTTCTCGGTTTAACATATCGATAATTTTGTATTTCTTTTTTTTAGATAGAAATCCAGAAGCTGCAAATGAAGGGCCCTGCTCTGAATAAGAATACCCAGACAATTTCCTGTATCTTTAAACGTAAAGGTTGTATTGGCACTTGGGTGCTTCTCTGTGACCCAACAGCTCAGTCAATTGAGTGGGTAAAGAACCACTTTCTGCCAGACTGCATGGAAGTCAAGTATCATGTAAGTGACTTTGTGTCTGCACTTCCCCTTCCATCATAAATTTATTTTTGATACCTTCAATGATTACTGGCACTAGTTTGAAGCTGTAAAAAATCAACAGTCTTGGATACGGAAACACCTGCAAATCAAGTGCAGAAGTATGGCGGCTTGTTGAGGCCATCACTAATCACTTCTGTTTTCTCAAAATCCTGAGAAATTATCTTGTGATCACGAGATAACGGCAGGGTTTTCTCGATTACAAGACAAATTCTCGTGATTGACAGAACAAAGGTTGTGTTGTTTTTTTGATGGCCTCAACGAGACGCCTTACAAAAGTGTGTGGTACACATGTTGTTGTTTAATAACTGTATATATACCTGATAAAGCCGGCATCTGCTAGATGATTCACTGCACTAAAGTTAGGTGTCCGGAGCTATAGAGGGTAGTATTGACTTACGAATTTATGTCTGTGTTCTGGATAGCATTATAGTATGTCCAACAAAGTCACAATGAATATGAGATCAAGCAGCTACTTTTTATACATTTTATGCATTGTTTGTGATTTTATTTAAAGTGTATGTTTGTTTTTAGGAGCTTCAGTCTCAACTGGACTGCTGTCTGACGGAAGGGATCCCTCTGTTGCTAACCTACTGCGACCTTCAGAGCCTGACTACTGACCAGAGGTTTGCCCAGGTCCTCCGCTCCCAGCTAGAGTTTGAGAGAAACACATCGCCTTTTAAAATAACAGTAAGGACAATGCCTTTTATGTTTTAAGCTGTGAGTGAGTAGCATTAAACTCAGGAACAGCATCCATTTATTTTATGTGTTTTGCATATTATTTCAAATGGCCTTTAGTACTTACATGGAAAGCAGTGAGGGTGAAAACTGTCTTACAATACCTACCAATGTGCCATTTGCTGTATTGGGTATCTGAAAATGATCAAACACAGCGGGTTGTGTCAAAATGTAAGAGTCATGGGAAATTTGCACATACATTCCAGATGTTATAGGATGCATCACAGATCACCTGCACTTTTAGGAAATTGAACTCTTCCTGTTCACATTATGTATATGCATGGTGCTGCAGTGATTTTAGTGGAATGTTTCTGCAATCAATGTCTGCCATTACTCTGGGAAATCCAGCAATGTCATAAAATTCCCTTTTAATATTTTGCAGCTACTCCTGATTAAGTGGGATACTGATATAATCATTAACCCTCTTTATCAAGTCACCCGTGGCCCTTTGAAATGACCCAGAGACATAGAAGGACAATGCTGCCAAGCCAACACCTTCATATGTGGGGGTATGACACTGGCCCTTTTCGTAGGAAATTCAAGGTCCTCCCGCAGAGTCTGACAGAGGTCGATAAAATGCCGTATCATGACTGAATCGAGTTTTTAGATCGTCGTCTGGTAAATCTAAGAAATGAACCCCCGTCCTGTACACCCTCTCTGTGTATCATCGGTGCCGCGGCCGGGGTCTGCCAATCTCAGGCTTGCACTCAAGCTCAAAAATTACATTTGCTGAAACTGCTGCTGCAACTGCTGCCACTCCCAACAAATCCATACTGTAGTTTTGTTTATTTATTTATTTATCTATTTATTTATTTATTTATTTTAATACCAAAAAACTTAAATACTGTTTCAAGGTGAATTATAGACTTTTTCATAAATGAAAACCCTCCTTTTCGATGTGCAAATTAACTCCTGATAAATTATGGCAATTAACACGGATTTCCTTTTAAATTCCCACACAAACAAAAGAAATAGTCGCAAGAAGCACTGCTTGTTAAGATATTAACATTATTTCGTAAATCAACATAATTTCGGAAATCACATTAGCACGATTATTTAATTACGAAATAGGTGTAACGACCGCTTGAAAATGTCAAAATCAATGATACATACCGATTTGTTGATTAACACGAGTTGTCATTTACGACCTTTTGAATGAATATGACTGATGAATATGATGATTCCACTGGAAGATTTGTGAATTGTACCAATAGGAGGATCAGCCATGATATTGTTGTTGTTGTTGATCCCTTTTCTTTCTATGAATTGACAATCCCATAACAGACTGGTCTTGCTTCTAGGTTGCAGACCATGAAGTGGAGTGCCACCCCGGTTTCAGGCTTGTTCTGCACACCCCTGGCCTCCCAGAGGAGGTCCCTCCGGAGGTGGCAGCTTTCTGCAGCACAGCATATTTCTACCAGGACCGGGAGGGGTTGGCGGAACAGCTGCTGGACAGGTTTGTGCAGCTGGAGAAGACGAGGCTGGGGGAGGAATACACCACTCTGCAGCAGGTGGGTCCAGAGTAGCCTTACATACATTTCACATTACCAAAGAGCACTGCTAAATAACCAGCATACTATATCCTACTTAACCACTTCAACTCCAGATGTGAAAATGAAACCCCTTCCCAGGTACCAGATTTTGAAAATAATAATAATTTTTTCAAACCTGTAATTGCTATAAAATGTTAACATATGATGAATAAAACACAAATAAATGACCTAAACTGTGTTTTTCATTAACCCTTTATGCTCCTGTGTAATCATTACCCATGTTCAATATAGAGATAAAAACATGTTTTTTTTATTTTTTGTTTGAACAATGAAAACAAAAACGCTGCTAATAACGCTAACAATAATAATCAGTAAACAGAAATTATCAAAAGAAAATCAACATCAAAACGTGTGCCATTATCGACTTGCTCTCTGCCATTTATTGAAATTTTCAATACAACAGAACCCGGGGTTTCCTTCGCAACCACTGCACATTTTTCTTGTGTCCTTTCTTTTGTTTTCATTATCGTAGCAGACCCTGCACCTTTTTTGCGGTTTCTGCTTCCCTTGTGTTGGAGGGATAGTCACAAATGCGTGTACAGGGCTACTTTGCGCAGGCATTGTGATGGATCTGGCTGCCACAGACACCTGCTTTATTGCTTTGTATCCAGTACAGTGTTTTGATAGTATTTTGTCACAGCACTGCCATTTAAACCAAACAGCTTCCCGTTTGCAGCTGGCTTACCTGTAAAGTAGCTGCGTCCCCTTTTGTTTGTACAATCACAAAGGTAAGTGATTAGCTTTTCAGGAACAAAAGCCAAAAAGCACTCCAATGGAGAACACAAACTCTCAAGTTCCATGGCGGGGTGCTCATCTGTGTAAATATGTGCAAAATCAAATGATGGAGGACTGGCATCATGGTAGGGATCAGTAATAAACACCCAGTCCCCTGCTGTTCTTGGCTCCACATCCTCTTCATCATCATCACTGAGTGATAAGTCAGCTTCACTGTCGCTTGTATCGAAATCCTCGGAACCAACTTCGAAATCTTCATCACTTCCGTTGTTGCTCTCCACGTACATTGCCACGTTTAGCTTTCGCTAAAAACTATATAAAACTACAACTAAACAAGTAAAACTAATAATAAAACAAAAAATTATAATTTAAAACACTTGTAAAAGTTGAATGGTTTCCCGAAATATATCAGTCTTCTAAACGCCCACAGGTAGATTGGAATCGCTTCATGACACGCAATTGGATACAAATGTCACCTGACCCTCCCCTGACTTTCATTGCACATTCCGCAGTACTAGCACTGCCTTAGAGAATGAAACCTGAAACGCTAGACTGAGAAACCGATCATAGAATAGAATGGGAAACTTGACCTACGCAGGTACGGCATGGTACTGTACGTGGGTTTTCATTTGTCATGGTGTTGAAGTGGTTAAAGGAATACTGCATAATATTTTTTCATCTGTTTATTATCCCATGATCTGTGTTCTTAATCATCATTTATTATGGTTTCTGCACTCATAAAACTTTTAGCATATGCAGTAAAGTCACCAGCTTATTTCACCTTAGAAATGAATTCCAATAATATACAACCATGCCACTATGATCGTGTTTTAAAAGTACACTGGGATAACTAAGATTTCTGTTGTGTGAAGATATATGTTTGAGACGAACAGAGAGACAGCTTTATTGCTTAGATTGGATTTCCTGCTCTAAATCTTGAGTTCTGATCCTTCTACTGTATGTAAATCACAGATAGGTAAAACACAAGTGCTGTTCTGTAATTAGATATATCCCAACCTGGTCCGATTTATTTTCAAATTATACATTTCTGGCATCTCCAACCTCCAGAGTGAAAACTAGTCAAATGTGTACTCACATAAATATACACATACATTAAATGATCTCTTTTAACCTTGTAGGGGCAGGATTGTCTGGTGGGCAGGTGGTAGTCACTTTGGATAGATCCCAGGTTAACTCAGTGCTTGCTGTGCTAAAACAGCCAGGCTCCATGAACAAAGTCTGAGAAGCACAGGGGCCCCTTTGAGAATGAGCTTCAGTCACCCATGGTTGTAATTAGTTTAGAGATTACACTTTCTTTCCCTGCGTCAACTGTTTGAATGTATTAGTGGCTATCAGCATGACATTCAGATAAGCGCATTTACCCAGAAGCCAATTTGGAAGAGGTCAGGTTAAAATCTGAGGAAGCCTCACACTATGCAAAGCCAATTAAATATGAGAGTAAAGTTGAAAAAAATACAAAAAGCCTTAATCAGTACATTAAAGAACAAGCAAAAGGCTTTGACTGCTTTTGAGAAGCATTGCATTTATTCATGTTTTAAAAGCCCATGGTTTATTTGCATTCATAGTCATCTTCATATTGAAGCCCTGTACTAGATTTTATTGGGGGGAAATTATACAGCTTTTGTTATGTAAGACATTACTGACATGCTGCAAGGAGATGCAGATTTGATATACAGTGCTCCCTCACTATAACGCGGGTCTTGGGATACACACACAATATGAGCGTTACAACCGAAGAGCGTTATAAACAGGGGGAGGGGGGGCCACGGGACACATAACAACACGCATCTGACTAAAATACAAAATAAAATAACTCACTTTCTATAATGCACATATAGTGAACAAAAATGTAACTTTCTGTGAATTAACCATGCGTAAAGCACCATGTAATCAATGCTATATTTTTTACAAAATAAATAAATAAATAAAATAAATAAAAGGTAACATTCCCACTTGTGGATCATTTTAATTAGCAGTTTTTAAACTACAAATAGCCTGGCTAAACGATGATTGGGAGTTCAGTTCAAAGCGACAGACAAGCAAACCATGTGCGTGAATCAGAGCAGGTTGGGAGAGGGGAAGAGGGAATGGGCTCGCCCCAGGTTCGGCTGTCTGAGCAGGGCTGAAGCGTCTCGTCTCCCGGAGAAAGCCGCAGCTCCTCTTGCAGCAAAAAAAGGAAATGCATTAGGAAAATAACCACGTAATAGGCCTAATATTTATTTAATTGTAAAACGAGTGCTGAATAAGATGTCTGTGTTACTAAGTGCCAGCGCAGCTTTTCTTCAGTTCAGATACTGTATCAAAAGGGAGAGACAGAAATGGAAGTTAGACTGAGAAGTTGTTTACAGTTTGAACAACACCGGTACTGTACTTACTGAAGAAATATTGCATGAATCACTAGTATAGGGAATTGGGGGACATGCAGTAGGAATGTTACATCCGAAGCACGTTATAACCAAGAGCCTTATAGCGAGGGAGCACTGTACTTCAGAATACTTTCTATTTGCATAACACATTCAACAGTAATGTGCCAGCCCATTTACACCATCTTGTTGTCCAATGGAACATTAACACTAGAATGTCATTTTCGGTTCTCTTTCGTTGTTCTCTATAGGAATGCCTTGAAAACATGGAGGACCTTCGGGACGTGGAAATGAAGATAGCTCAGACCTTGTCCAGTGATTGCACTCTTCTGAGCAGCCTGGCTATCAACAAAAAACTGAGCGACTTAAAGCAGCACTACGATGAAGCCAGAGAAACGTAATCTCTTTTCACAATGTTGTCAACCTCACCCCAAGAAATAAATAACTAAATAAATACCCAGTCTGGTGAATATAGCTGCCAGGTAGTCTAGGTAGTTGCAATGGCTATGATGGGCAGTTTCTTTTAGCCAATCAGCTTGCGAGCTTTCTGGCTTTTGATGTTTACAGTTGCATTGTTAGTTTATGCAACACTAACAAGAAGTACAAAGCTTTTATTTATTTTTTGGTAATACCTTTTAATAGGATCTTCTCTATGTATATAAAATACACATGTTTTTTTTTTTCAGGTGAAAAGTGGAAATAGTAGTTAAAGAGTTTCTCTTACAAGTCAGCTCAGCTTGTGAAAAAGATCAACGAAACTGCTATGTCCCTTATTGCAAAACTTGAACTAAATGGGGATAAATAGACATGTAAAAAAATACTGAGTACAACACTGATAACGGGATAAAAATCTAGCAGTAAAGAATTTCTTACTGCAGGATTCTCCTAGGTGCATACACATTGTGAAAACATGACAAAAATTGTTCATACATTATATGGAACAGGTGGAGGCACTGGTATTGTTACAGCTATTTTTTTTTTCTTTTACAGAAGAGCAAGGCTTTCTTTATCAGAGAAGACTGCACTGACTGCTAGAGAAGGGTTCAGAGACATAGCCCTGAGGGGGGGGATCATGTTTGATACAGCCAACGCACTGAGACAGCTCAACAGCACATATCACATTAGTTATAATCAGCTCCTGGAGGTGTTCGATGCTTCTGTGGCTCACTCAGAGAGGTACACATAACTGTGAAATCTCCCTTCATTTCTTAGCCTTCCTTTAGAAATAAATACTGACATTTTTTTGCAGTGTTCTACAGTAAATGCTACCATTCTAAATCAGTAAATACTTGTACAATTGAGTTAACAGTGCATACGTTTCACATACATTTTGCCCAAATTTCAGCGAGTTACAACAAGCTGCTCCCTGCTAAAACATGTCAGTGGTTTAAATATACTTGAGGCACAAGCACTGTACTGGTGAACTACTGTGTTTGAGTTGCTGAGTTTGAATGCCAGCTTTGTTCTAGATCAGTTTTACATGCAAAGCACTTTAAGTAAACAATACAATGAAATACAAGGATAGAGTAGGTCGTGAATGGGGTGTGTATTGAACAAAACTTAAAAATGACTTTAACTGGTGCAACTACTATATTTGACCACCTGAGGGAACTGTGTACTAAGCTGAAGAAACAATCGAAGAAACAGCAAGAGGATTTGACCTCTGGTTTGCTATGGAAAATAACATTCAAAATGCAGCTGTAAAGAAAGTTTACAGGTGTTATTTTCCTACCACAGGCATACAATTAAGGCTATTGTGGATCGGTTGACATATAATATATTCTGCTATGTTGGCACATACTTGCTGGAGAGAGACAGGATGGTATATAGCCTGCTGTTGGCATTTGAGGTAAGTCAGCTTACACTGGGTGCCTTCTAAATCGGGGCTTTGCAACCAAAACTTATTTGGGCAATAAAAGTCTGTTTTTAACTTTTCAGCATCTTTACTAAATCAGCTAGACAGTAAGAAGCAACAAGGAGAGAAGCAGTTTCATGAATGAGAATGCAAGCCAACCAAACCACAAGAACAGCTATGAAATGAGCTAAATGAAAGATGCACTGCAGTCAACTTTACCACTTCTGCACCAAATTACCTAAATTACATTGACATATCTGAGAGGGCACACACGTTTCAATTATATTTGTATGTCTGAATGAGTAAATGCTGTTACGCTAGAGGTTTGCTAAAGCTTTACCTTAATCTGAACATTGCAATGTTGTCTGTAGTCTTTATTACCCTAATATGCAAGGAATAGATTTTAAAATGACTTTGTTTGTACAGATTGAAGGCTGTCTGGGCCGCATTGACCCTGGTGAAATGGAGTTCATCCTCTCTCCAGAGCTGTGTGCTGTGGTGATGCAGGGAATGGGGGCTGAAGGTTCAGGGGCACGGCACCACTCCAAGAACCCTTTTGACTGGATGACTGAGGACCAGTTTAAAAATGTGCAGGTAATCCTGAAAAAGCTATAGCCAGTCATTGTATTTATAAGTATTTATTATACTTGATTTAATTGTCAAAATGATAAATCTGCATCTGAAACCTATTACTTAAACCATGTTTTTTTTTTACAGTGCTTTACCATGCTGTGGTCTATAACTTGCCTTGTTTATCATTATTTTGCTTTGCTTTACTACACGTTTCTATGCTTTTACCATGATATACTGCAGAAACAAATAGTAGTTATGTTTTCAAGGGAATGGGCCAGTACAAAATACTGTATTTACTAAACCTATAGCAAATTAGACCTCTACACTGCCTCATGTATACTTAAACAGAACTGCAGTTTAGTTCTGTAAATATATGATGTTCAGATGGAAAACAAAATAATTAATTAAAAATCAACCAGCCAATGAAATATTGAACTATCAGCCAGCTCCTTATCAACATTTGACCTTCATATGATGTGATTTAAAAGCTACCCCCCCTCCCCTCCCCCACGAAACGTATCAATCTGCACTTAAGAACTGATCGATATGTGTAATAAAATAATTAAAATGTATATGATTTGCTACCTGTCGTTTAGATCCTGGCTATGTATTATAGCTGGTTCTGGGATCTGTTTGATCGGATGTACAAGGATGGCAAAGAAATGACTTGGAAGGCATTGTGCGACAGTGACCAACCAGAGACCCCCACAAAGGTGAAACAGCCCTGCTGCTGCAGAGTTTATTGGCATTAGCTCCATGTGTCACCTTATTTGTTTGTAATGGGTAACGTTCCCTTACATGGAGCTCATATTATGCTGGTTTTGCTTGCCATATGGAAGGTGTTTCTGTATGACATTGTTCTTCAGTGTTCTTCAATCATTTTCAGATAAATAGATACCTTTGGAGCTGCATAATATAATTTATTTATTTTGTTTTATCGATAGCCTTCAATAAATAACGTTTGTGTCTGTCTGCAGGGGAAGTGTCCTGAAGGGCTGGATGAACTGAGTCCTCTGCAGCGTCTTCTTGTAGTAAGGGCCGTGCGCAGTGACAGGCTCACGCACGCAGCATCTATCTTTATCAGCAGTGCTCTTGGAAAGAGGTGAACACTGAAAGCATACTAATGTTTTAGACAACACCTTCATCAGTTCTCTGGAGAAAGAAAAATGTTGTTCTGTATTATACAAGATCCGGGCACTGCTCTCCTCTTGTATTCAATAGAGGAAAAGATGACACTAACGACACCTGTTCTAAAGCCACAGCTCACTAGCCCTGCTCTCAGAAAGTGAACTCTTTCAGTGGACTACAATGATTATTTCAATCAAACATATGCAAATAAGTACCTTTTAAAAGTTGTAGTATAATAGTGATTATAACATTGCTGTGGCATGTTCTTCGGTAATAATGAAACTCCCATGTTTAAATATATTATTTAATCTACTGGAGTTACATTACTACCTTGCAACACACCACAGAAATGCCATTATCCCTTAAATTCACAACTGGTAAGGTAATGCACAACTGGTGACATTTACAAAGCTGATCATTTGTAGTGGTGGGTAATGTGATATCACTTTGGAAAAGTGGACAGAGATTTGCTAAAAGAGGATTGATTGGAAGTGCAGTGCATAAAAACAGCAAACAAGAACAGTGAGAGCGATTGCACCTACCATAAATTGTTGCTTTCCAAACATCGTGGTGTCTCTGCTGTTCCAGCCCATAGCACACAGAGGATGTAGGTAGACAACACTTAGGGTTTTATCTTCCTATGCAACTTTGGCCACACATAGAACCCAGACATTTATTCTAAAGTCAGTGAGTGGTAGACAGTATCCCGCATAATGTGATGAATCTGTCTATAAGAGTCTGCTTGTCAGCTGCCTTCCCACTAACATTTCTACCCCCGCCTCTCAAGAGAGGATAGACCTTCTGGCAAGCAGGTCCCTACCTAGTTATAGGGGATTGTTTTCCTTCTGCTAGTATCTGAAGTAATTATATTAGTTTATTATCTAAAAGTGACCACTGGGTGAATTACTAGCTGTTTGAACAGTGTGTTATAAAATAGTGAAACCAAATTTTATTAAATGCAGCCTCTAAATGAACTATAAGTGAATCATTGTTTTACTTTCCTGTCTGTCTGGAATTCAGCATTCACAGCACAATCTGGAATAGCATTCATTTTAATATTCAAACAACATACATTTTGCAGTTATATCACAGTGATTTATTTTAGTTCTGTAATCTAAATACACTGCATTGGATGACTGTTTTCTTCCTAGATACACAGCAGAGATCCCGTTCGATCTTCAAAACTGTTTGCAGCAGTCCAAGCCCCAGAGCCTAATTTTACTGCAGTTCAGCGCTGAGGGCGACGCCCCCCGCAGGCTGGTCTTGGAGTTGGCTCACAGAAGGAGCTGCAGGACTCAGGTGCTCTCTGTCATCAACTGTAGTGTCAATGAGGGGAGAAGGATTAAGCATCTGATTGAGCAAGGCATGGCTGAGGTAACTTAAGGCTGCATGGCCCCACATTCTTCCAGGACATTCAAAGCTGCATTTTCACATAATTCCATCAGAAGGCAGACCTTTTACCCTGCTGGGGAAGCGTGTCACATGCCACACTTAAATCTAGAGAACTACTTATCCAATTGTGATTAAACTAGGTTAAGACTTTCTGTGCACAAGTTATTAAGAGCATCTGATTCTGGGGAAATAAGGAGATCCCCGCTCCACCTTGCTATACAATCATGCATCTGTAATGCACACATTTCTACTTATATTTGGACAGCATGCCCATCCAAACTTACTATAAATAAGTCACACTTTTACATGTAAATATGGTGGATACACTGAAAGTTGTGGTTCATTTCCCCTCTGCAACAGGACTGTATCAGTGTTTAATGTGGTTTGTTCTTTGTGAAACCAGGGGAACTGGGTTTTACTGGAGAACATCCACAATTCTGCACATTTGATGACATCATTGGAAGGCATCCTGAATGTGAATAAGAGCCCTGATCGAAATTTCCGGCTCTGGGTTTCTGCCTCAACAAGCTCCAACTTGCCAGTGAGACTGCTTCATATATCACACCGGATTATTGTTGACCAGCCAAAGGTAACAATGTTAATATAATCTCTGTTTAGTAAATCAGCCACATATTGTAATTGAAAACTGCATTTCCAGTTTGGAGGAATTGCTGTTGAACCAAACAAAACACACCACTTTATTGAATCATATTACTAGAAAACGGTGTCAGCGAAGGAACGAGTGGGCCTCATAGCTGGATCTTCAAAGTTATAGACCACAGTATGGTAAAGCACTGTAAAAACCCTGAAAAAATTGCACAAAATACACGTTTAAGAAAGTTAACAAAAACCTTTATTGAGTAAGATCTCTTAGGACAGGGACTGGCCACCCCTGAGAAGTAACTATTTGTAACTGTAACTAAGTAATTAAGTTTCTCAAAGTAATCATTTACTGTAGTTACAATTTTGTTCAAGTAACCTGTATCGGATTACTTTTTAAAAGTAACTTCCCCACACTGGTGCTAACATTGTCCCTAAGCACACAACCATTGTACTTCCATAAGACTTCTGTTTGCCACATTGTTATAGAACATGAAGGACGGCATGCTGAGATGCCTGCAGGGCGTTGACTCGGAAGCCTTGAAGACCAGCAGTCGTCCTGAGTGGCCAGCAGTGGTGCACAACCTCTGCTTCCTGCACAGTGCTGTGAGGCTGCGTGCTGCCTCCGGGGGCGCTATGGGCTGGAACAGCAGAGACACCATGATGTTTGGAAATCAACAATTTATGGTAGGTGCAGACGGTCTCACTGTTCTTGTTTGCTGTTTTTTTTGTTGTTGAATTTAGTGCTTCTGAAACACAGCAGGTAACTATGCACAGCTCAACCCATGAATCCAAAATTACTAAATACAAAAAAACTATATAGAATACAAATGTGACATTTAAAACTCCACTTGACAAAGGTGCTTTAAATTAAAAACATGTTGACGGATGCAAATTGTAATAATGTATTCTAAAATAAAAATATAGTTTTAATCCTGTTAAAATACTGCATAGTTTGCAAAAGTTTTATTTAAATGTGTTGTGAGAAAATTGATGTCTTGGGTATCAGTGTTTACCTTTTGAAAAGGAGAAAAAAAATGATTCACTCTCCATCAATCTCTGCTCCTACAGTTCTTGGTGTCACACACTGTTACTGTAGCTACCATAGCAGCTTCCAATACAGCCTTAGAACTCCACTAGTCAATACGGAATTAAACGGCAACAAATCGCTTTCTTAAGAAATAGCAGGAAATATTGATATTGATAAGAAAGCAACAAGAGATATTAATGAAGTAAGGAACTTGCTTGTATGGGCAAGCCTTTATTAAAGTTGCCCATAGTTAAAGCATAGCAAGTGTGTAACATGCTTTCACATTTGCTAAGCTTGTACTATGGGAAAGCAATGGTAAACATATTAATAAATATGGCAAACTGTGGTAAACTATTGTAAATGTATGGTATAAATTTACAGTGGTTACCTTTTACGAGGGAGGTCAGCTTTAATTTTAAAGAGACACTATTAAAATAATATGAATATCTATAGTTAGAACATTCTGCTAAATGTCCCATTTTAAATAACAAAAACATCGATCAGCATAAGTCAGTTGTATTTGTTTTAATTCTCCAGGATGCCTTGCAAGTCCTGACAGAGGAATTTAGAGACAGGGACCCTGAGGCTGAGGGGAGGGGTGTGTCCTGGACCGGGATTAGATATCTTCTATCAGAAGTAAGACACCACACATTTGACATTTTGCTTTGAATATTTATTATACATTATGTTTTTTTTTTTCTTCTGGTCACCAGCTATATTTACCTGGCAACAATGAACAGTATTGCAGAGTAATTAATGTGTTAATTACCTGTAAATTTCTCTGTCACAGGGTATTAGCTGTAAATAAGTATTAGGGTTAAGGTTAGGGTTGAGGATAGTATAGCTGGTTTAGAGTAATAAAATACAATAATATTGTAATTACTTTGTAATATCTTGTAACTATAGTATTTACAGGCCTGTTTAGTATAAAGCGACCAATGCTATCCTAAATGATTTCTTATTTATACTGTGTTTGAATTAAAAATGTGTTGTTTGTTTTTTTAATACAAATTCCTTCTCTGACAAGAACCAAAATGTGTTTGCAGGTGATCTATGGGAGTAACATAATCGATGAGAGTGATCGGATCAGTTTGGCATCTTTGGTTGATTTATGGATTAGTTCTACTGCTACAAAGAAGGACTGTGACCTGACGAAATGTAAGTGTCTCGCCAAACCAGTGCATTATTTGAATGTGGAGTATCTTGCCAAACCTGTGCATTATTTGATTGTGGAGTATCTCACCAAACCTGTACATTGTTTGAATGTGGAGCATCTCACCAAACTTGTGCATTATTTGAATGTGGAGTATCTCGACCAAGCCAGTGCATTATTTGAATGTGGAGTATCTCGCCAAGCCAGTGCATTATTTGAATGTGGAGTATCTCACCAAACCTGTACATTATTTGAATGTGGAGTATCTCACCAAGCCAGTGCATTATTTGAATGTGAAGTATCTCGCCAAGCCAGTGCATTATTTGAATGTGGAGTATCTCGCCAAGCCAGTGCATTATTTGAATGTGGAGTATCTCGCCAAGCCAGTGCATTATTTGAATGTGGAGTATCTTACCAAGCCAGTACATTATTTGAATGTGGAGTATCTCGCCAAGCCAGTGCATTATTTGAATGTGGAGTATCTCGCCAAGCCAGTGCATTATTCGAATGCTGTTATCTCTCAAAACAGAATAGTTCAATGTTGGGGTCTATATAATTTTAATCATCTAGAAAGCAGAAGGCCTACGCCATGAACCTGTTCTAGCACTGACCTTTCTAATATATATTTTGTTATTATATTTAGTGATGATAAGTAAGCTACAGGTGTCAGTCAAGTTTACTAGTACTAAACGCTTAGCTATTCACTAATCATCTTAACATAACTCCGAGATCACACCCGCTAAATGAACTTAGCATGTTATTAATTTACTTTGTTGCTTGAATAGTTTACTTTTGTACATTTGGCAATATAGTTTAATTATGCAATTCCAGAAAGTTATTTTTACTTTTGCACTGTGCAAGTTGGTCCCTAGAAAGTTGGTCCCTTTGTGAATTTGACATACTCAGTATGTGTCTAAGTGTAAGTATAGTAGGTACAGTTTAGTTTGTGTGCACATACGAACATAATAGCATAAGAAAATGTACAAACAAGAGGCCATTCAGCCCGTCCCATGCTCATCCGGTTTCCAGTTGCTGGTTGATCTAAAAAATGTTTCAAGTCAGGTCTTAAAGGATCCAAATGATTCAGCATCAACCTACATGGATAGGTAACTCATTCCTACCCTCTGTTCTAAGTCTACTTAATTTCCAAATGTGTCCTCTGGTCCTGGTTTCTGTGCTGCGCTTAAAGTACTGGCTAGTGAAACTTTGTCAATGATTTTAAAGCCTTCAATCAAAGCCCCCTAATAATAACTATTTGTTATCATAGAGGCCTTAAGAATACTGTAAGTGGGTTAATACATCAAGCATGGGCGAAGACCCCAGCATGATATAGAGTTGAAAGACAAATGCATTTAGATCCACTGCTGTCTGGATCAATAAATAAAACCTATTGTGTTTTATTTCTTGCAGTGAAGTACAGAGTCCCGGCAGCTTTCTTTATTCCTGGCACCCAGCTGAGCTCCCTGTTGCAGGCTCTCGATTCTGTTCCAAGGAATTCCCTGGATGTGCCTGAAGCAGTCAGCATGCACTCTGCCTCAGAAGTAAGCAGCTAATATGCATCTCAATTTTCTATTATGGCTCTTGTAAAACTGAACTCAACTTACTATTTCTTTTTTTTCTGTTTCCAGCTCCACTTCGGTGATGAAGAGTATGTGTGCAGTTGGTTGTATTCCCTCAACCAATCTTTGTTACCATCTGACCATCAGCAACACTCTCTTACACCACAATGCAAGTCAATCTTTATTACTACTGTGCCAAGGAAATGTTTTGTGCTCATGAGTTGTAACATCAGGCATTTGCTATATTTGTCTCATGCAGATTTCTTTGAATTATTTAGATTCCCCATCAAACACAGCAATTAACATCAATCTCCCTCTAGTGGCGACTCAAGGAAATCACAGCTTGATCCAGTTGAAACCAAGCAAAGAACCAGAGCTCTGGGAGATCTGTTACAATATTTTAGCCAAACTTCCCAAAGGATGGACCAAGGTAACTGTGTTTGAATAATATTACATTTCTTCAGTAAATCATTATGTATTCAATTAATGGGTAGCTTTCAAGTAATTTTAATATTTATAATTACCATTAAAAAAACCGAACCTAGGGCGGCACGGTGGTGTAGTGGTTAGCACTGCTGCCTCACAGCGCCAGGGTCCTGGGTTCGAATCCGGCCTAGGGTACTGCCTGCGTGGAGTTTGCATGTTCTCCCCGTGTTCACGTGGGTTTTCTCCGGGTACTCCGGTTTCCTCCCACAGTCCAAAGACATGCTGTTCAGGTTGATTGGTCACTTTAAATTGCCCTCTGTGTGAGTGTGTGTGTGGTGCCCTGCGATGGACTGGCGTCCCGTCCAGGGTGTCGTCTCGCCTTGTGCCCTGTGTATGCCGAGTTAGGCTCCGGCTCACCGTGACCCTGTAAAGGAGTAAGTGGTTAATGATAACGGATGGATGGATGGAAAACCTAACCTGGGAAATTAATGCCGAAAGCATATATAATGTCATCAAATTTGCATAATTACTATTTACTGTATTTGTTCTCCTGTATGAAGTATGATGCCCCTTGATGCATTTTATTACCAGGTCGCAGTCCCCATTGTTTTATTGTATGTCTTTTGTTTGCAAACAAATGGGTTAGGATTTCATCTCTGAGCGACTGAAGAAAATAGGTGGAAATACTCCATTCAACCTGTTTATAAAGAAAGAGCTGAACCATCTAATGGGAGTCTTGTCAGAAGTCAGGAGAAATTTGCAGGTAAAAAATCAGCATTTCTCCTGTAAAATATTTATTGGGTAACATTTCTGCTAGCCTACTATGAAAATGCCAGTTCTGATTTATGACATGATTTGTATCTTCTGTATGTAAAGATGATGTGGGGAATATTTTCTGTTGGCTTCTTGAAAAAGAGATTCATGAAATATGTATAAGTATGTTAGGTGTTTTGCTATAGATAGATAGATAGATAGATAGATAGATAGATAGATAGATAGATTGATTATTTTTTTGCTTAAAATATTTGTACATAATTTTATATTTGAGAAGTGCACCCTGCTTGACAGTGGAATTGGCTGAACAATGAACTGATGTTGATTGCCAGCTGTTATCCACACACCAAAAGATGTCCCCAGCTGTTTGTTTGTAGGAGCGTTATATGTACATACTCCATTAAACTTTAAAACACGTTTTGGACTTTTTCATAATGTACTTAAACTGTGCAGGTAAGAAAATATTCCACAAGAAAAAAAGAATGTTAATGCAATTAACCAGAAATAATTATTTTTACACGTATTGATAGTCCCTTTTGCTGTGGGGCCATGCATTGTGTAATATATACATTTTATTATCATTAACCTCATGCATAGCATTACAAAAGAGCAGTGAAAAGGTTAATCATGGCAGATCTGCCACCGTATTTTTACCACAACATAAAAACAAACTATAAGAAATGTAAAAAGGAATACAAAAACACTTTTTTTTAATTTCAGAATTAGTAATTGATATAAAGGGGGTTCATACAGTATATACGTAGCAAAGTTACTGGTACATTTTCACAAGTGGCACACCTCCGTCTGTAACAGGCAATCAAGAGCAGCACAGAGTCCCTGAGCATGTTTGGAGGGCGCCTCTCTGAGATGGAGCTGTGTGTGGCCAGGGACCTGTACCAGCAGAGAGCCCCCCAGCACTGGAGCTGCCTGGCAGGGAGGGCTTTTCCTCTCACACAGGGACACACCGCCTGGATCAGCGACCTGCAGCTACGGGTCTCGCACTTTGAAAAGATTCTGCTGCTGGTAAGTTAGTCGAGGAAAACATACCCAAGAACAAGAATGATCCAAGCACATTTCATTATCTCTCGAGTGAATGCAAGTCAAATTCTATCAAGGTCAAGTATTGATTAATTGCAGGCAGAACCATTTGCTTTTAAAAGACAATTTTGCTCAATTCAGGTTCGCATTCAAAACAACAAATATCTGTTTGCCATGCTGATTTAAGAGAAAACATTTCTGAAGTATTAAGGACATTAGCTAAGTGAGAAAGGATCACTTGGTAAACATGTGTTCACTAATTTGCTAGGAAAAAACATTCAATAATCAAATGCCTTTCATTTGAATATTCTGTTTTTGTTTTGTTTTTTATACTAGTTTTTAACTTAAAGAAAAATCACATGACCCGGTGCCAGATTGCACAGTCCGATTTGCACATTAACTGTAGGCATAAGAGACTTAAATCATGCCAGATTGTAGAAGGAATCACACCATTCATTTCAATAGGGATTTGGTCGGGACCCAAAAATCATGCCGATTTACACAGAATGCTGGTATGCAGATAAGTTGTATTAGACTGGTTTTACTGTACATTAGAATATATTTTCTATATATTGTCAGCTCCACAGTTTGTCCTTTTTTGTTATCAAATGTTTATTGGGGAGAATACAAAAACATGTAATTTTAAATACAATATAATAATTCCCCAAATTTTACATTTTCAACCACAAAAACCACCCCCCCCCCACAAAGGACCTCCCTAACCAATATAAGTCAGATAAAAATTGAAGGAAGATTAATCAAAGATGTAATGGAGTCTGCAGCCGATCTCCAGGCCTACACAGTCCTCTCCCCAACGCCATGGACCCGAGCAGTAGAACGTTCCATATAAATTATATCATGAAAGGCAAGGGTCCATTGACGGTAGGGGAGGGAATGCAGAGGTTGACAATGAAGAGCTATCATTTTTTTAGCTGCTGTGAGACCAGCCAACCAGATCCGTTTCTGCTGCACTGATAGATCGAGGGATGAGCCATCATTCAGTAATAACGTCTTAGCAGAGCAAGGTATATTCTTCTCAAGAACAGTGGAGCTGAAGAGACCCGATCCCAAAACAGCCACAACAGGACACTCCCAAACCATATGTAAAAAGGAGCCAACGGTATCTAGGGGACAGTATGCACATGCAGGGGTAGGGATGAGTTTCATTTGGTAGTGTCTGCGAGGATTTAATTAAGTTCTATGAAGATAATTAAAAAAATTTTTGAAGCAGAGCTTAGATTATCACAAATAGTTTCCCAGCAGATTTCTTCATTTTCAATAGATCAGTTCCAGATAGTGTTAACCACCAAAGGTTTATATGATGAAATGAACATAAAGTGAGGAAACCAGCCCTTTAGTTTTTCCCCCTGTGTCTAACATGTCATGTAGTACATGTGAAGGCAAGTCTGTCCCCCCGGGAACCCCATAGGCACGCATTGCAGAACGGAGTCGATGGTAAAAGAAGAAAGAGGTACCTGGCAAGTCGGATTGCAATTGTAAATCTTGGAATGTGTGAAGCTGTTTATCTTTGCAAATATCTGCAAAAGTATGTATCCCTGTCTCTCCATTGGAAATGAAAAGTGGGAACTGCCTGACAAGAGAGCAAAATTATGGAAAATAGGAGTATGAGGAACCATTTGGATTGGTGTTTAATATGCTTTTCCACTAAGCGCCAAATTGTAATTAAATGAGAGATTATAGGGGTAAGAGATTATAGGGCCAAAACAAAGTTTACATCGCTTGAGAGGAACAGCACAGTAAAGTAAGTCTTGGAGTCTATGTGTTTATACTAGGTTTTTCTCTAATGGTCACCATGAAACAGGAGCATTAGGATCAAGCCAAACAGTAATTGGGCGAAGCACAAATGACCAAAAATAGTACTTAAAGTTTGGTAAAGACAATCCCCCAGTGGATTTCTTACGCTGCAAAGTAGACCACTTGAGACGTGGACGCTTCCGTGGTAGTAAATTCATTTTTATTGTGGAGGTGCGGGCTTGAGGTGAGATAGGGAGATGCAGCCATCTATTTAAATCAGCTTCCACCTGTTTAAATATCTTATTAAAATGAGTTTGTGAGGTGGACTGCAAGGAGGGGAGAATGTCTACCCCAAGATATTTAAAATGTTTAACCACCGGAATGTCTAAAGGTAAAACTATATCCTTCATTGCAGCATTCAAGGGCATTAGAGCGGGCTTAGACCAATTTTGTATCCCGAAAACAAACTGAAATCATCAAAAATAGACAAAAGGTGGGAGAGTGATTGGGGAACATTATTAACAAATAGCAATACATTATTGGCATAAAGTGAAATATGGTGCTGTGTGTGTATTGAGAGTAATAGGGGAATGAGTGGTAGATTGGTGGATAGCCTGAGCTAATGGTTCAAGTGACAGGGCAAACAGCAGAGGGGATAGCGGGCAGCCCTGACGAGTACCCCTGGAGATAGCGAACTGGGATGAGCATTTGCTACCTGTGAGCACCATTGCAGTGGGATTGGCATATAGAGTTTTAACCATATTTACAGTTTGTAGTTTGTACTTTTAAAAACAGAATGATATCATTTATCCGGTGCGGATTGTGTGGTTACATTTCTGTTCTAAATACAATTCCCTTTTCCAATGCCAGGGTCAAGAAAAGATGCCCACATATTGGCTCGGTGCCTTTAGGAATCCCAAAGGGCTGCTGGGGGTCTTCAGGCAGCAGAGTGCAAAACAGCATGCAGAACGAACAGGCAGCATTGAGCCCATGGTGTTCCAGACTGTCATCACTCAAAGAGACAAGGAGCATGTAAGTTCAGATTTGTAAAATGCACAGGGACTGTCCTGTCACATGACCGGTTAGTTTGTCATGCAAATGGAATCCCTGACAATATAGTGATATGAATTAACAATTTTCCACGTGTTACTTTTTCCCTGTGTACGTGAGCCACTGTAACTAGCCCCATTCACACAATAGCAGGGTTCATGTCTAATACAGGAGGCTGTGTGGTCCAGTGGTTAAAGAAAAGGGCTTGTAACCAGGAGGTCCCCGGTTCAAATCCCACCTCAGCCACTGACTCATTGTGTGACCCTGAGTAAGTCACTTAACCTCCTTGTGCTCCGTCTTTCGGGTGAGACGTAGTTGTAAGTGACTCTGCAGCTGATGCATAGTTCACACACCCTAGTCTCTGTAAGTCGCCTTGGATAAAGGCGTCTGCTAAATAAACAAATAATAACAAATAATAATAGTAATACATGCAAAATCCCCATAGACACATTTCTCTTGGTGGGACCATTAAGACCTCTTTCACCCAGTAATATAAGAATATGAATCAATATATTGAAAAAGACTAAGGGGTACCATCTGTCACAATCGTTGCAAACCAGTCAGAAGTGTAGCGTGCAATGTACTAAACAAACAGAGCGCTGTTAGCATCATTTTAACAAATGCTTTGCAGCCGCAGTTCTTATTTGCACTTTAGTCTTAAATTAAAATGTAATTCTGGACGTTTCTGCAGAAATTCGCAAAAACAGGGTGGAGACAGTGCAAATGAGGGATCAAAAATATTGTAATGAGATATACGAAAGCTGCGGGCAATTGCAACACTTACAATTGCATCAATTTGTTAAGAATGTTTAAAAGCATGTTTTAAACAGTCGCAATTGTTGCTGGCATTTCCCAGTCCGCTTTTTCTTGTGTGTTGCCAGTTGTGCTGAATGTATTTTTGAGACGAACACCCAAGTACCTAATTTTCACTAAAGTCAGGGTGTACTTACAAGTCTTGAAAATACATTTCTATGACATTTCTGGTTTTCCCAGCGTGTTGGGAACAATAGACTGCACACATGTGCCACTAACCCCTCCAGCTCATTCTGAGCATCTGTATAGGATCATGATCTATTGTGTGTTAATTGTCTAGGCTACTAAGTAGACCAAGTTAAAAATATTAATAATTCACGGGGCATGAGCTGGGGTGTAAGGATAGGGCAGAAGAAGCAGAAAGGAGCGGTTAGAAAGGACTGGACTTAGGATAGAGGAGTGGGCTGAAGCCCTGACTAGTTGCAGACTGGCGTGTCCGGACTTGGAAATTAGAATAGAAAGTGGTTGCTGACTGAGGGCGATGATGCCGACACATCCCAGGGGCAAAGGACCCAGCAACCGAAAACATATACAAGGGTTAGGACTCGAGGATCTGCCCCTCGGGAGGAAGCCAGTCCCGGTAGACCAGGACATGAAAGTAATAGAGAGAGGTACCTAGCATCTGAGACTTCTGTAAAGGGGCGCCCGTTAACCCCTGATTGGCAGAGACTTCAGACTGCCTGGGACTTGAAATAAGGACAAAGCATGGAGGTTAGTATGGGACTCGAGCACTGAGAGCGGCCACATCCCGAAAGAAAGGCAGAATATAGAACAGAGCCTCGAGGTGAGTTGCCTAGCTCTGAGGTTGGGGAAGTAAGATCAAAGGATGGCCCCCCGGCTCCTCACGAAATCACCCACACCGGACAAACAAAGACAGCACATGCCAACGCATAACATAGACACAAGATCAGAAAGACAAACGAGACAAACAGAGGGATGGTTAGTGATTTAGTAGGATGTGACTGTGTATACCTGCCACTCAGTGGAGAGGAAAAAAACCCTTGAGGCTGATGAGGGGAAAACCTCTGGTGGCCCCGGCAGACAGGAAGCCCCCACTCCGGGTTTCCTGCTGGGGAGATAGATACCTTGACGTTGAAAAGAAAGGGCAGATAGGGGACTTGATACTTGACGGCTGAATGAACTGACCAAGCTGAAATTGATCCGTCTTGGAGGTATGCAGCCGAATGATGAAGTAAGCATCTGAAATAGAAGAAAAGGTCACAGAAACGAATACCCACCATGGGGAAACTAGAAGAGTAGAAATGAGCAAATGGAGAATGTCCATTGATAGAGACAGACGGGAAGGTGAGGCAGAGGGAAAGCTCTTAAGAATCCCACGGAGGGTCAGGTGAACTGCTGATATGGAGAGAATGGAGGGAGATGGAGAGAATCACTAGTGTGGATGAGGAAAGACAGTATCCGGTTTTGAGTGAAGGAATAGGATGAATCCATCCGATTTTGGGTGCAGAAGGTTGAAAACACTGACCAGGCTGTAGAATAGGAAGCTCTTGAAGAAGGGGCGAGGGCAGCAGACATGTAATGCTGAGCAGATTGAAGGATGTTACTGAGAGTAGGATTCAGTTGAATATCAGCTGGAGAAGCTGGGGAGTCTGGAGGGGGTTGGGGAAGCAGATGGGACCAGCTGACAGAACTTCGATACCGAAAATAGAAGCAGAAGGAGAGCTGGAACTGAGGTCTGAGGTGGCAGCTGGAGCTGAACAAACATATGAATCGACTGCTGGGGAAGCTCAGTGCCCTTTGCACCCCATATTCTGGAAACAAGTGCAGAGAGGTGAGATGCTGACTATCCTATGTGTTCGTTAATACAGGATCGAACTGCACAAGCTAACATTTAAAATAAAAAACCCTAAAATAATTTAGTTTCAGTTTAAAATAATCTTTTATTTGCATTGTACACCAGTGTGTACAATGCAGCAGCATAATTTATTTTGTGTTACCAGTAGGCTACAGTACAAAAAATTGTGCTTGGTATGCATTTGATTTTACTACTGTACTGTATAGACCTACTGTACAGATTTATATTTTTACATAATATAATGTAATATAATATAATCAGCACAGTGATTTATATTTAAAATACATTGAGCACTGTAAATGTATGTGTGTGCGATTTTATTGTATTGTTTTTAAACCCAACACCTCCTTATGTCGGACAAAAATGTCCAGTTTAGCGAGGGGCTACTGTATGACTATGAAAAGCTTTTTGGGGGTGAAGTTTGGGGCCCCACTAAAGAGTGTCCTTGGCTCACTGCGTACCAGCGACCCCTGTAGTACCTCAGGAGGCGGGTGCTTCTGTATCCAAGTCTGTACATGCTATTTTTAATTCTTTGTTCAATCTTGTATAGATAAAGCTTATTACTACAATGCACACCCTTTATAATGCTGTACTAGGGAACCATAGGTAAGAAACTTATAATGAGAACACAAGTGCTAGTGTAATGGCATTATGGGGCAAATGGTAGCCATGACCAAAGCACCTTATAACTTGTTCTGCGGTTTAAAGGGCTGCCTTATAACGAGGAAGCACTGTAATTACATTTTCTGATTAATACAATACCCATTAATGCAATAATTGACAAATATGTGAGTGAACTCAGCTGTCAAATCACAGTCCCACAAATCAGCCCAATCAGGACTTGGCGTAGCGGTGCCGCTTCAGTGTTTCAGAATGCCTTCATGACCTCCTGTGCGGCATGCTTCCTCTCCCCTCCAGATGCGGGATCCTCCACAGGAGGGGATGTTTGTGTATGGAATCTACTTGTGGGGCGTGTCCTGGCATAAGACTGAGGCAGAGCTCCTGGATGCCCCTCCTAGAAGGGGCCCGGTCCCTTTGCCAGTCATTCATCTCCACTGTATGCCCAGGGCAGAGAAAGCCAGCCTTGCCGAAGCCATCCGAACCACTGACACATACCAGTGCCCTGTGTACACCTCGTCCAAGGGACCACGGGAGCCAGTCCTTCACCTCGACATTCACAAGGAGAGTGTTCCAGCGACAAGGTGGGCCCTAAGAGGAATGAAGGCAACGCTGCAGCCATTTTAACTCAGTGGTGCCGACTTCATTGAGAGGTTTCCAGAACTACGTTTATTTTGATTGGTTTGCGTGGTCCCAAAGCCTGAAAAAACGTGGAAAGCGGTTGTTGAAATTGGCCCGGCTTCTACAAAATCAGAGTATGTTCTGAACAAAGGGGAAATGACACTGCTAATAAATAAACTGTGACAAAGCAGTGTCTTTGTATTGAAAGTTAACTTTAAGTGGTAGATTAATTAAATCTCCTTTCTATTTATTCAACGGTTTATCAATAGTGAAGAGATTTAATTTTAAAAGAAGTTTTATATTTGTGTACTTTGTATGGGAATTAAAAAAAAAAATTAAAGGTAGGTTTTTGTTTTGTTAAATCCATATATATTTGTGCAAATTGCAGGTAAAAAAAATCAGTTTTGCAATAAAACATTAACATATAATTTTATGTTTGGTGATTTAAAAGTATTTCATTACAAGTCACCACAATGGTTTGTTCACCAATGGTCCTGTAATATGCATTATTAATCAAATAAAAAAAGCTCATAGGTCATTTTGACTCCACCCTAGCACTTTATGGTTTCTTTAAATAGATGTTTTTATTATTATTATTATTATTATTATTATTATTATTATTATTATTATTATTATTATTATTATTATTTTTATTTTTTTTTAAACACTTAATAATAAACAAATGTAGTACTTGTGATATTTGAAGTATGAGACACAGGCAAGAAATGAAACAACGAAGACGTGAAGCAAACAGATTGGCATTCTGTTTATTTACATTGTAGTTGCAGCAATGAGACAATTTTTACAGATTGATGGTCATCAGTATTTAAAAAAAAATACTTCTGGTTTCTAACTGCTCTTCATAATGCTGAACAGCATTGTTTAAGAGAGTTTTACATTTTTGTACATTTCTGAAATGTACAATCCTCTCAATTACACAGCAAATACAAGACTTATTTTTGTTATTATAAACAGAAACAACACAATTCCGAACAGCATCATTCAATATATTTGCCTTGTCAAACTGATATGCATCAATTGCAAAAAAACAAAACCAACAACGTCTGATATGACACATTCAGAAAGTACAGGGAGACTATAAAATGACATTTACATCTATAGACATTAAGTATTAAAACACATTATTTAAAATCAGTAAAATCAGGGTTTCCAAATTAGAGGACCAGCAAAAAAATTAATGATATGCCTTTAACAAATCATATTACTGATTCTAAGTTCCTTATTTAACCTATTCATATATATATATCATGGTCATACCATACCTAAGGACTGAGTTTAGAAGATCATGACAATGGAGCTAAAACTACACAGCAGAGAATAAAGAAAATCGCAAGCATTCCAAATGGTTCCAAGTCCTGTTTCTCCAATATTGTTTGTCATTCTTCTCTGTGGATCAATCTAAACTGTGTTTTGTAATTGCTTTCCCATTCATAATGACCGAAAACATCATCAGAAGGTAAAAACTATTAATGGCGTCTGTAGCTATGTTCTTAGAAATGCACAAGTATATATGTATATGTATATGTATATGTATATATATATATATATATATATATATATATATATATATATATATAATAGCATACATTAAAGTATGTTAATGCAAGTTTTATAAACTTGTATGGATATAGCTGTTCTGGTAAGTTTAAACAAAAATGAGTAACAGATACAAATTTGAAAACTATGTCTAAAACAGTATATTTAAATATTTGGTAATATTGTAAGGGCATTGAGGGTGGCATTCTATTGTGCACGATGAAGCTGGCACTGCCTGCTGAAAGGGAGAACATGAATCCAAAACAGCATTCTTAAATCATTCAGATGAATTTGCTATCGAGATCACTATCTGTAACTGTTTTAGGTATTCATTAACTTGTGGTAATAGAGACCTGGATGTAGACAGTTTTCTTTGATATAATGAAGTGTGCAATAAGCTTGTTCAGTTTGAACTATCATTATATATATATAGACAGTGCCTAGTACTTGCTGAAGAAGTGTACCGTCTGCATATAGGCTTTTCCATCATGCTTTGGTCACATGAGAAATGATCTAAAATGAATAAACTTGCTTTCAAATGTTTACAATCCCTTTAGAATACCGCTCTGTGAATTGTGTTTCAACAACAATGCTCAAAATGTACATGCAAAATGCTGCACTGCATTCACAATACACCCCGATGAGTCTGTCCAGTAATTACTGCATGCATAACAATTAAGTTGGAAATGACATTGATTTACATGTTTATAGTATAAAAAGCAAAACAGCAGTAGACCCTCAATGTTTAAAATGTTGTAGTTTCCGAGCACAGCGTATATGTCAGCTTTTTCTTTGAACAAAAAGGTACAATTCTGCTGTTCAATGAGGACAATTATATTTTTTTGCAGTTGTCTGAAAAGTAACATTTTCCAATAAATACCTTTTTTTTTTTTTTAACTGGTTCATCAAAACAATGTACCAGTTACATAATCGACTGTTGTGCTGTTTAGTTACTAAAATAGTGTTAAGGGAATTAAGGGTATTAACATTTGCCCTATATTTGGAAATACATATGCAGATGTAAGATTGTCCCATATTTTCTAGTACAGTTCCAAATAGGTAAGCTGCTGTTAAAAGCACCAGACATTCTACTTCGCATTGGTGCATACGCAACTTTAACTAGGCTTGGGTAACGTGGTAATGATCTCCCTTCAAGCTTGCTCTCGTCAACACAGAGGGCCCTGTTTCAAATGTAATCTATAATCTTTTTTTTCTTTTTTAGTCTTTTCCGCAAGCTTCAAACAAAAGTATTGTAATTATGTTGATTAATATGTTACTCACAAGATTTTTTATATACACACAAAACATAAAACTGGAAAAAGGATTAGCAATCTATAATATATCTCTCCCTCCTCTTGACAAATGGGACTGAAATTGGAAAGGTGCCTCCTTGCTTAATGGAGATCAGATCCAGCCCCGTTGACACACAGATCTGTGGACTGGCTTCAGCATAACAGTGATTAAAAAAAAGAATAATAAACACATAGGAATGCTTGTTAATGTGGCTAAGAAGTTACACCTAACATCTAATCCAGGCTGCCTCCAGCTGCAAGCAGGCCAGCCTAACAAAGTCATACTTTATACTCTGAATGTGCATACATATTTTGTATTTATTTCTTATCCCATGATACGGTTTATGATCATGATATATTACTGTTTCTGCATCCATGTGTATTTGGCATGTTTAATAAAGTCACTGGTATATTTCTAACAAACTCACTATTTCAAGTGGAAAGAAATTACAAAGTGGTTCTGTTTTATATTGACATTATTAGAGATGTGGCTTTCAAAGTAACAGTACCAACAGAAAAATATGTTGGTGACTTTTTTTTAAATGTCGCAAATATTTATGGGGCATTTATAAATAATGATTAATGACACCTACATATACTGGGGTAATAAACTGATTACAACAGTATGCAAATTCAGGGTATTCCTTCACATATTTAAACAAATATAGAAAACAAAAACCCTTTAAGATCTTGGTGCCCCATTCTCTTCAATAAGGTTTGGAGTTGTATTACTTTATTCTTAAAGGGTACATAAGGACCTTTTTATTTTATTGTGTTACATGTTCCCATGTCTTGCTACAACTGTTTATGTAAGGTGTATGTATTGTTTTATTTGTATTGTTTTTTTACATCTCATCTGTAGTTCTGAGAGGTCCAATGCGGGTACATGGGAAGCCATCTTGAGGCAGGAAATGCAATTTAAAAGTTAAAAAAGTGGTCAAAATGTAAAAAAAAAATAATAATAAAAAAAAATAAAACAATACACACACCTTACGTAAACAGTTGGGAACATGTAACACAATAAAATAAAAAGGTCCTTATGTACCCTTTAATGTATGCCAGCTTAAAGAAACAGTACACTGTGTCAGGACAGATATTTGACTCTTTCCTCTGTTTTTATAAATGTATTTATTTATTTATTTTAATTTTGGGATATTTGTATTTATGGACTTTTGAACCACAGACACGTGTCAGATTACAAACACATAACCTCCGTTTAACACCTTTGCAACATGTTAAAGAACAATCTCTGCAGACAGCTTGGTTAAAGCTTTTGTCATTCACTTCTCAAAATTGGAGGTTTCCTCATTTCTAAAGCCACTTGTTTCGATAAGGCCTGCTTACTCGTCTCATTCCCGCTTTGCTTTTCCCTTTTTCTTCTTCCTCCCATTCTCCACCAGTTTGCTCTCTGGCTTGCTCACCCCGTTTGTCACGGACACGGCCCCATTCACAGCCATCTTTCCTGCTTTGGAGGACGTCTCCTTCCTTGGGTACCGGTAGGTCTGGTAGTAGAAGTTAGCGAATAGGACAATGAAGGTGACAGCGTAGGCAATCAGGGCCCAGTGCATCCACTTGGGGAAATGGCAGTCTATGTAGAGAGACAGGGCTGTGTGGCCAATGGTGACGTGGAATTGAATCTGAAAAAGGAAGAAAAAAAGCTCTTCAAGAACTTAGGCTCCATCTACTTTCTGATGCTATCCTGCTACATGTGGTGTTAGTGGTGGGATAGCGCCCCCTAGAGACTTGGAGTCAAGAAAGCTGCAGTTTAAGCGACAGTGCGCAAGTTTATTAACACAAATACTCAAGACAAACAGAGCACGAGGGCCAAAATAAAAGGTTTAAACAAGATTTAACTGTGTTCACCACACTATTTGTCAACGGTCCAACGCAAACTCACTCCCAAACGCCTCCACCAGACAAAGGATTTCTCCCCTTTTATACATGTGGCCACTCCACAATTAGCACTCAATTACCTAATTGGGGAATGGCCACACCTGTGATTGTAGGCAGGGACAGAGTTAACCCCACCCCTGCCAACCTTGCATTCCCACATACTATTTACATTAAGGGCTTTTGCCCTGTCACATATACAAATACAGTAGAAACAACTTAATTACAAACAGTCCAACAGGGGGGATACAATTGTAAGATGTATGAATGCTTCACTTACCATTTGTATTATAGTTAGGTATTTCTTCCACCATAGGTATTTCTGGATTTGTGGGCCAAATGCTGCCAGTCCATAGTATAAATACATGATGATGTGGATAGAAGCATTCATGTGGGCTCCAAAGAAAGCTGTAAGAAAAGGCATTTCAGGTTTTTAAATATTTTACAGGAAAGAATACCCGACTGTAAAGGGTATTATTGTGATTATCACGTCAATGGAGATATGGGATGTGCATTTTATTTCTGTTTTACTTTTTATTTTGATTACGTTTTTTTTTATTCTTCCTCTGGGGGAAAGTAGTTCCTTAAAAATAAAGTTGTATTTCCCCTTAGTTTTTATTGTGTTGTGCATAGGGGTATTACTACAGCTTTTGGTGGTGAATTCTCAAGAAGGTTATTTGGGTTTACAGAGCTTGTGAGATTTCTTACCAATAACATATAGTCTGTTTAATAATAGTAAATACTAAAATAACTAGTGTAAAACTAACAGCAGTACCTGGATTTTTGCTATACTAAGCTTTGAAAGCAAACAATAATAGGCAAGGCACATAAGTACTTAAAGACTAGGTTTGGGTCTGTTTTATTGCTGCACATTAAAAACGACTTGACTACAGTATTTGAACAGAAGCTACAGTAAACTATTCCAAAAGCAACTGTTGTAAATCTGATACCGACATCTTACACTGCACCTAGTGATCCTGTAGTTACAGTGATCTCAAATTGCACTTGCAAATTATTACAGTATACTTTAATTAACTAAATAACCATTTGGTATTTGCAGAGATTTGAATTTGCTAATATTTGGGGTTCATCTGGATCTGGATTTAAAAAAAAAAAAAAAAAAAAAAAATGTTGTGCTGCTTCAGGCTGTGCCTGACTGATTTTGTTTGAAGTTGACCCACCTCCCATTTTAATCAGGGGCACAACCTCAATAACCCCTGGAGAATCCCCCTCCCCCATGCCTGCCTGCCATCTGTGTGCCCTGTACAGTCAGTGGCTGCTCTCTGTACTCACATTGTCCTCCAGCCACCCACTTGATTCCAATCCACCAGAGAGTGAACATTGTGCAATGGTGATAGACGTGGAGGAAGCTGACCTGGTTAAATTTCTTTCGCAGGATGAAAAACACAGTGTCCAAATACTCAATTCCCTTTGAGACATAGTACCACCACAGGGCACCCGCTATCTGTGAAGCAGGCATAATGGATCAGTCAGACATGTTCACAGTACTATACATACAGCAGAATAGAATGAAATAAAAGGTTATCAAACATAATGGCATAAACGTGTACTCTGTAATTTCACAGACGTTTAATATCATCTGTGTTCTCTCTCATTGTCAGTTCTTGTTTCTGTTTCGCTGTTCAATAATATGCTTATTTCCAGCAAAAAAATAAATGATCATCAGTGGTGTGCAATTGTAATTCTGACCATCCCTACAACTAGAAAATTGCACTCCCCAAGTCGTAACTACAGAAATGCACTCCACTTTTTAGAAACGTCTGAAAGGGTGTTTTTGCTGGAATAGTTAGTAAGTCTGGTAAATAATGATCTAATCAAAAACAACAATAAAGAATGACTGAGAACACACATAACAGAATCGTGAAAAGATATGAAAAAAAATGTCAACGACCAATAAGTGATATCAAATCAGCAGGCAGGAGAGAAACCAGTGAACAATCATGCTACTTAGTAAAACAATGCCAGTAAACTGATTGGATAACAAACCTTGACTCCACAAGTTTTGCAACCCAGGTTGGTTTTACCTACTAGAGATATGCAAGTAGATTTTATTTTTATTTCATTATATTGTAATGTTTCAAAATGTGTTTCAATTTATTTGTAAACTACATTATGGTCTATTATTTTATGTAGCCTACACCTTATGCTGGACAAATATTTATCCTACTTTTTCACTCCCTCCTGTAAATGAATATATCCAGTTACGGTCCTCAATGAATAAAATTACTTGTAACCAGAGGATCCTCATAAATCGCAAAAGTAAGAACATGAAAGAGTGCATGTACTGGTTAAAATATTTGTATAAATGTAACAGATTGTATCCAAATCAATTTGAAGCATCTATATAAGGCTAAGAGTGTATGATGAAAGTTTGGTGAAGATTTGTGCATTGAAGCCAGTTATCCTATTCACCATGTAGAATTTAACAGACAGACACAATTAGGCAAAATTGTGAAAGGGAAAGGCTGACGTGACAATGCCAATACAGGTCTTGTTTTAGTAAAAACAAAAATGTCATGTGTTGTCACTGTAACATAGGGAAACATATACAAATTATAATATTGTATAAGAGCAACTTCCTGCATAGTCAAACCTTTTTTCCTTCTTAATCCCCATACATCTGAAAAAGCTAAGTGGAAATGTTTGTAATTCTGTATGGTAATTGCAATCACATCCTCCAACATTGAAATGACCTTACAACTATTTAAATTTTTTTTCAAACTGTCAGAGGTAATTGGTGCTGGCCCAAGCCCAGTCCTCCAAGGTTCTGAGGCTGAAAATTACTTTGCAAGAGCAGGGTGATGTATTATCATTTTAATGTTTAAACTGCATCCAAAAAGCAGTGCAATTCATCTGTGTAAGGGAGACCTTGCACACAATAATGGTCATTTTTGTTTTTGTTAAACTATAAGACCTATAAATATTTATTTTCTGTAGGCTATTGCAAGAGGTGATTGGTACCATTTTTAATGCATGTAAGTGAACTGTGTTTAGCGACTGTGACAGCGTGACTGGTGGTCTCACATCAGGCAGAAGCAGGAAGGGAAAATAAACTGACACCAGGGAGTACTGCAGGTAAAAGAAAGAATCGGCTGGCTGCCGTTTTTATTAATAACAAAAATAAATAAAATATTTAAACAAAAACACTTGCGCTCACAGAGCAAAATAAAAGGGTTAACAAAAACAAATCTCGCACACCAAATAATAAATAAACCATACAGGTCAGGCTGGGCAGTCGCCGTCACTGTTCCTGTATTGTTTTATCGTTCACGTTTCTTTCTCTCTGTTCTCGTTCACTCTCCTTCCAACACCACCCTCCTCGAGCTGCTAATCTCCCGATTAGCAACAAAATGAATCACTTAATTAATTCGGGAGATGGCCACCTTCTGCACGAGTTTAATTATGTTGTGGATGGGACTACCCATCCACGCTAAACAAAACAATCGGCTATGCCATCCTAATACAAAACAATAACGTACGGCGCTTCGCCGACATAAAAATAAACAAACACAAAACAATCTGCACAGGGGCGGAGAGGGAGACCCCGATCTAAAAGTAAATAAACAAAACAATGTACAGGGCACCTCGCCCTGTTACAGCGACATTATATTAGCTAAAAGACAGCATTACCTGCTCATCTTTTTATGGATATATTTTTTTTGTTTATAAAGACTAGAAACTGGCGCTTGAAGGAGAAATATTTTATAAAAAAGGGGGTTGTATTGTCTCTCCATTTGTTTCTAACCTCAAATCCCACCTTTTGATAATACCGTCTTCCACCTATCCTTTCTTCTGAAGCAGGTCAGGTGCACACGTCTAAATGTCTACAACAGACAGAATACACCACTTCCTGTTAATTTGCCTACAATAAAATAACAAGTATGTAGCTTAGATAGGGGGAGGACTACAGCTCTTATTTTTAGACATCTAAATCCAATTGTAACCTTATGCAGGGATTTAGACGTCTCTGTGCACCAAAAGCAGCTTTAGACGTGTTAAACCACCCTCATCCTCATGTCACTGTTTAAAACCCTAAGCCTGTCTAAATAAAATGTAACTACATGTCATCAACATAATTTGTTCCAAAGAAACGTGGAATAAATACAGGTAATTAAATCCACATGAATTAACAGGGCTACATGAATGACTTCAGAACTCAGAGGAACTGCATATGATATTCAGGTGTTATTCCTGTAGCATTCAGCCAGAATTCATTATGAATTTGTGGGCGACATATTTAATAATGCCTACTTCAAACAGAATATAGTAAGCATAATCGTACAAAATATGTATTATCCTCGAAGATTACTTAAGGATTTAATAATCTAGTTTCCTTCAGCGAGTGAAATTATAATTTAGTATTTGCTACTACACTGTGTTAGTACTTGTTGGCATCACTCTATAAATAATTTCCAAAATAAGGCTGCAGATTTACGTTGAATAAAATACCCTTTGTTTAGGTTTACTGCTTAAACTTTCATGTACTTTTTCAGTGCATGAAAAGTAGTATTTACAGTATGGTCATCTTTACATTATACTTTTGTATTTATTCAAAATGTTACATAGATTGTCACCTACAGCACAGAATTCAATTACAGTTATAATAATATGACATGATATTTTCGGTTGTATCGTTTAGTAAAATGTATGGTACAGTATCTATCTATTGTGCTGTCCACAACATAAGTAATGCCGAGATGCAGTTACAGCCTTTTGTGTACAGTTTTTTTTTTTTTTTTTTTTTTTTTTTTTAATATAAAATGCAGGGGTAAACTGTAGAATCAGTAATGTTTTCGTAAGTAGTACAATTAAGATATTTATTATAATGGTTCAGTATTGACTTATAAATATTACACTTTGCAGTTGATAATAATATCAAAGTTTAGAGTGTTATCCTGTAATACCTATATAGTTATAGTGCATCTGTACTGAAAACACATCCGGTATTCATATTGAAGGATTATTTTGCTAGGTAAACTTCCAAACAACTGGAAAATATGTACAAATTCCTTTAACAGTTCCATTTTTCATCAGCATAGTTCCAGATTTATAAGGACAGGGTCTGGCCGACAGTGAAAGGACACTGGGATAGACAAGCCTGCCACAGGATCCTCTGAAGGACACAATTGGCTGAACGTTCCAAATTAGATTTTACTGAAAGGAAAAACATACCAAATAAAGAAATGAACTACTTATTCAATTTAAGGGGCTTGTCAGTAGTCTTAAGTTATTTAATGTCCAATTTAGAATCATTAATGGTTTTCCTTTCAAAACATAATTTTTTGGTGTAAATAGCTTTTTAGTATCCAGCCCAGTACTTTATCACATGTTCTGCGAAGCAATTTAAGGAAGGTCGATACAGCGTGCTCTATAAAATGCATTGTGTAACCCTCAGGCTGATAGTATTGTATGCATTAGCGACCTTCAAAGCCCTAAGCATGGCTCCACTGCATTGTTTTTTTGGTTAACTGTAACAGTAACAAAAATGTCTATTAACGAACATAAATCATATCCGTTAATATTAACTATAACTGAAAAATAATGTAAAATGATAACGAAATAGTAAAACAAAACCAAAAAAAATCATTTTGTTATAGTTAGATTTGCTACTTTTCGATTGTAATCGGTTAAACATCGAATTCCCCCAAAAATATGAGTTTGACTGAAATTTATATAGGATAAACGTCGGTAAAACCACTGGCTATTTTTTATTTTCTTGCCAAAAATAGTCATTTAGAAATCATCTCTAGTTTGTGTAGTTTTTATACTCGCTGTCTGTCCCGTCTCCGTTCAGCTCTGAATGGCTAGGGGTCGCTGTCAGTCTTCTCAGTGGTCCCTTAGTAGGCTACTGTAGTTTCACTGTCAGTCATTTCATCCTGTTATGACAGATCTCGTTGACTGAAGCAGCACTAGAATGCTCTCATTTGTTTAAATAACTGTCAGTCATCAAGACCTGCACCCTGTGCACTTTAATTTGTCAGCTACAGCGCCTGTCATTCAAAGTGCCTACTTTGAAATTAGCAGTTTAAGGTGTAGGTAAGCTTTTGCTATAGGTATACGGTGACAGTTACTAGTTTGATTTGAAAATGGGGCAAGAGGAAAACACTTAATGAATATTGTGCACAACAATACCCGGACCGACGGCAGGATGAAGCAGGCCCATCGGCCTTGCCTTCGAGTTACTCTGAGTCCAGCTGTGCTGAAGCAGGAGAGAGGCGGACCTCAGACTCCGAATAAGTGCAAATTAGTTCTGTTCAACTATCTCTAGTTTTGTTCTGTGCATATTATTTTTACCTGTAAATTTATGCTATAAAAGTCTGTGTAATACACTTTTATATGCTGTGTAGGATCTTTATCTATACGTATAGCTCCGCTGTGACCAAACATTATTTCAATTAGAATGTTGGTAACCATGGTTTTGTTGCATGTTGAATATGATAAAGGGGTTTCACTAAATGAGATGTTTCTCAATGACATAAAAAGTCTTTTTTTTTTAAAGCATAAAGGTCAATTTCACCCTTGAATGGAAAAATAAAGATTGAAAAATACTGGTAAATTCTTTAGTCAAAGTTAATCAAACAAAACTAGTGCTATATTACATGTATGGAATGAATGTATCTTGCGACAAAGCTGTTATCTGACTATGGAATGGTAATGTAAGCCTATAGAAAATGTACATTTTAATACGAGTTTTTGTTTCAATATGGTCCATATTCATAAAGAATTTTCAACCAAAATCAAAAATAAACATCTGAACTGCCTATAGGGACTGTTAAATTAGCACATGAAAGAAGTATCTGACACTACAAGTTATTTGTGTTGTTTTCTAATAAGGAAAAAAAAAGGTAAATGCTTTATAAATACGACCCTACAGTATGTTTTCTCCAGACCTCCTGGAAAGCCTGTGAGTCAGGGACATTTTATATTGTAAAGAAAAGGCAAATGTTTTATTTTTCTTCATGAGTATCATTGATTCAGGCGAGTTGTATATATTTAACCCTTCTATATGCCTTGTTTTCATCAGACATTGAGGTTCTACTTAAACATTTACAACTGCAAATTTAAATGGTTTAACTATTTTTCCTCAAGTTAGTTTAATGTAAAAAAACTAAATATAGCTTTTGTAAATTGTTAAGTAAAAATCAAGCTGAAATAAACAGCCTACTTTTTACTACTTGTTTCCAGCACACATAATCTATTTGACTAGTATTAACGTGTGTGGAGGGCTGTACAGCAAGACTTGGCTAGTAAATGGTAATCTCTGATCAATACATTTTTGTAGTTGGCTATCCTAAGGAGTGTACTGTGAAGAGGTGTAGAGCCTGGCATTACCCAAGATATTTTTACCTGGACAGATTTCATGGTAATCACCACTCTGTTAAATGTAATAACTACATAATAACTACAATGATATTTAGTTAACTGTAATAACTATAACTAAAATTAAACTAAACTATAACTAAAATTTAAAAAAAATCATAATTATACCAACTTAAAAAATAAATAAATAAATAAAACACTGCTCCACTGTACGTCACAGACTTTCTAATAAGGTTATGTGATCACATATTATACTGAGCAGCAAAAGAAACTTAGCACTATAACACATTTATTAAAAAAAAAAAATCATTCATCCTTGCCCATGACACGCTTGAGTGACTATGACTGAAGCATATGCACTTAATCACTTAATTAGTGAGACAGCTGATTGGACACTGGATATGGAGTGATTTCAGCTGTTGAATTGCAAGCTTGAATAAAAGCAATAAAGAAAATAAACAATATGCCGCATTTGTCAAGAGAGCAGCGCCTTCGTGCAATCGGCATGTTGGAGGCTGAACTAGGGCAGCGTACTGTGGCTCGCCATCTTGGGTGCTCACAGCCAGCAATTTCAAACCTGGCGAGATGATATAATCAGATACACTCTGTCAATGACAGGCCACGAACTGGGAGACCAAGAGTCACAACACCTGCCCAAGATCGACAGATAATTTTGCAGCATCTTTGTGATGTCAATTGTTAATCAGCGCAATAAAAAGTCACTGAATCTGCTCTAAAACAGTGTCATTTTTTGATCACATCTAGTGACTTTTATCCAAATATAAGTGATTCTTGATGCTCAAATATAAAGCGATAAGTTTCTTTTGATATTCCGTACACAAGAGGTTTCAATATGCTGGGTTGCAGATCTTTAATTCTTAAGACTGATATTAGTAATGTTGTTCAGGACATTGGACAGCAACTGCTTATAGACCAAAAGAATACTTACCCTAACTTCATTAACATCTTCAGAGTAACTCACTGGCTGGCAAATGTAGCTGTATCCAGCTGCTCTTGCAGCAAGAAAGAGCTAAAACAAAAACAGAACACCTTTTACCTGTGAAATATTTTCTGCACATACAGTATGTAAATAGCACACATGGATGGATCATGAGGCAAGTCTGGGCAGGGCAGTATGCTTAACCTACTTGCACTTGGCTCAGAAGCACATGTTAGAATAACCTTTTGATTCCTAGTAAAATGAACCCAATTTCTTGTATCCTTGCATTGTTATAAAAAAAAACAAAAAAACTTGACTGTCAAAATTGTCATTCTAGTAGTCAAATAGTTACTTCTACCACTGCAGCAATTACAAAATGTGTTAACACTCAGGAAGCAAAACAAAAATAGGAAACAGGGACCAACTTTTCACCCGAGTGGTCTGGGTTTAGAATGAACACAAATAAAACACTAGCAGACTATGCCAATTATTCTTTTTTATTTTATTTAAAGTTCCAGGTTTAGCAGCCTAAGGGATTCTTCAGTTACCCGAGACTGAGCTAAAGCATCCAAGTGGATATCCTCCCCAAAGTGTGCGTCACTGTTCACAACTGGATTACACCTTAAACCAGTTTGTGAACGGCTTGCAGGATCCAACACTAAACATTTTAAATACATAGCACTGTGTTCTGTTGGGTTGTTTATACTTCCGGTGTGCATCCCCCATTGGAAATACTGTATTTCTAAATACATTTGTTGAAGAGATGCTGGTGTGGCACAATTTAAGAAGAGCCGTCAAACTGTGTTCCACTGATGCGAATGAGAACATATGGAGGCTGTGGGTGCCACGATATTGTATTGAATGCTTAGCCACACTTTAAGAGCAATATTTCAATACAAGATTCTTATAAGAAACCCTCATTGACCTACTGTTTTTCATTATAAGCCTTTTCAAAAGGTAAGTTCCTTTGTAATCATTAATAATTAAAATCATCTCTGATAATAATAATAATAATAATAATAATAATAATAATAATAATAATAATAATAATAATAATAATAATGCAATACTTTGACTTCCTAGTGTACAATGAAGAAGTAATCCTACCTCTTTAAAGATGAATAAATTAAGTATCACCATCCCAAAGTTATAGATGATGAGCGTGGAGCGCAGCTGGAATGGCTCCCTGTTCTGCATATACTTTGGACCCAGCCAGACGAAGAGAAGGTATAGAGAGCTTATTGCTAGTGTGGGTAGAGGGGACTGCATTAGGGGCCACTTCTCCACCCGCTTGTCTGGGAAACAGAAAAATACAAAAAGAGAAGTAAACCCTTCCAAATGTCAAGAAAAGAAACCGTTAGCTATTTTATAAAATGTATATACAGTAAATAATATCTTGCTTATTATTTTAGCCTTCATATCCATTGCAATGCTGTCAGATGTTTTAGTGAATATCAGTTTATCACACAGCAAGATGGCACGAGACGTGGTTCAGAAACTTGAGCAATTAAAGTGAAATAAAGTGAAATGTGAGCTGCACATATGAAACGAACAAGATGAAAGAGAGAAACATTACATTCTTCACCCGCTAATACATACCTTATGAAAGTAAATATTCCACAAACCACAGAAAAAATGCACATATTTATTTATCTAAAGATACCCCCATAATAAATTGTGTCTTGGGAAATGAACCTAAATGCCTGTTTTGCCACAACAAAATGCCTCGTTTGTCCTTTTCTCAAACTTAAATGTAGAACAGTAAACAAACTAATGATGGCTTTCCATTACAATGCTCAGACCTTGCTGAAGTGACAAGCACAAGTAATATAAAAAATGAGCATATAAATAATGGCTCTCAGTTACATAGCTTTAGAGTCGGGTCTAAATGTTACATTCAAAACACTTGGCACAAAACTGCAGAGATGCAAGGAAAGCCAAATAGGAACTGCAGGCTCCAGAACAACAATAATGTTTCCTTTATGAGAGGTGAAACAGTAACACTAGTATAAAAATTATGTATATGTGTGGTTTGCACAGTGATAAAAGATCAAAAGCACAACATAGTGGTTCCTGAATGAAGAATAAGGGTGTTTACAGTTTGCACAAATACATACTCTCCCAAACTCATAATTGTTTTTGTCTTTTAACAAAATAGTCTATCATTAAATGATGTTATTATGCATCATACTAGTAACCAATCAGGGCCATCACAAGTATTGGGATGCATATCGTGTCACAACCTGTATATTGCCATATGTATCATATTGTGACATTAGTTATTACATCCCTAGTGTAAACAATTCATTCCTGTTCAGAAAATTACTTGCATGTACATTTTCAAAAGTGACATTAAGAGGGGTGGAAATCGGATGCATGGCTGGTAATTGATATTATCCACAGTTTGATTTATATATATATATATATATATATATATATATATATATATATATATATATATATATATATAGTAAAAGAGACGCTCGCCACACAGGCTCGCTCGGGTTCTTTTCCCTTCCAAAACACTGATTTGAAAGTACAAGCGCTTATGCGCACTTTTAATAATACAAAAAAAAAAAAAAAAAAAAAAAAACACCTCTTACTAAACATTTGTACGTTCCCTGACCCACTCGCAGGACAGCTAAGTCTTTTACCTGACAAATCATAGAAAAACACACAGTTTTTCATGACCAGACTGCTCTCCTTTTATACTCTGCACCTGGATCGAACTTACAATAATATTATTATTATTTATTTCTTAGCAGACGCCCTTATCCAGGGCGACTTACAATTGTTACAAAATATCACATTATTTTTACATACAATTACATTATTTTTTACACATTATTTTTACATACAATTACCCATTTATACAGTTGGGATTTTATTGGAGCAATCTAGGTAAAGTACCTTGCTCAAGGGTACAGCAGCAGTGTCCCCACCTGGGATTGAACCCACAACCCTCCGGTCAAGAGTCCAGAGCCCTAACCACTACTCCACACTGCTGCCCTAATAATAGTATCAGCAGCTTGTCCTTATTGACTCACATTATATTCTGTCTGGGGAATTTTCGTTTGAAACATTTAAGCTTTTGTTTGCATTTAACCAACACGTAGATACTGTAACTTTATTAGATGAACACTCAACTGCATCAAATCTTTAACAAACCCAAGAACATTTAGAATTACCTGCTATGGTAAGGCCCCATGTGTAGAACTGAATTGTATCATTAATGAAATGAGTAACGATCTCCATGATGTTAACTCCTCCTTGGTTATTCCAGTTAAGACCTATATATATAGATATAGAGAGAGAGAGAGAAAAAAACATTGTTAATCAATTGCTGACATTTTCAAAATTTTAAATCCCTAAAACAATATGCGTGTCAAAGGATTTTTCAGATTCATTTAAATGGATAAAAATGGGTTGCTTGACAGTTTAATTCAGTTACTTTAGTCGATTGCTATATTTGGTTGGAAATTCCTGAAACAAAATTTCAAATTATACTTCAATTATCTGTCGTTTATCCCCCACACAGATGAAAACGAGGTTAAAGGTCATGAAACCCCTGACCTGGAAACTTCTTTTCCATTGCCATTTTATAGCAACATGTGCAGTTGTTTATCTATTGAAAATAGTCTATTTTAACAAGAATAAGGGATTAATTGTCAACTGCCAATACATCTAGCTAATTATCAATCAGGTTAATGAAATAGATTCATTTAGGTATGGCTCAATTAATAATGAAAAAAAAAACAAAAAACATCTTGGTCTTTAAACATCTGTGTTATCTGTGAAAGATTTTGTAGTTATTACACCACAATTGTCCTGTTTCCAGCATCTGATTAATCTTCAGTAGAATTTCTATCCTTGGACTTAGGCTAATGCAGAATTGTGACATATGTAGCATTGTTGCATGGGCATCTGTCCATGGGGCAGAGGGGGGAAGGGAATTGGTGTTTTCTGCTAAGGCCCTGTCCCCACTATGCCTTTAAACCATAGCTGTTGCATTTAAAACAGCTTAAAAGTGCTAAATATGGTTGGCGTCCAGACTACGCAGCGTTTAATACCGCACTCGAGAACCAGACTCGAGACCACCTCAGGGGGTAGTCTTGAGTCCTGTTCTAAATTAGATCGCATCAGGTAGTGCGGTTTGTCAGAAGTGTGGACGCTGTAATACCGAACCACATTTTTTGTGTATCCTCCAATATCCCAAAATGCTTTTATGATATGTTTGGCTAAATACTCATAACAGGTTCCAGAAGGACTTGCTGTCAGTCTACACTCTGCACCGGGTATTCATTTTTTATGCTTAAAAAAAAAAAAAAAAAATCTGTTTTGTAATCAACAGTTTTTTCTGAGTTTAATTACGAAACAGAATCAGCTCAATTTGTTTAAAAAGGGACGTCACGTGATTAAAAATAAAACCCCAAAACTTCAAACCCTACTTGTCTGTGTGTGTTCGCATTTATGTTTTTGCAAAATACTAATTTTATTACTTTTTTTGCAATATGGACCTCCAATATGGGGCATAACACATTATTTTAAAACCAGATACAGTGCATGGTGGGATACCATCGTATTAATTTCCACTGTTCATTGCGCTGCAAGGAACTGTAACACAACTATTTTGTGCGTGCCCGCGTGCCCGCGCATTAAGCCCGAAAAAAACTGTAGAACGCTGTCTTGCACAGCTCTCGAGATCGGTTATGTTATGTAGTGTGGATAGGGAGTGTCGACGCTTTGAGCTGGATTATGAATACGTTTTTGAGTACGGTTCTCGAGATCGGTTATGCAGTCGGTTATATCACAATCTACCAGTTATTAAATAAATTGCCGCACAAACTTCTAAATTTGAGCTATGGTGAACAATTACAGTTTTTAAAAAAAAAAAATTATTATTATTATTTTAATAATAAATTCAACTGCCAGTAAGTGGTTGGTCTTAAGAACTATTTAAATTTTACATTAAGTGAAATTGGTAGTTATATATTTGTACAGCCACTAAGTCAAAGTAGCTCCCTTTGTGCCAGTAAAAATCCTGCTGGTAGTTGTTACATCTGCCTTATTAAGGGTTTCTTAATATTTCCTTTGTAGGACGAAGTGTAAATATATCTGATTTCTTGCGCAAACCTCTCAAATTACAAATCGGGTGTTTTACTTGGAATGTGACAAGTTTTTTTTTCTTTTTTACTGTTAGAATTCAAATAAATACATGCAGACCTGCACCTCAGTGATACAATATAGACAGACGAATGGTTTCTTAATTATTCTATGCAGTACTGTTTGGATTGCCGATTAAACCCACCGAGCTATCTTCATACAGTAGCACAAAACTGCATTATCTTATTAATGTCAGCAGTAAGATCACATTGCATCCGGTGGCTTTAGAAGAACATTTTCATCATTATAAAATCAATGCAATAACTTGCCAAATTTAAGACATCAGATTTACATTTAAAAAGAAAAAAAAGAGCTTGCCCAGGCGAAATAGATACCGTCAGCTCTGTGAAACACAAAAGCAGTCTGAATGTGTCAGCAGGTTTTTCATAGCACAGTCAGCGGCTTAATTCCAAACACTACAGTACAAGCAGCACTACAGGCGATCTTTTCTAATTACAACAGAATTACAAATGTAACAGTGCGCAAAACGTTCCGAGTTGCATTGTTTATGATAAATGATTCACCTAATTATTATTATTTATTTTTATTTTTTTTCTACATAACTGCACATGCACGCACCAGGGATATTATAAGACGGAAAAAAGATGCCTATTATCCTGCGTGCAGAGGCTGATTTCCAGTATGGAGACCTAGAGGATAAACAAACAGTATGTACTGGTGCACATTAAAGCTCTTTGGCCTGACTAAAATAAATATTTTGGAAAACTACTATTACTAATAACAATATTAATAGTAATGCTAATTATAATTATAATAATACATTCCAGGTTTCTGAATGATCCAGTAAAATAACGTACTCAGTAGATAAACGCGTTTCTAATCTAGTTGCAATGTTTTATAATAGAACAAATATAAACCATTTAAATAAAGATGTATTGCTAAAACAGTTAATACATGATCAGATATTACCAGATACTGTAAACCTCGCCGACTGCACCATAATGATATTAAAGAACTAAATACAAAAGAACAATTTCACAAAATAATTAAATCAAGACAGTCGATGAACCTTGCAATGCATACCAATGTTATTTATATATATATACACACACACACACACACACACACACACATATATATATATATATATATATATATATATATATATATATATATATATATATATATATATATATATATATTTAACTCCGTTGTTTAAATGTAAAGCCGAAATCATGTCCACTACTGTCCTATCATAGTGGTAATAGTACACCGACATCTTACCGTACCAAATATTAACTCGATCCTCCAAATGACATTCAGCACAAGGTCAGCGTCTTGAAAAAACGTAGCAATAACTACCCTCCTTATTACAAAACTGCAATGATGTAAAAGCAATTTATTTATTCTGAATATATGCCATGGGTTTGGCAAAAAAACAAAGTAAAAAATGGTCTATATTGAGCTTCTACATGAGCTATTTGCAATGCACTGGTGCTGTTGCCAACAGCCTAGTTACCAGAGAAGGGAGGAACACTGCGCATGCGGGTAACACACACGCGCCAACTCTGAGAGACAGCTGTTCTGCTCCAAGGATCCACTGAGAATGAAGATGCGGTCAGTATTGTGTGCGCTCACTGTATTTACTCACCACATATGCCACTTGGTTTGCAGATTTGTACGCCAGTTTGTTCCTTGTGTTTTTAGCAAATACAGGGTTTGGTAAACAAACAAAAAAAGTTCAGTCTTTAGTTTCTCACGTAACTCATTAATTTATTGTGTCAGTGGCTGTATCCAATAATATTACATAACTTTCACAAGAACATGTTTCACAGACTTCCTTGCAGGAATTCAAGGAGGTAATCACTGAGGAACGGGCAAGTATCCATCCAGAACATGGCACGTTGCATGCTTGGGTTCCATTTGCTGTTCAACCCCAGTATTTTACATGAAAAGACTAAATAGTATTTCAAGTATTATTACCCTGTAGTTTTGTAGAATTAGTATTCATTAAACTCTGGAATGTATTTTTGAGTTTCAACACACTCTAAATATTGAATAAAATGTACGAACATAACGGTTATGTGTGTGTGTGTGTGTGTGTGTGTGTGTGTGTGTGTGTGTGTGTGTGTGTGTGTGTGTGTATAAAAGCGAATAAAAGTAGAGTTTCAGAAGCAATTTTGCAGTTTACGGTATTAAGCTCGTGAGTTACTTCCCATGTGATTGGTCACCTACAAGCTCATTAATTATTAGCTATTCCCGAAGTGATCAAATTAACAGAAATTGAGAGGTGGAGCCTGCGTATATTATCATGATTCTTATTGGAAAATGCAAAACAACCAATGAGCTGGCGAATAGAGCAGAAGTGGCGAAATTTGAAAGTGAGTGCTGTTATTAGTGAATTTAAAAGAAGAAAACAAAACAAAAAATCGCCATTTGACAGTAAGTATGTCTCATTGAATATATTTTGGCATCAGTATAATATTGCCTGTATTTAACTTATGTCGTTAAAGTGTTCATTTCATCAAGGCCATGCCTGTTAGTAATACTGTTGTAGTAAACGACATAATTTAATTGTTCTCTGTGGCAAGTCTAGATTTATGGATAAAATGTCATTTTAATACAACTGTATTGTTATTTCGTTTTCTTATTGTAAAATGGTAGGGAGACTGCACGTCGCTTCTTGTTTGTTGTCAGATCCTTGCTTTGCTTGACACACAAAGCAAGGATCTGACAACAAACTTCTTTTTTGATGTCGATAGTATGAACAGTAAATTGCATTTTTTCGGATCAATTTATTATTTGACATGTGCAATTTTTGCAGTTAGATTATTATCTATGGCAGTTGTGAATGGGGAAAAGGTAGTAATGAGTTGAATGGCAATACCAAACAGTGAGGTTTTTTCTTCTGTTTTCTAAAATACCTCTCTTTCATAGCGAGGGCTGTACTGTAGGTGGTCATTTTCCCTCAGTGTTGTGTCCTCAAAATAGAAGCAACAGCTTGGGTAAAATCTAGCCATCTAGTCTGTGTTTTGTATACAGTTATATTAAAAAATACATCCCATTCACCATATATTCTGATTTATTTTTTTTTAATGTAGAAATGAGTGATGAAGTCACTGACAGACGGATGCAATTTGCCCTGATTTCTCAAAAGCTTAAGAACATTAAAACACGATTCCATTTTGAAGATAATTCTACTGGTGAATTGAATCTGATGAAAAGTTCTGCCTCTGGTAAATTCTATATTCTACATAAGACAGGCAAAACCATGTTTGGTTTAATAATAACATGTACATCATTCTACTAGGACCCACAGTCCTATCATACCCATTGCCAGGTTTTGAATAGAGAAATGTCACTGGTGTCAGTGCACCCTACCTTTTCCTATAGCCCCTTTACAATAGCGGTACTTAAGATCTGGATCAAACTGGTTATGCCAGTCCAATGTTTCTTCAAGCCTTTAACCTAACACCTTTTTGCTACATCATTCAACTTTTATATTAAAACAGTGGTTTATGTATCTATGCTACTTATTCATAAATTACAATTTTTCAGAATAAGCAGTCACCTGCTGAACAGGCTAATCCACAGCAAAGCCAAGACAGGTTACCTGCATCAAACAGAGAGGTTCCAGGTTTTGTATATGAGTCGCCGAACGCCACAATGTCCTGTATTACCAGGTTAGCCAGCATGGCCACTTCTTTTTATAACTGTCTGAACACCTGTTGGTTTTTTTATTGCTATTCTAAACTGGTTTTCAGTTGTTTGCCTAATGTATTTTCTGAGTGTACATTGTAATTTAAATTAATACTACTTGATTCTAAGGTTCATTGAGGTAATTATGGCAAGCCAAATTATCATTTAGAGCTATCTCTAATTCATTTATAGATATCTCTAAATATTTGAAGATATCTCTAAATCATTTCCAGATATTTCTAAATATTTGAAGATATCTTCAAATATTTAGAGATATCTCTAAATCATTTTAAGATATCTAAAATGCATTTTTAGATATCTTTAAATCATTTTAAGATATCTTTAAATGGGGCTTTAAATGAGATATCTAAAATGCATTTTATATATCTTTAAATCATTTTAAGATATCTCTAAATGTTTTTGAGATATCTTTAAATACTTTTCAGATATCTTTAAATCATTTAGAGATATCTCGAAATAACTTCCCGTTCATTTAAAGATATCTCTAAATCATTTGAAGATATCTTCAAATGAACAGGAAGCTATTTCAAGATATCTTCAAATGATTTGCAGACATCTTTAAATGAACAGGACGTTATTTAAAGATATCTTCAAATGATTTAGAGATATCTTTAAATGAACGGGAAGTTATTTCGAGATATCTCTAAATGATTTAGAGATATCTTTAAATAATATGTGGATTTGGCTAGCGTGGTGCGCCAAACTGTCATTTAGACATATCTTAAAATTAGGGTTTTAAAGATATCTGTAAATCATTTGAAGATATCTTCAAATAACTTCCTGTTCATTTAAAGATATCTGTAAATCATTTGAAGATATCTTCAAATAACTTCCCCTTTATTTAGAGATATCTTCAAATAACTTCCTGTTCATTTAGAGATATCTCAAAATCATTTGAAGATATCTTCAAATGAACAGGAAGTTATTTCAAGATATCTCAAAATGACTTCCTGTGAAAATGCTCTATGTTTTCAATGGACTTCCTGTCCATTTAAAGATATCTTCAAATGAACAGGAAGATATTTAGAGATATCTCTAAATGATTTAGAGATATCTCTAAATGAACAGGAAGTTATTTGAAGATATCTTCAAATGATTTAGAGATATCTTTAAATGAACAGGAAGTTATTTGAAGATATCTTCAAACGATTTAAAGATATCTTTAAATGAACAGGAAGTTATTTCGAGATATCTTTAAATGATTTAGAGATATCTTTAAAACCCTCATTTTAAGATATCTCTAAATGTCAGTTTGACGTGCCATGCTAGCACAATCCATATGGTTTCCATAGTATTTAAAGATATCTGTAAATCAATTTAAGATATCTTTATTTCATTTTTAGATATCTCAAATTGATTTACAGATATCTTTAAATTAATTTTAGATATCTTAAAAACTGCACAATTAAAGATATCTGGAATTCAATTTGAGATATCTTGAAATGTTTTACAGATATCTCTAAATATTTCAAGATATCTTAAAATGCAATTAGAGATATCTCTAAATGATAATTTGGCTTGCCATAGGTAATGGTATCTTAACATGTATGTAGCTGATATTAAATCTTCTGCAAGTCTTACAATGGAATTTGGCAAGATAGCAAGTTAAAAATGATCTACTTATGATTCTGACCTCCTCAGCTGCAACCTTTTGTTTCTATTTTTACATCTATTTATTTATTAACTGCAGAACGGCAGTTGTAAAGGAACCTCGAGTGGTGGCACAGATTTCCACTCCATATAACTACCGTTCAGTTTATCAACAACCTGGTCAAAATGTGTCATCCACACCATATCATCCATCCACTTCGTTTAACCAGGTCAGCTGTTCACAGCAGTTCCAGCAGGTAATTGACTAATGCATACTTTTGTTCAAAGACGTAATGCAGAATAAGACTTAGGTCACATTATAATTTTAGAACCGGTCAATCCATATTAGTTTACGTCTGCAAAAACAAGAAAAGTAAAGCCTTATGTAATATGTCTACAACACATGAATAATATATATTAATCCCTTTTTTTAATAGGCACTCCAATGACTGCATTATGATCACAGGAAAAAACTACTATGTATTAAAACAAATCGGCAGAGGAGGTTCAAGTAAGGTACTGTCACTTAAAGAAACCTAAAATTCACTGTGGCTGCATTGCTTCGGTTAGTCTAAAGTGTTTAAAAGTCACTGCATTTTTTAGTGTGAGGTTTCAGTTTGGGCTCTGATTCGATTCTGCAAAACTGAATTGGAGGATGGGAACAAAGGAATCTTACAGAAGAGGAAGAGGAAGAGGGAGGGAGGGAGGGAGGGAGGGAGATCACAATAAGCTAGGAGTGTTTTTACAAATGCATCCAGGACATACTTTAATGTTTTTAAAATAATCAGTACATTTTTTTAATTTATTTTTTTAAACTATAATACTGGTATGAGGCAACTTTACAAAAAAATTTATATATATATATATATATATATATATATATATATATATATATATATATATATATATATATATATATTGTAATGGAGTGGGCTTTCTTATTAAAGTAATACAGGCTTTAGGACCCTGGGGATTAGGAGAGGACACTCCATTTTGGTAACACTGAAGTAACAGGAGGCCATTTTGCTAAAGGCCTCCTAATTGGGTTAAATTATTTGTTAATTGTTTTGGCAGTGGGTCTGATTGGGGTAAATTAGAGCCAGCTGCCCACACTTATGACTGTGGGGCATATAAACCTCACAGTTGGTTAATTCAGGGCTGTCAGGTTGGAGAAGGCAGTCAAGTAAAGTGAGTACTGTGTGTACTGGATTGTATGTTTGGGTCGGTAAGCAGCTTAGCTGCCCGACGCTCAGTCAGGGACTGTATTGAGTTTAGGAAGTACTCCTGAGAGGAGTTAGGTTTTGTTTTGCTTATTTTTGTTTGGATGTAATTGCAAATAAAGATACAGGCACTGTCCTGTTTAACTGAGAACAAAGTGTGAAACTGCTTTATTGTGTATCAGAATACGGGGCTGGTAAGAGCGGACACCTGGAACAGTAAATACAGAGGGGTGACTTTATCACATATGGTACCAGAAGTGGGGCTTAGAAGAGCCCAAGAAAGCACAAAGGGAGTGCATACGGCAGCCTACCGAGGCGCTGCTGAGGGAGGAGAAAATGGAACAGCGGGCCGCCCAAAAGACAGGTCCAGAAGGAGAAGCACCTGTCAGTGGATCTCCCTGGTGTGAATGGTGTGGAAACCCGGTCCACCGCTGGAGAGAGTGCCCGGATGTCCCGCCAGACTGGTGTGGACTGTGTGAAGGGTTTGGACACGAGTGGCAAGAATGCCCAAACCGAGATCCAAAAACGGGGCGTTACCAGCCTAAGAAGAGAGAGGACAAGCGGTACAGGTTGACCCGGGAGGCTGCACTAAAGTTTTCCTGGTGCCAAGAGGATGGACACGAGGAAGCCAGGAGGGAGCTGCTACTACAGGAACCAGAAGTTTTCTGGGGAGAAGTACACACTGTGAGGGGTTGTCAGCCGCCACAGGAGACGCTGCTGAGGAAAAGACAGTGTGACCTGCAGCTGCCCATACAAACCCAGGATGATGGGAAGAAGCGGTTACAAGCTCAACGGGAGGAGCAGCAGAAACTGAAGAGCCAACTGCAGGAATTAAAGAAAAACATGGAGGTCCTTAACCAGGAGAAGACAGCTGCTCTTGACGAGGCAGAGCAGTGGAAAAACAAGCTTTCAGAGTGGAAAAAGAAGGCCGAAACCAAGTTCTTGCAGAACCATAGCGCTGTAATGTCACTACAAGGCAAGTTGAAAGAGCTGGAGAAGCAAGTTTATGGAAAAGATGAACAGTTAAGCAAGCTCACAAGGAATGCTGCTAAACAGCACAGAAGCAAGTCTGAGAGAGACCAGGTGCTGGACAAGAAAGAGAAGAAAATCGGTGAGTTAACTGCTGAGCTACAAAACTGTGTGTTCAAGATAAAGGAGCTGGAAAACCAGCTTGAAAAGAGTGAGGAACATGAGTGTATTATAGTAGAGCTGCAGAAGAAGAATAAAGTAAAAGAGGCAGAAAACAAAGAACTGTTTCTGAAACTTCAACAAGCTCAAGTACAGTCTTCCGAAATGGGAAACAGAGTTAAAGAAACTGAAGATCAGTTGTATACTTTGAAAAGAGAGACTGAGTGTTTGAAACAGGAGCTTGAACACAAAGAAGAGGGTTTTGAGAAGTTGAAAATAGAAGCGCTGAAGAGTAAAGAAGAAATGCACCGAGCAGCAGAGAAATGCAGTGCGGATGTACAGCAGATTTTAAAGGGAAAGAACAGTGAAATACAAGAAGTGCAGAACTTTCACAGAATCAAGCAGAAGGAGATGGAAGAGACAGTTAGTGAACTGGAGAGGGAAGTCCAAAGTCTTGTGCGAGAGTTACAGGTTGTCCAAGAGAGCAAGGGGAACCAGATTGCAGAGCTGAAGAAAAGCGCTGATTATTTGAAAGCTGAGTGGGAAGAAAAGTTACAGTGTGTTGTGAGTAAAATGAAACGGGAGAAGTTCGAACTTCAAAAGAAATACAGGGAAAGTAGTGACGACGCAAACTCTCACCTGTCCCAGCTAGAGACCCGAGTGCAACAGCTGACAGTGGAAGTTGAGGATAGCACCTTGCAGTGTCAGAAACTGACCCAGGAGAAAGTAGTCTTGGAGCAACAGCAAGTGAACAGCATTACAGAACTATATGAGGTTAATCTAAAGTATAATGCCATGTGGGAAGAAAAGGAAGTGCTTGGAAAGAAGCTTGTAGAAGCAAATAAAGAAGTTGAAAAACACTCCACTAGAGTGAAGCAGCTTATACAAGAGAAGGAGAGGTTGCAGAAACTGTACAAGATGAAGGAAAGTGAAGCTGCCGAAGGGAGCCGGGAGAGTGACACTCTGAAAAAAGAAGTCCATTACTATGCAAGTAAGTCGAAGTGGGCACAAAACAAGTTAAAAGAAGAAGTTATTGCACATACAGAAACCAAGAGGAGACTGGAAGATACTGCCAGCAAACTAACTCTAGTGAGAGGAAAAGCTGAACAGGAAAAGTTGAAGGTACACCAAGCTGAAAGCAAAGAGCTTGATACTCAGAAGAGAGCCTTTAAAGAAAGACTTTGTGCTTTGAAGTCCCACGTAAAGTGCCTGGAAGCTGAAAAGTTAAGTACTGAGATTGAATTTGCAGACTACAGGAAGGTTGTCCTTAGACAGAAAGTTGAGCTTCAGAATCTACGGGATCAAGTAAAAGGGGTACAGAAACTTGAAGGACAGGTTAAGCAACACGAGTCTGTCCTACAAGAAGAACAAATGAACAGAGGAAAGTTTCAAAAGGACCTGCAGAAATGGATGAAACAGAGTTCAGATATGGAGAGCCAAGTGAAGGAACTCTGCAAGCTGTTTGGAGCGCGAAAGGGAGTTGGAACTGCGGTCAGAGAGGCACTGCGAAAGATATGTACTGCTCTTAAAGAAGCAAAACAACAGCAGACCAAGCAGGAGGAAGGCAAAGTTAACCTGAAGCCGGACTTGAGGAAATTGAATCGGGAGGCAAGGATGCATCAGGAGGAACTGCGCAACAGAGCTCAAGCCTTGATGGGAAACCTTCAGAAAACTCATCAGGAAAACAAGTTCATGTTGAAAGATATAGAAGCCATGGAAGAGAATCGGTCCAATGTCTCCCAGTGTCTGAAGGAGTTGCAGACACAGCTAGAGAAGCAGAAACAGAGCGGAAAGGAAGCCTTAGTTCAAAAGGAAAGAGTTAATCAGAAAGGGGAACAGGAGCATCAGAAGAAAACAGAGTTGGCATTTAGAGATGTAAATGGGGTTAAATGTCTGCTGCAGGCAAAAGCAGAAAAAGCACCCAAGCCCTCTAGCCAAGAGAATAGAAAACGGAAGCGCAAGAATAACGCTTGTACTGTTTCTTTGAAGAATAGAACGAATGGTAAGCTAGAGCGCTTGTTACAGAGAAACAGAAGGCGTAAGGTCAAGCTAGAACTAGCTTCACCGCCAGCAACTGAGGGGGAGGAGGCACCTCAGTCATTTCAAAATGTAGTGTCAGAGAAGGGGCACTCGCAGAGTTTGCAGCAACCACTGGAAGGGTCGCTGAGTAAAATAGAACCTGAGCAGAAGGAGCTTGTGCAGCTGGAGCCGACGCAGGGGGATCCTCAGCAGCCACCGGAGATGCTGCGGAGGAAAATAGAGCATACAGTGCTGGAGAACCTTCTATTGTTGCCAGCATTACCAGCGGTAAACAGTGAGCTTAGGCTACTGCTGAACCTGCAAGAAGGGACAAAGGGGACGTTGGGTTTAGTGGGTAGGCCAGAGGTTAGAAGTGCACCCCCTTATAGAAGCATGGAGCTGATGAGAGGGTCAGCTCACATCAGAGGCCTGGTCTTTGATCGGGGCCGACTGAGCTGTAATAGTCCCTGTCACCAGTCTGGAATGAGTACAAGTGGACTGTGAAAAGGTGTTGGCTAAAAGAAAGCTAACAAAAAGTGTAAGGACATCATAAAACAACTGGCAGGTGAACAAAGTAACCAAATAATGTAATGGATTTTGGCGGGTATTAAAACTAAAGACGGTGTAATGAATAAGTTTGTAAATGATAACTGTGTGTTAATTAAGGGAAAGTAAATATAGCATAGAGTTGGTATGCCCGACCCCACAGGATCGTGCAGAGGGGGAGGATATGTAATGGAGTGGGCTTTCTTATTAAAGTAATACAGGCTTTAGGACCCTGGGGATTAGGAGAGGACACTCCATTTTGGTAACACTGAAGTAACAGGAGGCCATTTTGCTAAAGGCCTCCTAATTGGGTTAAATTATTTGTTAATTGTTTTGGCAGTGGGTCTGATTGGGGTAAATTAGAGCCAGCTGCCCACACTTATGACTGTGGGGCATATAAACCTCACAGTTGGTTAATTCAGGGCTGTCAGGTTGGAGAAGGCAGTCAAGTAAAGTGAGTACTGTGTGTACTGGATTGTATGTTTGGGTCGGTAAGCAGCTTAGCTGCCCGACGCTCAGTCAGGGACTGTATTGAGTTTAGGAAGTACTCCTGAGAGGAGTTAGGTTTTGTTTTGCTTATTTTTGTTTGGATGTAATTGCAAATAAAGATACAGGCACTGTCCTGTTTAACTGAGAACAAAGTGTGAAACTGCTTTATTGTGTATCAGAATACGGGGCTGGTAAGAGCGGACACCTGGAACAGTAAATACAGAGGGGTGACTTTATCACAATATATATAGCAGTGTGGAGTAGTGGTTAGGGCTCTGGACTCTTGACCGGAGGGTCGTGGGTTCAATCCCTGGTTGGGGACACTGCTGCTGTACCCTTGAGCAAGGTACTTTACCTAGATTGCTCCAGTAAAAAACCCAGCTGTATAAATGGGTAATTGTATGTAAAAATAATGTGATATCTTGTAACAATTGTAAGTCGCCCTGGATAAGGGCGTCTGCTAAGAAATAAATAATAATAATAATAATAATATATATATATATATATATATATATATATATATATATATATATATATATATTAATTTTTATATTAAGTCATTTTGCTAGGTGGTTGTGTTTTTGAGTATTCACATAATTTTCTGTTTTTAATAGGTATTCCAAGTTTTGGACCACAAGAAACAGGTGTTGCTGTTATGTGAATCTAGAGGATGTAGACAACCAGACTATTGAAAGTTACAAGAATGAGATTGAACATCTGCATAGACTACAGCAACACAGTGATCAGATAATAAAGATTTATGACTAGTAAGTAGATCATATTGTAGGGCATAGAATGCTACATGATTTATTTTTTTTGTAATACACGACATTCAAGCTACATTTTATTCAGCAGATAATTTTGTAATATTTTTGTAGAATCATTTAAATTGTGAACGGTTTACTTTTTAAAATGAAAATCAATCCAAATAAATGGTTGTGTAGTTTTCTTGCTAGATGAGAATGAGTTTTCAACAATTAATTAAATCCGAACAGGTACATTAAAGGAAAAAATAGTTTTAGTCTTGTTGGCAAAATAAGTACTTTTTATATTGCAGTAGTTTGATCTTGGTGTGGGATTTTTCTTTTTTGTTTAGTGAAATAACTAACAGCTACATATACATGTTAATGGAGTGTGGAAATCTTGACCTGAATTCTTGGCTAAGAAGCAAAAAAGCAGTAAATCCATTGGAGTGCAAATTCTATTGGAAAAACATGTTGGAAGCAGTTCAAACCATCCACCAGATTGGTAAGAACTACTTGTCATTTCGCCATGCTTGTTGTTGATTTTTAGAAGCATTTCCCCCCCCCCCCCCCAATTTGTTTTGTATTGCTGACAATTCGTCCATTGGAGGAAAACCCAGGTCAAAGGTAAGTTTGTGTTGATCCATGAACTATTAATATTGAATAGTGTTAGTTTTACAATTAATTTAAAGAATTGTAAAACTAATACATTTGTATTGCATGCATAAAACTGTGCATCTGAAATATAATGCATTTTTGTACTAAAATCTTGATTGAATCAACAGTATTATATTTAGGGCTTCTGTTTTTCAGGTTTTATTAATTGTATTTTTCAGTGCTTATGTTTAGCTATTTTTGAGTTTTATGTAAAAAAAAAAATTTTTTTTCGGGGCTTTTGTTTTTAATACTGTATGACATTAGTGTTTTCGGTTACTTTCCAAAATGCTTATAGTGCTTAATGTGTATAGTAACTCAACAGTACTTGCACGCTTAAGTTGTACCTTCTTTCCTTTGCTGTCATCCACAACGAAATCCCTATGGTCACGGGCACAATCTTCTGGGGTTTTTGTGTGGAGACATTTTTGTACATTTCGCCACAATTCTGTTTTAAATCCTCCATATCTTAACTGTAATACAGCTTTAAATCCCGCTAGCAAGCTTCCATCCTGATTGTAATCTCGTTTTAAATCTCACATGCGGAGTCTCTAATAGAAATGTAGGAATGTGCTGTCACTCAGTAGTTGGGGCGGGTTTAAAGTATTCAGAACGAATCAATGATAGATACAAGTTAGGAAGGCGGGACATTGCTCAGCAGATTTCCACAGGTTTTCCGGTGTTTATTGGCTATCCACCGATCTTTTTTTTTATCGGGGGTGTTTTATCGGGTTTTATCAGTTAAAACCAAAAATCGGAAGCCCTAATTATATTACTACTTTTCATTATTGCAGAGCAACAGATTACCTCCCAAGAACTGAAGCGTATCTTTGAGTTGGCTTCTATTAATTCACAAAATAGCATCTCCAGAGCGGCTAATGTAAGTATAGATCCCCAAAAAATAAAACGTAATAAGTTGATACTTAAGCGCCATCCTTTTTTAAATATGAATGCAGATTTAGTCAATCAGTTCAGCTCTACATGGTCGTATTCAGAGTGCTGAATATGGTATTTACATTGTGCCTGGAATCCACATCATAATTTGGTACCATGTGTTTGAAATATGTGGTATATAAAAATATTATCTGTAAAGAACAAGTCTGTCTTATACCTGTACACCAATATTTCAAATGTGTACTCTGTATTGCAGAACTTGGCAAAGATGTGCAACAGTGGCATAAAAATTGATGTATCTGAATGCATGAAACCTTCCAGTAATCCTGCGTGAAAGATGTGAGGAAGCGCCTCTTTGGACTACTACTGTATTAGTTGAGGACAACTCTAGTTAATCAATAAATACACAAATGTTACTTTTGTTTCTGTAAATATTCATGAATCATTCTGTTTGGATACCATCTCTGAAAATCTAGAGGTCAGTTCTCTTTGATATCCATGCAGTAAACGTTGAAAGATGTAACAAAAAAAATAAACATGTTTTACAAATTCTTTTGCGAGACACTTTTTGAAAACATGCAATGGTTAAATGTCAACAAGTACAGCATTTTAACTTAATGCTGTTTAGGGTAGTGGGGGAGGGATATTCAAAAGATTGCATACCGGAAACGCAACATAAGGACGTCCATAACGTTTCCATGCATATGAAGGGCTGGACATCATTCAATGACTGAAAAATAAGGGGAGTGATTTCCTTAAACAAGGTTCTAAACAAGGTCTTTGTGGATGGATCGACGGAAACTAATTGTGATGTACCCACTGCAATCTGAACTTGTATTTTACTGTAGCTTGCAATGGGAAAATTAGGTACGGTATATTTCTACAAACCAGTATGTTGGGATTACCTTTTGTTTAGGTACTATAACTGCTTGCAAAATATTTCATTGTGGGCAAGAGTAAAACAGTGTATTGTACACTGTTTTTAATTATTGGCTATACAAGTAAATCATATTGTTAAATTAATTTCTTATGGTTTTGCCATGTGTGGGCTAGTGTGCTGGGTGGCCCATTTATAAATGTACATTTGTTCTACTGTACAGAACTTGTTTTGATGTACCCTGACTAAAATAAAATTTCTAACTTTGCAGGAACAACATTGCTGAGAGCCAAAAAAAAAAAAAATGCATACGTTCGATTGCATCCACTACTGTACATCCCTGCAGCGCCTAATAAAGGGATCAGCAGAGAAATGTTGGGTGAAGTCTCTTAATACAAATTCCTTGGGGATTTTTTTGTTTGTTTGCTTTTCCCAATGCAAACCTTTTCTGGCCAGCTAAACTGTATTAAAACATTTTACAAATGATGTGAGTTGTAATTTTCCTCTGCTGCCAGTGGGTTAATATATTTTTAAAAAGTGCTAAAATGATCTTCATGAGAGCTGCATACATAAATTGTGACAAGTACCAACACCACTTTAAGGTTTACTGAGAGGGTCTGCTGTGGATATGTAAAATCCCTGTGGTGTGCGCAATTAGGAAATACTGCTTTATAATTAGTGCAATATGGTAATAAAATGCATAAAGAAATCATAGCTTGATGAAAGTATTTACAGGAATAGCTGCTCAAAATTCACCAAACCCTTTGATATTTACAAGGACTTAGAATTACAGGCTGGAAATGGCAGCATAGCTTTTTTTTTTTTTAACTGCCCATCCTACAATTACATGCAGTATTCAGGGTTCATACGGTCATGGAAATCCTAGAAAAGTAATGGGATTTGAAAATGGCGATTTCCATACCCTGGGGAAAAAGAATAAATTAAAAGTCTTGGAAAAGTCATGAAAAAAAATACTGAAAAAAATGTTTAATATTGTTTGAACTGCACTATAGTATAGCGCTTCAGTAGGAGACAGAAAACAAGAGAGATGCTTTTATCTTTTTCAAAAGGCTTTATTCAACAACAAACCTTTTCTCACACACAGTCCACAGCTCTGTCAGTTTCTCTGGTTACATTTACAAACAACCAAAATGGTGACGCAGCTGGATGCTTTATCCATTACTGCAACCCTATCAGAAGACAGGATTGCATCACTAACTGCATGTTTAAACCAATTCAAGGAACGTGCACACCTGCAGGTGATTGACTTTCAACGCATTCTGGGCCTGATGGGAGCAGTGTCACAGGTTCTGCCTTTTGGGCTGCTTCGCATGCGCCCTATACAGATATGGTTCAGCAGACAGGCTCCCTGCCCCATACTTTACCCCGATCGCCCACTCAGAGTGTCTTCACGCTGCCGTAAAGCACTGGGGTGGTGGCTCGATCCCATTCACCTCCACATCCACTCTCTTCTGGGAGCAGGTCTCAACAGGGAGGTTATTACGACAGATGCCTCCATGCTGGGCTGGGGTGCAGTCTGGAATGACAGGGGAGTCCAAGGACGGTGGGGTGCCACCTCAACACAGTGGAACTGCAGACTGTATTTATTGTCCTGCGGTATTTCCAAAACAACCTTCTGAACCATCATGTTCTCATTCGCTCAGACAACACTACAGTGGCCTACATCAGCCATCTGGGAGGTTGACATTTGGCAGGGCTCAACAACATTGCTTGGAAACTGTTTCTGTGGGCACAAACACGATTCCTGCCACTCAACCAGAAGCCTTGCTACCTCATGGGGCCTGTTCCTTGGAGCATCTATGACTGACATCTGTAATGCAGCTGTATGGGCGACTCCACACACCTTCACAAGGTTCTACAATCTGAATGTTGTGGACCTGACATGACCCAGTCTTGGGAATAGGATTCTACAGGCTGCTGCACAATCCCTCTGAGGATGCCTAGACAAACGTATGAACGTGCTCCCTCTTGGGTATAGCTTACCCACGTGTAAGGAAGGATGTTATATTTGTCAGGGAACGGTGGGGTTGTATTACAACCTTGGTTCCCTAAAAATAAAAACATCCTTCCTTACATTCTTTGTCACTGTGTTCATGTGACGTGTAGAATCTGTAAGAGGGGGAGTGCCTTGCGCTGACGGTACTTGTAGGTAAGGGGGCTCCCAACGTCAGCGCAGGGGCTCACTTCTAAGCGAGAGACTTGTATATAACGATTCAGGGCTGTTATGGTTGATACCCACACGTAAGGAAGGATGTTTTTATTTTTAGGGAATCAAGGTTGTAATACAACCCCTCTGTACTTTCACCTCTGACTATAGCATTACTTTGACTGGTAAGCAATTTTTGACAGAATTTGCCAGGTGAATTTATTAATGTTTCTTGGAAACAGTGATGGATATTGTGACGACTCAAGCTCTCAACACGATGGATTACCCTGGAGACAAGGTGTGCATGGGTAAAAGACATTACCATTAGTCTATTGTTTTGAACAAAACTCAATACCATCCCGAGTCGATGTTTGGGCCAGCACCACGCCACCAAAATAATAACAAACTCCCGTCACTAACTAAATTGTAGTGATTTTACAAAAACCATGGCAAAAATGTGGCACGTTTTCATAACAGTGACAGAACAATGCCAGCACGGTGCAGTGGGTTTGTGGAAACCAGGTAAGTGGTGTAGAGCTGGCAGAGCGCTCCGGGACTTGAAGTTGGATGTACTTACTTGTTTATACCTGTCAATGCTACGCTACCCCGAAGCCGTCATAATGAACCTGCGGCAAAGTGACTCCTCGAGACCACGTTCAATTCACAAAATGTCTAATTTTCAATCACTCGACAACACCCACAGTAGAGAAATGATCATTAATTAGGAACAAAATGAGAATACGTTAAAATAAAAAAAATAAAATTTTTTTTTTAAAAATGATGTAAAGCTGGTACATATCTCAGAGAAACTGGAGGGGAACTGGAAATTAAAGACATTCCTGTCAATGACTTTCAAAACTTCAGTCACTCGACAACACCCACAATTCCTGTTGTTTAGGACCTTTTAACAAATCTGCCTCTGTGACGATTTACAATCATCCAAAATAATACCATCTCGGGTTTCTGTGTAAGTAAGCAATAAGGCACGACAGGGTTTGGGATATACTCTAATATCTACACGACCCGGGTGCGTTATAAGTTAGTGTGGCCCATATATTTTCGCACGTTTAAGAAGAGACTTATAAAACTCTTATATCTCAGCTCTTTGATATAATTTCCCTTATAAACATAATAATAATAATAATAATAATAATAATAATAATAATAATAATAATAATAATAATAATAATAAATCTGACTATTTGGCTACAGAGGATGGCAACAGGTATGCTATTTCCAGTTTGGGGAAACTACACAAACTGGACTGTGCACAGTACTAAACCACAGAATAAATACACCAAATACACATTTGACCATAACTGGGGCTGAGACATTAATTTAGGACAAAAAACAATAACTGCTGTGGACTATTTTAAATTGTTGATATAACTGATATAATTGATATAAATAATAAATACTACTAATAATTATTTTACCTTTCATCCACTGCTTGAATATTTATTTCTTTCCACACGTGAGTTGAAAACGGCACCGCCTTTCTCGCTGACCAATCAGAAAACTGTATCAGGTTTCTGCCTCCTCGCGTAGATTCAGCTTCCTGATTTCAGCAATAATGGCGGCCGCGGCTAGGTTTTTGCTGAAAAGTGCAGCGTCTTCTAAAGCGTCTATCAATAATATTACCAAGGGTGTGCACAGCGGGTTGGGGCTCACCCTGCTCCGACTGTCACCTAAATGCGACCCACACGCCAGAACCCAGAAACGACATGCAGCTCACTTCACCTTCCAACCTGACCCAACTCCTACAGAGTATGGTAAGACTCCAGAACCGTCCTTGCAGATTCAGAGGGCAGACTATGGAAAAACCAGTTACACAACAGTAAACAAATGTGGAACGTACCAAATGTGTTTAAATATATGTATTATGTTATGTTACGAATAGGATTTTGTAAGATGTATCTTTTCAACTATTTTAGTTGGTAATGTGTTTTTTTTTTTTTTTTTTTAAGAAAACATGTTCGTGTCATTGAGCTTTGTTGACAATGCCTGTTTAGTGGCATGGCTGTGTTATGACAATGGCTTGTTTTAACACCGCAACAGTACTAGGGTTGCCAACTTTCCATTTTTACCAAACCGGACAAAACCAGCAATGCGAGTGGAGTGATGGATGGGGGGGAAGGGGGGTCGTGCTCGTGCTCGTGCTCGTGCAGATCACAAAACCCGAAAAAGCATCGCTGTGTGTGATTTTTTTTTTTTTTTTTTTTAATTATTATTATTATTAATAGATGCTCAGTAATCGGATCCCACTAAGTAGTGAATGGCAAAATAACGCAGAATACAATTCAGTGTAAAAAATACCCAAACGGCAATGAACAGTGAGGTAAGCAAGATCCAGACTTTTGCTGTCTGGTCAGTGGTTCAGACCGTACATCTCATTAAACCCCAGTGAAAACATCAATGCAAACCCTTCTGTCTAAATTGTATACATGCATTTGGTTTTGCACATTTTCATTTTGTCGTTAAAGAGGTTAAAGCTCGATACTCCGGGACACACACTGTACTGTGCAATAAAAGCTGGAACCTTGCTTTTTGGGGTTCTGGCACCGTACAGTCACTTTCTCCAACCCATGCACATTGGAAAGACAACTTCCCAAACAAAGACAGACAAATTCATACAATTACCGATTTAGGGCCAGAAAGTGGTACACGTACCAAAACATGACCTGTGTAATGCCAGAAAATAGTATTGTCAGTGGTGTGATTGACTACTGCACAACTCGCTATGAACAAGACAAACTAGTTCATCCACATGTTTACAATTTTAGATCACACAATTTGTTGCTCATCAGTTGCATACATTTGCTGAATTAAGAAAAAAAGAACTTAAGGGGTCAAACTCAGTACATCGTACCCTCATTTACCTGAAATCATTTGCGCAGTAGAATCTTATTGTATTCTGACTGACATCACTTTTCACATTATTTTTATTTATTTATTTATTTATTTGGCAGAAGCCTGTATCCAAGGTGACGTACAGGTGTTACAGGGCAGTACTGTACAGGGTTACAATTCAAAATTAATATTTAAATAGTTTACAGTAAGTGCAAATAATACTATAATATGAACTAGAATACAACAAGTTCGGATTACAAGTTATATCTACAATGACATATTAGTAGTGCAATAGTGCAAGGATAGTGCATCAGCTGAGGATCCAGTAACGTGGTGCGTAGACATAGATCAAGAGATGTACAAGTGCAGTCTAAACAGGCTTTACACCAATTTGGCTGTTAAAGACATTTTCTCCACTAGCCAGCAGAGAAAATACATTTCTTTCTTTTTTTCTGGTCATAATCTCTTTCCAGCATATCAATAAAGCAGTGCTTCAGCAGGGGGCGGGACTCTCTACACTCAGCCCTATTTCCGCCTGTTTTTGACTGTTTTCATTTATGTATGTTTAACTACTGGATAGTTTGTGCTGCATGTATGTAACATATCAAATGAAAGGCCACAAAATATCCTTTCATATTATGTAAGTTGCAACAGGATCAGACATACTATATGTGTTAAAGATAGTGTCCGAGAATCACTTACGAGAGAATAAAGTCTTGTGGCACTTAAAATATCCAGCACTACTTTTTTTTATTTATTTATTTTAACCAGAACTAGTCAGAATGTGGCTCATAGTGCTTGCGTCACTGACACCCACTTCCTTAGAGATTGTTGTAGCGTTTCAGGCATTCTAAATTGGGTGAAAAATACAGTAGCTTGGTATCTTAAAATATCTCTGCGGGATTTTTCTGCACTGAAAGTTGCAAATATGCGGGAGCAACTTGGAAAATGCGCTATTCCTGCGATCCCACGCTGAAATTCAAGCCCTGAGATGTATATAATTTCAATTTGTAATTTTGAGGAGGCACTTCCTCCCTTGCCTCCTCTAAGGCTACATACACACACACTGCAGCTGGCTTGACAACCGTATTTACAAACGGCACTCGCTGCGGTTGTTTGTTGTACACACACACCTTTCATTACTAAAGTGAGTGCACTCCCTGTTTAAACAAACCACTGAACTCGGGCCATCATTACATGCTGGTGAGGTTTTGTGTGAGAACATGGAGGCCGTGTTTTTCTTTATGCTTTTGGAAGAAAGTACTGTACGTAATCGATCGAGAGCTCGTCAAGCACAGCTATGCTCTTTTCTGCAAAACCAGCGGAGATGCCGTTTTGCTTTTTCTGCACTGCTAAATACAGTGGTGACGGTCTGCAGTACCATGACTGTAAATCGAAACATTTGAGCGATCATCCCACCAGAAGGCTGGTGGGAATGACTTGAGTGGTTTGACTGGATTAAAAATGTACGTATGTCTAAGGAGTCCTATACGTGTCTTTGTCATTTACTGAGACATTTCCTGGAGTGCCAAAACACACAGATGAGACATTTGGTATCGATGGAAAAACGAGTTGCGGTTGCACTGTGATGTTTGGGGAAAAAACACCACCAAAAATACCATTTTTTTCTTACAGCAAAATATTATACAATTGTACTTTGATTAAACTTGGCTCATCAGGCACCTCTCTCTCTCTCTCTCTCTCTCTCTCTCTCTCTCTCTCTCTCTCTCTCTCTCTCTCTCTCTCTCTCTCTCTCTCTCTCTCTCTCTCTCATTCATATATATATATATATATATATATATATATATATATATATATATATATATATATAATAAATAAATAAATTATTTTTAGCCATGTTTCACACGGCAATGTCTGATAAACAATTACATCATTAGTTGTGCAGAAATCCACTGAGTACCAACTGCGGTTGTGTGGTTGTAATACACACACACAGTGCGCATTAACTAACCGAACTGAATTAATAACCGCACTCGATACTTGTTCTGAAAAGGATGAACTAGTGCAATTGTCGCTGCCCTTTGTAACCAAACTGTGTGTATACAAATTGTATTCAGAGCAAAAGGTGAACTCACAACCGCATTTAGCCTGTGTGTGTACGTAGCCTAAGGATCCTCCACTGGTACACATTGTGCCACTTTAAGGTATACCGCAAAACAACACCACACCGGTACTATTACATACTTTATTGGTTATCTGTAGATTATTACATATTTTAGACCAAATAAAAATATGTGTGGTTCCGGTTACCCGACCTACCCAATTTTTTCCACTCAACCATAAATATTTTTTGATGATAACGGGCTACGTTTTTCGATATCAATCTGAAAAATGGATCACTGTGTGCGGCTTCATTTTCGTTAATTGATATTATTGAAAACCACAAACCAAATTTGAACAGACTGTGACTCGTTTGTAACAAGGCAAGTGGAAAGTTTATTTATGAAGATGCACCCTCAAAATGAGACAGGCGGCTGTGAGGTGGAGAAAGGCGAGCTGGTGGGAGAATGAAGCAAGATGACGGTGTAAACTAAACTATCACTTGCCACTTTTACCAGCTCACACTGCTTATTCGGAAAATAAAAAGTACCTACCCTATTTTTTTTTCCAGCGTAACCAGAACCACATGTTTTTTTTGTTTGGCATACATATGCAATACTTGAAAGTATATTATGAATGAGAATCAATTATTACAATATTCAGATACATGCAGCCATAGTACAGTATATGCTTTTATTATTGATACATTTAGCCCAAGTGTGTTTAAAGTGGTAAATGCTTCACCCAGTAGCCCTTCACAGCATTCGTACTGTGTTTTTTATTGCCTTCCATTCTGAAATGTTTGTACTGTAGGTGTTTGGTCATTTCAAATGTTAGTACCTGGGTTTAAACTAAACCAGTGTAGCATGTGTCCTGTAGTCCACCCTGAAGTCTGAGCCCACCACTAAAAGGCCTCCAACTGCCTGGGTTGTGAAGAAATGAAAAAGTTTCAGACATTCCAGAAATGTGTGGTAATCTTGCATTTTGCAATTCTGTAATTCAAAACTAACGTGTTGGCAAAAAATGAATACATTTAAGCCTGAAATTGCAAAATAAAGCAGTGATTTTCACAAAAAAGAAGCTGAGGTCAAAGCAATATTGCAGAAAATATTGCAGTGCAACAGAGATTCCTGTGTTACAGTTTGGGGGATATAACAGTTTAACCCCTCTGCAAGGTGACTGCTCGCAAGGACGTTAGGAGAATAATGATATCGAGTAGTTTCAAAATATCTGAAATTGATCATAAATTGACATAACGCTAATAACACAATCTTAATTTCCAGTAGTCTTCCTTGGACTTCAGTCAAGTTCCTCCTTCTTTATTCTAAGCTGAACAAATTCACTGCCTTCAGCCTATCTTTTAAATCATCCCATTGCGTGCTGGGATTTGTTTGGTAGCTCTTCGCTGGACTCTCCCCTGGTCAGCAATGTCCTGATGACCAGAACTGAACACAGTATTCTACATCACTTCCTTTTGATTTGTACCCTACACCAGTGGTGCGGAGAGCCAGTAAGGGGGTTGCGATTTTGACTAAAGGGGCAGTTCTGTAATTATATAGGATATTTCACCGCAAAACTCCAGCACTGCTAGCTCAGTAAATTGAATATATTTCAATTTATGTCGACTTCAAATGTTCATCCAACTCTTTCTCCGGTGATCAATCAGGGCTAAGTTAGAGATTTGATTACAAGTACTTTTAGGATTTTTGATGTCTTATGCAGCAGACTCCCAAACCAAGGCAAACACTAGAATAGTTATCTCGTATTGCAGTGTCTTAAAATGGTATGTCTGTTCCAGTTGGTCGCAGGCTAGATCTTCAGCTTGTCACAGTTCATAGACTTGTTTGTGTATCCAGAACCTGGGATTTTGTGTCGAGAACCCTGTTTGAGTGTCGCACTCATGCTTTTGTAATTTTCTCTTTACCCCTGTGATTGGATAGGTTGGTTATTTTGGGCGGTGCCTGAGTCCACATGGAGTATTTCCCATTGGTTGTTCTCGTTCCGATGCGGCCCCTTGTTGTTATTATTATTATTATTATTATTTATTTCTTAGCAGACGCCCTTATCCAGGGCGACTTACAATTGTTACAAGATATCACATTATACATTATTTCACATTATACAGATATCACATTATTTTTACATACAATTAACCATTTATACAGTTGGGTTTTTACTGGAGCAATCTAGGTAAAGTACCTTGCTCAAGGGTAAAGCAGCAGTGTCCCCCACTGGGGATTGAACCCACAACCCTCCGGTCAAGAGTCCAGAGCCCTAACCACTACTCCACACTGCTGCCCATGTTCTCCATTGGTCCGCTATTCTGCCCCCTGTCGTCTGGATTTATGAGATGGACTGTTTTCTGTCCTAGGTATCAAAGCACCCAGAACTGTCTGGCTTGCTGCGCCAAAGGAGTCATTTAGCGATCGTTAAGATAAGCCATTTGTCCAGTATTTAGTTTACGATTCTTTTTAAAAGTATTCTTTGTCAGTGTGGGAGAGTTTGACCAGAAACCAAGTAGACACAGAGAATGGCTTAAAATCCCCCTCTGTATATTTCAATTCTGTTACTTTCATACACAGAATGATATTGTGATCCACTCTGACGCTACAGCGGGCTTGGTTCTGTCCTGCCCATTTTGTATTTGGATCCTACATTTTTGTGACCGGCACTTTAAATTTGTTAACATTAAATACAATTTTCCAAATTTCTGCCCAGTTCTGGATGTGATCTCAATCCTTTAGGATTTCCTGGGTGATTGAGAGCATGTTAGCTACCCCCTCTAGCTTTGCTGCCCAGGGTCATCTGTTAACCAAATGTCATAAATGTCATGGCAAGTATAACAGGTATGCTAAAACAAATTTGGCCTAATTTTTTTAACTTAAATTTAACCCGGTACACTTTCTTCAGCAGTTGGATTGTGGCCGTACTGAATGTTGCTCTAACAAATTTGTATTTATTTATTATTATTATTATTATTATTATTATTATTATTATTAATATATATTTTTTCTTTACCTGTAGGCCAAACCCAGAAAATGAATCTGTTCCAGTCTATAACAAGTGCCTTGGATAACACTCTAGCGAAGGACCCGACTGCAGGTAAGGTATTGAAAACATGCAAACCTTTCCCACTGCACCCAGTTTAAAATGTTTACACACACCAATCAGCACATACACCTATTTGAAACAATGCAGGCCTAAAACCATCCCCAAAGGCTTAAATAACATGGTCTTTATTCTGTGCTAGCTGAGAACTCAAGCAAAACTGGCGTTTAGTTACTATGCACCAGGATTGTAGATTTCAGTTCAGCGATGCACTGTCCTAAATGCTCAATCTATGTCTGAAAACATATTTGGTTCTTAGTATGGTTTGTATGTAGGAGAATGTGTAGCAGTGGAACGTTCCATTGCTAGAAATGGTACGTCTAAATCCACTGTTTGGAAAAAATTACGACATTGTTGTATTGAGCGATAATAAAAGTCCATGTGGCTTTATTCAATGCAAATCTTGCAAAATATTACTGAACTGTGACAGTAAAAAGACGGGAAATTCATATTTGCAGTGGCACACTGAAAAGGGATGTATTCGTCCTGTAGTTTGTCCAAAATGATTATGTGAATTTGCAAGAGCATCTTAATGTGTGATTATTTATGGTAAAAAAAAGCTTTGACGAAGCCTGTTGTCTTCTTTCAAATCATGCAGTGTTGGATTACTAGGAAAGGAAGTAAATGAGATATGATTAATTGAGAGTGATTTTTTTCTTTTATTTACGTTTTAACTGGAAATCGGGAATAGACTCTACACAGAAGGTACTTAGTTTTAATAGCGTATGTTTGGAATTGTGATATTTGTGGAGATGGTCAGGTCGGGTCGGGTATGCAAATATTTCAAAGGTCTCGGGCTCGGGTCGGGTTTGGATTTGCTTGGTCGGGTTCGGATCGAATACTTAAAGGCTGTTCTAATGTTTTATGTTCATGTGCTCCTGTTTCTGTTTTTCTAGTCATCTTTGGAGAAGATGTTGCCTTTGGTGGTGTCTTCAGGTGCACTGTTGGGTTGAGAGACAAATATGGTAAGTTTTATATAACTTATATATCCTGCTAAATATAAGTAGATTTTCATTTTCATTTACATCAATGAAATATAACAGTGGACATCATTCTACGTACCTGCGTAACCATGGATATCGAAGTAAACACCTTAATGTCGATCTCCTACCTGAACCTTCCTGAAAATCAAATCTGCTGTTTCCATTCCACCATCTTCATCGCTTGCTACGACTTCACGATCACATGGCGTATTGTTCCTGTCATCCCTGACAGTCCTAGACGCAGCGCCAGAATTCATCGTAGAAGTGCAAGTCCAGGCATTTCCTTCAAGTCAGTAGGTTGGCTTAAACAGAGCAAAGAGCAACATGTTAACATTTCCTACTGTTCCAGTTCATATCCCATCGGCTGTTCAATATCCAGCCCCTACCAGATATAAACAGCCTGATATTATCAACTGCTACGACTGCACCTGTAATTCCACCAAATCTAAAGACTTGCATGGTCGACCAGTTTTTCAGATTGGAGGTTGGTGAATTTGCTGTATACATCGTGTAGTTTTCTCCATATCTGTTCCCATTGTGGAGAAGCCCACTCCAGTACTATTTATCCCCTTCACTCTAGAACTACCTCTAGATCAATCCCATTAATATAAAAAAGCTCGGTTTTATATTCAGGTTGGAGGAGTGTATGTATACTGAGCATCAAAAGAAACATATCCCTTTATATTTGGATAAAATTCACTAGATGTGATCAAAAAATGACAAACTCTGTTTTAGAGCAGGTGCTGTGACTTTTTATTGTGCTGATTAACAATTGACATCACGAAGATGCTGCAAAATGATCTGCCAATCTTGGGCAGGTATTGTGACTCTTGGTCTCCCATTTTGTGGCCTGTTATTGACAGAGTGTGTCTGGTTATACCGTCTCGCCAGGTTTGAAATTGCTGGCTGTGAGCACCCAAGACGGCGAGCCACAGTACGCTGCCCTAGTCCAGCCTCCAACATGCCGATTGCACGAAGGCGCTGCTGTCTTGATAGATGTGGCATATTGTTTTTTTTCTGTGATTTTCTTTTATTGCTTTTAATCAAGCTTGCAATTCAACTGCTGAAATCACTCCATATCCAGTGTCCAATCAACTGTCTCGCTAATTAGGTGATTAAGCGCATATTCTTCAGTCATAGTCACTCAAGTGTGTCATGGTTAAGGATGAATGATCAAGGATATTATTTACTGAAACAAAAGAAGAAACAAACACAACGTGTTTCGACACATAGTGTGCCTGTAAGCTCGCTCGTCATTGCCGCTGGTTCCCTCAGCACCAGCACATCTGATCTACAACCCATTCACAGACTTGCTCAGCGTCAGCTGGCCTGTTGTGTCACAATTCAATTTAATCTCGTACTGTGAGAAAATGACTCATTAGCATAATGTAGTATTGTTGCCATTCTTTTTACTGTGCCTCTCAGCACTAAGTCACGAGAAAGACGTGCTGTATCATTGGTTAATGAAGGGCAAACAGAGGAGCGACACTCTTAGACTGAGCTCAATATGACCGCGCTTCCAGGAATCTTCACTGGCAATTTGTCCCTAATAATAATAATAATAATAATAATAATAATAATAATGTGAACTCACAGTTGTCAAGTACAGTACTGCAGCAAGGACGAGATTACATAGAAATAAATTGATTTGTGACAGAACAACTTAAATTGTAATACTTTAAAATGCAATGGTGCAATACACATTCTAACTCCCTTTCATGTCTTCAGTGTATATACATTGCTAATTTATATAGACATTTCAATGGCCGCTGCATTTTTATAATTCAATGTTATCCCCCCCACCTCAAGTAGCTATGACATGGTTCAAGCAGCTCCCTGCGTTATGAAACGAGTAGGAGAGATAACATAATAGTGAACGAAACACAATCTTTAGAAGTGCATCGATTTCTGGTTTCATTTATTTTGTGTAATACATTCTCACTACCTTATGTAGTTCTGCTTTTTCACTAGTAAAATGTGCGCCTTCACAAAAGGGGTTAGAATGTTAAAAACAACATAGCGTTTTTTTTCCTGAATAGAGTGTCCAGCAATGCACCATAAAAATGTGAATCACTCACAAAAACATTGATTCGTGTTTTTTTTTTATTCAAATTTCATCAACATAATAGGTTCTCTGTATTTCTTTTTTGTTGTTTTATGAATGAGTCTGACATCGCCTTGGTGCCCTTGGGTTGGATTTATGTTTTGCCTTCTTGCCTTCTAGAACTGCCTTGGTGCCCCTGAATCTTCACACCCAACGAAGGCAACATTGCCTTGCCCTTCATGACTTTAACTTCATGCCCTGTAGGTCACTTTTCCATTGTAAAAATAAAATGGTATAAAAAAAATCTAATTTAAAAACAACATCAACTTTCATAATTAAAAAATACAAAGGATAATTTGGCCAAAAATAATATTCATGGTGCCACTGATTCGACTAGGAGCTTAGATACAGCCTTAGTGATACAACAGGGGAGGTCCCCGGTTCAAATCCCACCTCAGCCACTGACTCATTGTGTGACCCTGAGCAAGTCACTTAACCTCCTTGTGCTCCGTCTTTCGGGTGAGACGTAATTGTAAGTGACTCTGCAGCTGATGCATAGTTCACACACCGTAGTCTCTGTAAGTCGCCTTGGATAAAGGCGTCTGCTAAATAAACAAATAATAACAGCACAAATAAGAAGCTTATTTGACCAAAAGTGCAGTCTGGTGTTATTGCAAACACTCGCACAAGCAAACGCGACAATTGTGTGATTTTTATGTTTCATGCTTCATTTTCTGTATTGTATCATGACCCTCGTATTGCAAAGACACTGCCGATACCCAGCCCTAATACACACATATAATAAATTAAAATACTCCTCCACCCTGAGATTTTGTTCTCTATTTAATTAATGGTCTGGTCTTCCCTTCAGGTTTACATGTCCTTCCATTGTAAAAACGTACTACCTGCCCTTTTAGAACCAGAAACTGTCGATTTTCTTTTAATAATTAAGAAATCATACAACATTTTACGTTACATCTCTTCAAAGTCCTTTTTCTGACTACCATATTGGCCCCATCGAACTGGCTACAAGAATATATTCTGGTTTGAAAAGGTTAACGTTCCCATTCCTAGCATTAACATTAACATTAAAACAAAGTAAAACATTTCTCTTAATTTTACCACCATTGACCACGCTGTCTCCCTAATTGAACAAGGCCTAGGCCTTCTTCCGGGCCTGAATAAGAGCATGGGGCGGCTCAAAGGACGGACTATCAGAGGTTTTCCTGCTCCAAGGCAATTTTTTCCTCTCCTCTGTTGCCTTTGAACCAGTGCTTATAATAATTCTGTTTTGGTAGAAAGAGGAACCCTTTGGGATTTGGGGTCTCCGGTCTTCATAAAAATATAAATTGGCGATTGTCTTACTAAGCCAAATATTATATATCATCATACATCTCGTCCTTTGGTCTGTCAGTATCACACTGTATTAATTGTATTTGCATTCTGTTCAATACAGTTATATTTCTCTATAGCGAGGTGTTTGTCTTGATTTCCTAAAATGATGCTTGTGAAGTATAGTTTGGGAGGAAGGACAGCCCCAGTGCTCTGTCTCATTACTGTATAAAATCACTGATTTACAGGTGGTTTATCATACTAGTACTATCATCAACCTCCCTCCACCTCCCCCTTCTCTTCCATTACAGCTAACTGCACTTATGTGGGGGTCTTATTAAACCCAGCAGACAAGAGGCCAAATATTGTACATCATCATATGTCGCATTCTGTTGTCTGCCTATATCACATAGTCATTGAGTTGGCATTCAGGCCAATAGAATTATATTTCTACATATATGGGGCGTTTGCTTAATTTCCCAAACTCAGTTACACAAACTAGAACACACACTGAGATTTTGCTGCAGTATAGGGATTTATTTATTTATTTATTTTAATGTAAATTGTCAATCATGGGGTTTCCATGCAAGTTATTTTTTTAACTCGAGACATTTACTCGAGAGAAATATCATGTGAAAAATGTTTTTTCTGTTCGCTCAGTTTATTTTACTCGAGTAAACCGGGCTTTTCACCCGACGTCATGCAAATGAATAGGAAAGGTGGGGGTTGATATGTAAATTAGCGATGCATAAAGAACTCGTGCTGTTTGAAGATTACTAGTGAAATTTTGTGAAACTGCGGTTTCCATGTGCAGAGAAGTGGTACACGAGTGACATCCAGTTCACCAACTATATTTATTAACGTGGAGGGCAGACACGCGTTGTCTTTAGACATAGCTGGGATCAAAAAAAGGACGGGAATTAATTCAGTTAGACATTTAAGCAGCTCACTTGATATTCGTGTTTAACTTTAGCGTAGTTTTTACAGCAAGGGTATTCTCAAACACCTGCTTTAATACCATAACAAGGGTATAATGCAGTTCATGGTAAGTGGTTTTATACAGAACTGTAAAACCACAAGAGATATACAACATGACAGACCAGACACAGCAAAAAAGCCACCCGCATTAGCATTAAGGTGAACTACAGCCTGCTAACTATAAAGTCACCCATCAGCCACTGCTTTCTGCCGTCTTGGAATCTACAGTAAATGACCTGCTACCTTGCAATATTTTTAGTTAAGGATAAACACGCTCATTAATATTTACATGTGAAATGCGGGTTTCCATATGAAACTGGGCATGGATTTTCCTGTGTTTTTCATCATTTACACGAGTATATGAAATTTAACCTATCCCTCTCTTAAAGGGGTATGTTTTATTTTATTTAAATAAATTTATATTGACTTTTCTGCTTAGGTCAGTATATACCACACTAACTAATGTGGGGCTTCTTTTGTAAAGACTATTCAGAACAATTGTTAACACTAGGGGGTGTGCAGCTGTAATTTATGGTCCTTCTGCAACTCTGGCGACCGAGTTTGTAACTGGAAACAACTGAACTGCAGCTGCACACCACTAGTGATCATTTTTTGAACCACTGTACCTCTCAAATTCAACTTGGTTGAGGAATGTTTGAAGAATATATAGCAATGTAAATAATGATCTTGGCAGAAACAACAATAGAAATTGATATCGGGCACACATAGTAGGATATTAAAAAGGTATGAATTAAAATATAGATGATAAAAAGGGGTACGTATTATACAGTACTATGGAATAATATCTTACCTGTTAGAACATAAAGTTTACAAATGAAAGGAGGCCATTCGGCCCATCTTGCTCCTTCAGTTGTTAGTAGCTTATTGTTGTGCGCTTCCATTTGCAATTAATTAGCTGTAGATCTTGCATGTGTAGGTTTCAAAGACCAATATATAATATAGCAGTCATCAAACCTATATTTCTTTTTAAAAACTATAGCTGACACTATACTACGGTAAAGAATGCTCTGCATTTTGCATGGGGAAGGGAATCTTGTTTTGCCCTTTTTAAATCTGATGACTTATTTTTTTTTATATTCAAAATGTACAGTAATACCCTGTTGGAAGGAAGGGCTGATATAGCTAAGAGTTCTGCCCAAGGAAGTCTTCTATGAGCCAGTCACGTCTGTTCAATATGTTCCAAAATATATTTTAGTATAATGCAACAATTCTGTTAATCGCTGGATTTGGGTCAGATAGATCCACAACTTAATTATAAAATTATGTATTTTTTTTATATTGATGTAATACTTCAGAACATTTATTGGAGTACAATGAGGTCTTTTTTTTTTTTTCTTTGTTGAAAATATGGTCTGATGACTTTATATTGTGGCAGTCCAAATTTAATTTCCTTTGCTGTTTTTCACTTTTCATGTGCAAACCTTTTTTTGCAACTATTTACTAGTGGTTAGGTATTTGACAGCAATTTTGCAAACTCCACATTTTTTAACAGCTCATATCTGTTTTAGGGGCCTACTTCTTCATATTGTCAATATTATTGAAAATCCTTTTGGCAAAACTTTACTGTGCCCTTCACATTGACCTATGACCTAATGTGACTAATATTGTGGTCATGACCTTTTGGATGATAAAGACCAAGCACTTTGAAATGATGGCTTCATATTCAGTACACAACTGTATCCTAGGAGTCTCTTTGTCACCTTCCATCGTTGGTTTTATATAAGAAAAAATAACTATTTTGTAGCAGTAGCTTACAAAGCTGTCAGCCTCCATTTGAGGTACTCCCTTCCTATTTGGAGGGTTATATTTGCATTGACCTCTGACCCAATACATTGGTCATGATCGCTATGATTCTCTTAATCAAGTTCCATTATCAGTGTTGTCCAGCAAAAAATGTAATGTTTTACTGCCACTCTGTTTTACCCTCCAGCCAGGCCAAATCAATTATACTAACTGTATGCTTTGACAATGTGTCTTTTGGTTGCCACACTGCAGTTCTATTCTGTGATTCTCTCGGTCATTTTAATAAAGGTTTGCTGTTTTACCCTCCCACCTTACTTTAACAAAAAAAAAAAAAAAAAAAAAAAGTTAATAATACTCAAGTGACTGGTACTGCTACATTTTCTCACATTACATATACTTTTCATTAAAAATTAAACAATGTATTGGTTTTAATTGCAAATAAAATACCTCTGCCTCGACCCATTCCTCACTTTTTAAATGCAGTTAAATGCAGATCATGTAATGCATGTAAATTGGAATCTTTTTTTTTTTTTTTAAACTGAGGTTGTGTGCTCAGGCTAGGAAACATTTCGTTTGTTCGTTCTCAGTTAATCCGTGTCATGTCTTTGATTCGTTTAATTATTTAAATCTGCCAGTCAGGGCTGAGTCTAGTGCCATGGCATTGAACTGAATGATTTTACTAGACTTCAGTGCAATAACATTTAAGAAAATCTAAGCATGGTGAGAAAGTGCAATAAAAAATGTCATGCCAGTAACTTTTTCCAGTGGTTATTCAACCATTGGAAGTACTATTGTTAACAAAAAAAAGAGAAATAAATAATTGTGCATATATTTGGTCCTGGAGAATTATGTTACATGCCTGGCTTTTGTTTTCAGGTAGTCAGTGCTCAAGTAGATGTTTAGAAAATGTGTAATATTGTAATATCCACTGGATGGCAGACAGTAACTGAGTTAAATCACAACTATTATTGCTAAAAGCATACAACTTGTTTTCCCCCCACTTTGGCAACTGAGTACTACAAAAAAAAAATGTGGTATGGTTGTTTTGTGACAGAATGATGTGAGTTGCAAGAAATACATACTTTTAGGATTATGGGTTCATAGAGGCTGCCAAGCAAAATGTAAAATGTCTCTAAAATTAAATTCAACTTATGTTTTCTTTTATTTATAGCTTATATACATTTTTAGTCTTGGTAAGCTGAATGTCATCCTACATAAGAGGAAAATAAAATGAAGACAGATTTCCTCAACTGTTAATTAATAAAATGTAAAAAAAAAAAAATAATAATAAAATAATATATAATATATTTCCCGGGATTATGTCTAAATTTTCTTTCCTTAGCACTACTAATGACTTCCAGAAAAAAAAGGAAAAACCTTATAAATCGAGGTGCTGAGACTTTTTTTTTTTTTTTTAGTAACATAACCTCTTGTCCAGTCTCTTAAAGAATATTCCAGCATGTGTGCACAGTACATGTATTTTATTGTGGTTTAAAACTATGACTGCTATAAACATCATATGGCTTCCAAGATACAGTGGTTTGCAGAAGTATTCACCCCCTACCAATAATGTCACATTTTGTTGAATTACAAATAATATGTGCACAGTTTTTTAAACAAACTTTTTTTATTCAAAGCTGTAGTGGTTAAACTGAACACTGTTATATGAGGAGGAGGTTAAATGTCAGCAAAACTTAGAAAGAAATTGTACAAAATGATATGTACTGGTTGCATAAGTGTTCAGCCCCTTAAGTCAGTACTTAGTAGAAGCACCTTTTGCAGCAATTACTGCTATGAGTCTTTTTGGATAGGTCTCTACTAGCTTTGCCCAGTAGGATGGTGACATGTTTGCCCATTCTTCACAGGAAAATTGCTCCAGTTCTGATAAGTTTGTTGGGGATCGTCGATGGACTGCAATCTTCAAGTCTCGTCATAAATTTGACCACAAAACCTTTTTCCACATGTCTGCAGTATCATCTACATGCTTTTTCGCAAACTCCATACATGCTTTAAGATGAGGCTTTTTGAGTAATGGCTTCTTTCTTGCCACCCTTCCATGCAGGCCAACCTTGTGTAGGGATGGCATATTGTTGATGTGTGCCATCTCAGACACAGAACTTTGCAGATCTCTCAAGCTCATTGTTGGCTTCAGAGTGACATCCCAAACCAGTTTCCTGTTTGCCCGGCTGGTCAGTTTGGGAGGGCGACCTGATCTGGGTAGTGTCTAGGTGGTATGAGGCATCTTCCACTTTTTAATGATGGACTTCACTGTGCTGAGAGGGATAATCAGCACCTTTTGGAATTTTCTTGTACCCTTCTCCTGCTCTGTGCCTCTCTACCACTTTATCCCTGACTTGTTTCAAAAGCTCCTTGGTCATCATGGTTGCTTTGTTGGATCACTATGTGAGTTGCATCTTGAAAGTCTTTATATACCTGAGGGAAATTATCTACAAGTTAAACCACTTTGAGTACACACAGACTGAAACCATTTCACTAATTTTGTGACGTTTCAAACAAATTATTTGCACCTGAGCTGATTTAGGGCTACAGAGATTAATCTCTGATTAATAATAATAATAATAATAATAATAATAATAATAATAAATAATAATAATAATAATAATCATCTGATTAATCTGATTTAGGCAACTGAGAATAATCGGTTTTTCTCTGTAAATCTTACTTATTTATATTATATATGCATTTGTAACTTTATCAATGTGGAGTAGTTTGTGTAGATTCTACATGTAAAATCTAATTTGAAAGTGTCGTGGAGTATGCTCAGATGCCAACAAAATGTGAAAACTTTGCAGGGAGGTGAGTACTTCTGCAAACCACTGTATATGATTCAATAGTCTGTGGAAAAGGTCAGTTGCTACAGTTCTAAGGCAGTAGCCAAAACATAAAGCTGAATAAGTAAGTCTTTGCTAATTTAGACAAGAGTGGAGATGTGCACCTGTGATGGGGTACACCCTGCCCCTGTGTGTGCATGTTACTGTGTTGTATTAATTATTTTAAAACAGTTTAGTTTGTAAAAAAACACAATGTTTTGTTATTGTTGTTTTGCAGCATGGATGGGGTCAAAATTCCCCATCCATGCTAAACTCGTGCAGAATGTGACCATCTCCAGGTAGATTAATTTATTGCTAATCTGGAGACGGTCACATGTCTATAAACCTACAGCGCTGGCTGATCGGGGTTGGGTTGTCCAGCAGAGGAAAGAGACAAGTTTACACCAGCACAACACTTGTTTTTCTTTCGTGTTTGTTTTGTATCTGTCTATTTATTTTGGCCACTGTGCCATTTTGGTTGTTTTCTACTTCCTGGCCTGACATCACCACGTGAGCTGACCTGTTCACAGCACCCAAAAGTGTTCACATGACAAAATCTCAATATGCAATGATATTTTTGTATACAAGGGCTCCCCCCCCCATTTTGTGTAGCTTAACTTCTAGTATGACATACAAACATATTACCATGGCCCATATATTAATAATATTAATATATTAATAATATATTGACAGGTATGTGTGTTATATGTTGTGGGGGTTGGATCTTGTACATTTAATGGAATTAATCTTTCTGTGACTTCAGTGTGTTGAACACTCGTTTCAACTTGGCATTGTTTACATGCCATTATGATGTGTGGGTGGTTCAAATCTGTAAATTTGCAACCAAAAAAATAATAATTTAGCTATGTCAAACTGGTATAAAAGGTGGTAAAGCAGTGTAATTTTGAATGTTTATTGGCAGAGTACTGTACAGGTTGCTGACAGATGTTTTCATTAGCCTGAAGTGATTGATTTAAGTAAATAGCAGACCCTGCTATGCAAAACTGCTTTAAACTGCAGCTGCTGCTGCAAGATCTATTTATACTCAAGGCAGGTTAATCCAAACGGTCAGTGCATGATGCTTTCTCTCTGGCTGACGCACGAGACTTCAGATAATGCAGGGCCGTTGCTTTTCACCTCCAAACAAGAGTTCAAACAGAGCTGTTACTCAGATGTTGTTTTTTTTTTTTTTTTACTTTGACAAGGGAAATAGAGAACAGACGTCAGTTCAGAACTGTCTCATTACCATTTAAATGAATGTCGTTATAAAAAGACTCTTTGCAGCATTCCTTATGATGCTGTTTAGATTATATTGGCTTCAGAAATACTAGAGAGGATGACGCAGGAAAGTGCCCCCTTATTTAGGAAGATTAATTTCTTTTGGTTCCCCAGTAACCTTAAATTTAATAAAGCCTAAGCAAGATTTCTTTAAACCTATTTGATAGTAGTTGTTGTTGTTGTTATTATTATTATTATTATTATTATTATTATTATTATTATTATTATTCGTTTTTTTTTTTTTTTAAATAGATGTTTGTTATTTTGCTTCTTTCAAAACTGCACATGTAAGACATACACAGCATATGGATGTGCACTACAGGCAGGATTTATGGGTTTATTTAATTGGCTATAGTACATGAGAATTATTGTTTAAGTGACAAATGGTTTAATGATGCCATTTCTAATTGTTAGATAATGGTTTATGTATTAATTACGTGATTGTTTTTTTTTTTGTTGTCTGTTTAGTTTACTTAAGATGGTTTACATGCTTATAAAAAATGTAAACGTGGCAAACTTCATTAAAACTACAGTTTTGAATAGATAATCTGTGGAACATACTGTACAGCATACAGCTCCTCTTTGCTCCTTCATTGAAGATTTCTTAGTTGCCCATAATACCTTGCTTACAAAAAAAAATTAACAGGGGTGTACAATTCATATTGCCTGACGCCGGGGACAACAAGATTTGTGTGAGGGTGTGACAGAAACAGAGTGAGTCTTGGTGGTAAATCTGCCTCCCGACCTGTGAGCGCGTGAAGTAAAGAGAACAGAGTACCCTGGACTGGATGGCCTGACAGTTCATTCCCTGGGTTAAAAGGAAGTCGGTCATCTAGAAAGGGGTCGGAACTCCTGTACACTAAATCATTGAGTAGTAGTAGAGACGGCTAACACGTTCTGGAGCTTTCGCCAGAGGCCAGCACTAACCCGGACATCACTGCACCTGTATCACGATACACTGTATTTGCACCACGACCACTACAGCACTCACCCAGGACTGGTGACCGTGTTTGTATATTGTGGATGTAATAACTGTTTATTATTTGGGATTGCAAACCCGTTTTATAGAACAGTGCAATACACATTGCTGTGTATTGCCTCGGATTATTGTTGAAGGTCACCAGACCTGGATTAAGAAAATAAATCTATTTTCTGATTGGATTATCACTGTCTGTCTCTTCCTTGCACACAACGTCACTCCTACACCTGTACCCTGCGAACCACTTTGCCACAGAGGGACAACAAGTTTTGCCGTTCTGCTCTGCTCGTTGGACAATTACTTCATACAAATGAAAATGGAAAAAAAAAAAAAAAAATCCAACTAAACCTGAAAGCAAAAATATATATAGAGTACACAAATACATGTATCATTTTAATTCACAAACCCTCAGTCACACACAGTAGCAAACTTTACTTTAAAATTGAAATGAATGGAACAGTACTTTGTCTGCAGTAGGAGCCCAGTAAAGTTTGACTGCCAGCTCTAGGAAGAATATTTAACATAATAAAAATTACAAAAACCTTTAAACTAAACTGCTGCCTTCTCTGAATTCTGACTCGACTGTCCGCTGAGTACCCTCAGTCTCCCACTGAAACGCCCACAAAACTAAATTATTTCTCTTTATCCAATGGCCTTATAGTAAACCAAAACGTATTAAAGAAAGCTTCATCACCATTCTTGTGGATAGTGTAGTTTAGAAACCAATCTTTAACCCTTCCGCTCCGGTGAACATTCTACCTGTCTGAGATATGACTGACATGACTTTCGGCTTATGTATCAGGACAAATATCCACCGAAAGTATACCGGATTATACCTTTCTAAACAGCTGAGAATCTGAACATTATTATTTTCACTCTGATGAAATATACCCTACGATTATATTAGTTTGAATGTAAAAAATAAGTTCTAAAATGTACTCCAATTTATTTTTCTTCAGAAATGTCTCCATAAGTGTACTTTAGAGATCTCCTACCTAAAAGTCTGAGATAGTTTGAATCTTTTTAGTTTCATTAATTGTTATAGTTAATTTAGTTGTTGCAACATTGGGGAAAAAAAAACAATTTCCTCTTGATTTTGATTTCTGGCCTATCAAACCCCAACGGCTTCTGTAATTATTCCATTGCTACTTCAAACTGGAACCCTGCCACAAATAAAGCATGTTCTGTGGATTGCATTATAAGAATAAAAACAAAACTGAGAAAATCAAACAAACTAAGGCTGGTTTTGCATTACCTCCGCTGTCTGATTTTGGTACCGTTTATGGCCTGGCTATTTGAGTTTGAATTGTTTGTGCTTTTTCATAAAAAAAGTAATGATATATTTAATTAATTGACCTACTCAGAAACAGTCATCACATATACTAATGAGTAATATGCTTATTTATGTTTGTTAACCCCTCCCTCCTTTCATTTTCTTAGGTCAGGACAGGATCTTCAATACTCCATTGTGTGAGCAAGGAATTGTAGGCTTCGGTGTTGGAATTGCAGTAACTGGTGCGACTGCAATTGCTGAAATCCAGTTTGCTGACTACATCTACCCTGCCTTTGACCAGGTATGTTTTTCACAGCGACCTCCTATAACAGTTGACCAATTCTAACCACTTTAAATAAATAAAATTCACTGAATATATTCTGAAGGTAATTGGTTTTGTAAGGTGTTTGAGTGTTTTTGTGTCGATACAGTTTTTATGATAATCCACCAGTGTCTATACCCGTGCTTTTTTTGTTTTGTTGCCTTTATTTTTTATGCAAATGCTCAGAATGAAGATAACCTATCCTTACTAATTGTCAGAGTAATAGTAATGGCAACCATCCTGCCCACAGTACACATACTTCTTAATCTTCCCATCTTTAGATTGTAAATGAGGCTGCTAAATACCGGTACCGCTCTGGGAACCTGTTTGATTGTGGGAGTTTGACAATCCGAGCACCCTGGGGTTGTGTGGGCCATGGATCACTATATCACTCCCAGAGTCCAGAGGCCTTCTTTGCACATTGTCCTGGAGTTAAGGTAAGCACATAATATGGTGGGTAAGAATTCGCTTGCAAGTAAATGTTCTATATATAACCTTAAGGTCTTGTATTTTAATTAGGTATTATTAAAACAAATAGTAAACTGCCTGTCGCACAGTAACTTGCAATACAACTACATTCAGAATAAGGTATTTTTTTAACCCCTTAACTGCTGTAAGACATACCTGGCACGTCCTCAAAAACGCTCATTCAGTGCTGCCCAATGTACAAGGTACGTCCTTATTAAAAACATTTTATATGAACACTGGATTGCAGTTATTTCACTCAGTATCGCTCATCGAGAAGCTCTTACAGATAAGGTACAGATAAGTTTTAAAAATGAGTGGCATGTAACAACATAGGAGTGAAAAACTAAAGGATTAAATAAACGGATGAATAAAGAAAATCAAATAATTAAGGACTACTGTAGCTCTTAAACATCTCATTACAAAAATGCAAAAAACTAAGTCTTGGCACCCTTCACTTTGACCTGTGACACAAGATTTTTTGGTTTCTTGATAATTAAGACGTAACGCTTTGAGAAATTGGGTTTAAACAACTGTATTCTATGTATTCTGTATTGATCAATATCAATTATGGGTATTGCAGAAGAAAAATGAACCCTTTTGTGTCTGTAATTTAACAAAGCTGCTATCACCAGGATGTAAAAAGCCTCTTATTGCAGAGACTGTTTGTAATGACTTTGTATTAGTAGGGTTATGACTTTGTTTTTGGAGTATAGAGACTGTACATTTTGAGTTAATGTATTGTTACAGTACCGAAAATGATTATTAGGTAAAAGTAGAGTAATAATGACTTTCCAGGTGTAAATATGTCTCAGGAGTGTGTATATTTAATTTATGAAATGCTTAAATCTTCTGCCTTTTTTTCCCCCCAATTTAAATTTGGAAATCTAGACTATTATTGTTTATATTAGACATTTGTAATTACTGGCGCCACAAGGTCTTCCACATAGCTCTCTGTCGTAACTGATTTAGGCAGTGTGCCATGCTGAAGTTGTTGGTCACACACACTTTCTTTGCTGCACTGTGAATGCCTAATATATGTCAGCTGGAATAAACTAATTTTGACCACATGTGTGAAAGCAGCAAATGTGCCAAAATGTATCCCGGAGGCAGGAAACGCAGACCAAAAATCAATATGTGCTCACTATGCAGTCATATCCATCTGAATATCATCAGTGAATATCTGACATTTTGTTTTTAGCTTTGTCGAATAATATGCATGTGAAAAATGTCAAAGGACTTTTTAAACTAGAGAGGATAAGGGATTATCGCCTACCGGGAGTACCCGCCTACCGATGCCTTGACCAGACTGCACCCAGCTACCTCCAGACCCTAATCTCTCCCTACACCCCCACCCAACTTTCCTCTCCGCCTGCACTAGAAGACTGGCTGTACCTCCTCTATGCTCCCCTGCTTTCAGAGCCCACTCCTTCTCCACCCTCGCCCCATAGGAACGACCTTCCTACGGATTTCAGGACTGCCCAGTCCCTAATCACCTTCCGGCGCCTCCTCAAGACAGACCTCTTCAGGCAACACCTGTAAAACTCAACTCATCCCTTCTGGACAATATAGCACACTGCCTTTAATGCACTTTAACTTGCACTTATCTGCTCCCTATTTTACTGTATTTAATCCTGCACTTAATCCAATCTGTAGTGTTTTGTATTTCACTTGCACTCGTATCCAACCCTGACGTAACTGTCAACACTTTTTATCTGCTCTTAAATTGCCCCGATATCAAATTGTACTGTGTTTTGTATTTGCTCTTATTAGGACTGAAGTCATTGTATTTTGTATCTTGCTCTTAATTGTACTGTAATTCTTGCTGTGCATTTTATTTTGTATATAACTGTAAGTCGCCCTGTTGCTGCCACTAATACCGTTGTGATAGTTGGGAGTGAAACTCTGCAACAACGTCTGTTCATGAATCTTTTGCCTGTAATAGTCTGTTCTTGTCTTGCCTGTGACTGAAACTAACATGCAACAAAAAGGTGCAACTTTTATATACAGAACCAAGGATTGCATTTGTATAAACAAACCAATATGAGGGACGCCCCATTTGTGTTACATATTGTCGGTCTTTCAAGATTTTACATTGAATTACATTTAAAAATGTATGCAAGTAGGACTAATTACCTTAAAATGAGTAACATTTCACATGGTCCTACGCAGGATTTGATACAGATGGGATGAGTTGATTTCTGCATATAGTATATGCCCTATGATAGTTTAATTAAAGGTGAAAGTTCTTCCATAACAAATACTTCATTTTTAATCGTCACTTGCAAACAAAATGTCATCAATTCATTAAAATGATGTTGTATCCTGTTTCTCTGCATTCATTTATTTCAGATTGTTATTCCAAGAAGCCCAGTTCAAGCTAAAGGGCTGCTGCTATCTTGCATTGAGGACAAGAACCCCTGCATATTCTTTGAGCCAAAAATCCTCTACAGGGCTGCAGGTGAGCTGCGTACATGGATGATTTACGATGTTGCCATCACCAGAAAATGAAACAGCAAATTGTATGCCATTAGAAATATGTATCTTGGAAATGATACATGTGTTTTGCTCATGCTGCACCGTACATTTTTGTTTTTGTTGGCTGTTAGGCATTCTGTGTACCATTTGGTACAAAAATAAAACGGGTTGTTCTGTTATTTTGTTCTAATATATGCTTCGTTGTTGAGTAAAAGGAAGTCTAGAATGAGCTAGGAAGTGTATTAGGACACAGCAGTCTATTCACGCAGAGCGGGTCAGCAGACACTGAATTCCTAACAGTAGTTCCACTGACACTGGGGCGGGGGGGATTTTAAACGTTCCAGTATTAATTTTCTAGCACTTTATTTCAAAAAAGCAATTTTGTGTGCAAAAATGGAATAATCATTTTTTAGACTTTTTGGTTCTGTGAAAGCAGTGAATTTATTTATTTTTATTTATTTATTTATTTAATATATATATTTTTGTATTTTCTTAAATCTGGTGCAGCAGTGTTTGTTAATCCTAATTGTTCTGGTAGTAGTCTTTCTGTGCCGAGAGAGGTGTCTGCCAGTGGTTCTAGAGAGAACCAGATGGTGAAAAGTAATTTCAGATGAAAGTGACTTTTGCGCAGCCTGATTCTGCAGAATGTAATCTCACTTCAAAAAGACACATAGATGGGAGTTGATAGTTTCAGCACGTTTGGGTCCTTATTACAGGGACATGGCCTCTATTCGTGAGCATTTTACAAGGTCATTAAAGTTGCACCAATACTGTTAAGTCTGAGATCTGATATCTATTCCTTGTATCCATTCTGTCCAACAGGTCTAAGAAATTCTAAATCGGATTTATATCCAGTATCTGTCCAGCCCAATCCAAAATATGTTGTTACATGTCCTGAGCTGTTGCTTTCTGGCCAGGGGCATTTTTAATATTACCATCTGTTATAAGGGTCTTTATGCTGCAACTGCTTGTGAGGTCCCTTTAATGTAGATCTTTTGAATAGCCATTTTACAGCACAGCCCGGAGTAGCATGTCCTATAGGTGTTCAGTGTGACCTGAACAGCACATCTGATGAAAGGTGTTTTCTTCTCCGCTAGGGGTGTGCACCAGTAAGTTCTTCCCCTCCAAAACAGTGAGTTTATTATATATTATTAATGTGACATCTCAACCAAACTCGTTGTTTCAGTGGGGGAAGAAATTACTGGTGTGCACACCCAGTGGTCATTTTTACATTGGCCTCTGTCCACCTTGCTCAGCGACTTTATGGAAGGTAAATATTTTGATGACTTTGTTAAATATCCTGGAGTGCAGGAACAGTAATAAATGATGATTTAAAGTAAAGTACAAAACAACTTGTATTTACATTTGAATGGCTGGTTTCACTGATCTTGGATTAGCTAATTATTTTAGGTAAAGCAGTTCAAAACTAGTGCTAATCAAGGTCTGTGAAACCAGCTCTGATACTACTCTGAGTTAAAGAAATCTCTGTTACTGCTTTACTTCCTCAGTCATATCACCCCAGCAGTGTGTTATGGGTGAAGGCAAGTTACTGACAAGAGAATTTCACCCTCAAGGCGAATTGACAAAAGAAGGGCAAGATTGTCTAAAAGCATGGCTTGCAAACAGAGACTTTTTAAACTTAGTGCTACTAGATTCATGTTTTAAAATGAAAATAAATAATGAATGAATATGCACGGGGGGAGAATCAGTTGGAATATTTGTTTAGCTACATTTAAGAATATTTATTGTTTCTGTTGAATGCCAGCTGTCACACACAATTCTGAAATAAGAAGAGTCTCTTCTGATGACAGATGACAGGTTAAACAAAACATGAAGGGTTATCACATGAATGGCTCATATTGCTCCCTGAGCTGTGAGTAATGCTGAATTGGGAATTCAGCATACAGTACAGGGCTAGAAACTAAGAGAATTGTGGTACCAGCCAGTCCAAAGGTTAAATTAAAATTATCTTTTTGAGTTACGAGATGTTTATTTTCTGAACTGTAATTGGGTTATATTACCGTTTTCAGTGGAGAAATATTTTTCTCTTGGAATTTCTTTTTTTTTTTTTTTTTTTTTTTACAGAAATACGCCCATCTACACCTCTGTGTATCGCTGGTTAGTGTCACCAGAATCGAGGTTGTCACCATGTGGAGTGGAAGGGGTCAAGGTGTGTGAGATCCCTCTTGGCAGGGTCTCCACATCAATGTTTTAGAGCTGCAGTTTACTTGGCCTTACGGAATATTTTGCAGGGGCTGTGAGGGTGACGTGCTTGTCCGTACAGCCAACACAACAGTGGTGGCTTACATCAACCACTAAGTCGGCCTCCGATCGCCCAGTCTGTATAGCGTGGCCCGCAAGCTTTTGCTCTGGCAACACGAGAACCTCCTCACGGGGTAACAAACTAGGCGGCGGACCTCGCAAGGAAGGTGGTGTGCCTCATTTCTCAGAGGTTGGGGAGAACAGGGATAGATCTCATAACCTCCCAGGAATCGACCCACTGTCCCCTCTCGTTCTCCATAATAGGAGACGGGGACACGCTTGTGGTAGATGCCTTGGCACACCAGTGGCCGAGACAACTGTTATATGCCTTCCCACCGCTAGCCCAGCGCCTGCCTTGTCTGGAGAAAATCAGGTAGGGCCGGGCCAAGGTGCTCCAGTAGCCCCTTTTTGGCCCAGGAGACTGGTTTTAACCCTGATGCAGCACCTGAGCGCCCAGCCGTGGAGACTGCCCAAGAGCCACGACCTGCTCAGTCAGGCACAGTGGACCTTATGGCATCCCGACTCATGCCTGCAGCTGTGGGTCTGTCCCCTGAACGGCAGCTTTTGAGCCGTCTGGGTCTGTCCAATAGGGTTATTGATACCCTGCAAAATGCCAGAGCAGCTTACCACATTCCCAGTACGGGTACAAGTGGGGCATCTTTCAGACATGGTGTCTGCCACGTGAGTTCGACCCCACAACCTGTCCCATGGCAGTTATATGAAGTCTATCTGGCAGCTATTTCAGCTTGCCATGACAAAATTGACTCGGTATCCCCAGGAGCTCACTTACTGGCGGGGCAATTTTTTTAATGAGCTTGCGGCTTCGGACGCCTATGAAGTATATTGTTCCTTGGTGGAAGCTTAACGTGGTGCGTGATGCACTCTGAAGCCTCCATTTGAGCCCTTGCATTCAGCTGATATGAAATTTGTATCACTCAAAGCAGCTTTCTTGCTTGCAATCACCTCTGCAAAGTGGGTGAGTGAGATGCAGGCATTTTCAATTGATAAAGCCTGCTTAAATTTTGCAGAAGCCAGGACAAATGTTACACTCTGTACCAATCCCTGCAATCTCGGCGTTTCATGTCAACCAGTCTGGGGAATTGGAGGCTTTCCATCCACCTAATTTCCAGTCTGACAGAGAGCAGCAGCTCCATACTTCTGTCCAGTGCAGGCCCTAGCATATTATGGTGACAGAAACAGTTTTTTGTCTGCTATGGGGCCAAGTCCCATGGTCAAGCCCTGTCTAAGCAGAGGGTGTCCAAATGGATAGCAGACACAGTCAGGACTGCCTATGAGCGAGCCATCTTGCCCCTTCCAGAAAAGCTCACTGCCCATTCCACCAGGGACATGGCAACTTCGTGGGCTTTATTCCAGGGTGCATCTTTCAAGGACATGTGCAGTGTAGCTGTGTGTAGTACTCCCCATACCTTCACTAGGTTCTACAGACTAAATGTTGTGGATCGTGGAGTGTTAGGGCGGCTTCTGAGTCAGCCCTTATAACACAGGCAATTTTTTAGCCCTAACTACTTGTTACTGGGGTTCCTAATGGTAATGCACAAGGCAGCCTCTCAGCTTAGCCTTGTGGCATTCCGGTCGTTCAGCAATCTTGCCCTTACGACGGCTTGGGTATACTGACCCATTAGGTAATGGTTACATTTCGTACTTGAAAGGGAGCTTTACGTTATTATCATAACCCTGGTTCCCTGAAATAGAAAAATATAACCATTAACCTTCAAGGTCGCTGTGTCCATGATTGCGGCAGGCTTGAAGGAAAAATGATGCCTAGATCTGTCTGCACAGTCCTTTTGTACCCTCGGGGGCGGGCATGACTGCGTCACATGCTCGGCCGTGCAGATTTGGTATGTAATGTTCAGGTTTCAGCGTTATTAGGTAATGGTTACATTTCTATTTCGGGGAGCCAGGGTTATGATAATAACCTAACCTTCCCTTTCAAGTACGAAATGTAATCATTACCCAGTGTTTTCCTGTGACCCTTAAGAAGTCGGTAAAAAAGGTGCATGCTTTACTTAATTATGCTCAGGTGTGCCTTACCGGTGTTCACAGTAAATGTCGGAATGGCTCAAACTGCTTGTTAGAGTGGTATGGTATGCATACATCTTGGTAAATTAGTTTTGTAACTAAATAATTATATTTATTTATTTTCTTAACCAATTAATACAGAAATAACTGTATGCCATCTATGTGTTTTCACAGTTGCAGCGCTGAGAGGTAATTCTTACCAACTTATAACTTCAGATGCAGAAGCTGTCTCTGTGTCTACTGTGTGGGGTCGGTACTGCAAGTTGTTGACTAGGAATGGAAAAGTAAACAAGATTTACGTGCTGCCTAGTGGTATCATAAGACACTGGTAATAGGAAATGTGTCGGACAATAAAGGTTGCATTTTCTCCATTGTTTAGCTTCCAGAAACTCAGATTCAGTGTCGCAAAGTGGATTTTCTTATTTGTTTTTCTGTACCAACAGAATATAAATACTGAGTTTGTTTATATTTCTTTCAGACCCTTATGCATAACATGGTCTAAATGATCTGTGCCCTCTGTAATACGTACATCGCCTGTATTTAAAGAATTCCCCACATGACGGGTTACCCCAGTACAACGGACAGCATGTTTGAGGATTATTAAAAGTAATAGGTTTTGCTCTAGCATTTTTCATTATAAATGATTACAAACATAAAATTGGCACTGGGTTTTAATATTAGACCACAGTTTTAAATTCAGTTACATTCTTTATTGTTTAAAAGGTAAGTAGCTTAAAATATAATTTTATACTGTGTGTTTTTTTTCACCTTACCCATTTTATAGTTGTATTATTTCAGACACTCACAATGATGTTATAACCATACTTTCTATATTTACACCTGTTTAGTTTTTTTTTCCTTTTTAACAGAACTCAATAAGTGAAAGTGAAACATCCATCCCATAGTCCCTGTCAGCAGAGTGGATTTACACAAAGTATTTAAATCTGCAGCAGATTGAGACTCTCTCGATTGGGCTCCTTCCTTATTACCGTCCCTATTAAATACATTAGCATGCAGACAGCTCTGAATTTCCAAGAAATAACAAATTAAGCAATTGGTAGGCAAGATACAGATTAAGAAGGCATTTTCTGTTTAAACAAATGTCATTTCGAGACCTACACAAGTCGGTGTCCTCTTTCCTTGCCATTTTTATAAGTGGGCATGTATACTGTTACAAGCATATAAAACTACATATTTAATTCTTAATACGCAATTTTAGGAAAAACAGCCTAAAACAATAACCAGATTCCTTGTGCAATTAGCTGCCAGATACAAATTAATGTGGACCAATGTCTGTTTATTATTATTTACAATCCTGTGCAGCAATTTGTTTTCTAAACGTAGAGCTGTGAATGAGCAACAGATCATTTTACTATAGTGCTGAATTAAGAGAAAACTACTAATGAATAATCCAAAACATTATGAGCCCCTCCTGTTAATGGTGTTTACCTCTCTTATTCGTTACACTGTTGTTTTTCATGAATATGACCTTTCTTTAAAGGGATTTGGGGAATATTATCAATCCAAGGTTCAATATGAACTTTTACTGACTTAATTGGCTTTGTCATGGTGGGCCTCAGAAAGACACACATCCCAATATATACCCTGCATCTATTAATCTCAATAACTTAGGGTAAATGTTAGTACCAAGTTTAAACACAATTGGAAAAGCAGTGTTTCAGATATATGCAAAAATGTAAGCATGGTTCCACTACATCCCTTGTTGCCAGTATTTCATTCACTGAGGAGGAGAATAAGGTTTGATTGGTAAAACCAACGACGCAAACTGGAGTGTCACACTGCTGTGTCAATGGAGAGGCTATAGACACTGCCAGGTGTATACGGCTACACTTTTTTTTTTTTTTTTTTATGAGGAAAAACATTCAAAAAACAATATGGTTTCTTCCAGTTGCTTGACATTACAACAGAACCCAGAGCACATAGCAGTGCTCAACATATTCCAGAGATCAAAATACTTTCAATATGAATATGTGCTCTTGAAAAGTGAAGGAAACTCCCCAATAATGTTGTTGAAGCTGACACCCTGGGATCCTTCAAGAAGCTGCTTGATGAGCTTCTGGGATCAATAAGCTACTAACAACCAAACGAGCATGATGGGCCGAATGGCCTCCTCTTCTTTGTAAACTTTCTTATGTTCTTAATTATAAACAGGACCTGAACCCATGATGGCAAAAAATCCTTAATGAAAATCTGGCTGGAGTTCCTAGGGTTATATCTACCACCCAAGCTTTTATATCATTGAGCTCCTTTAGGAACCGACTTCACAAAGTTCTGTGATCAATCAGCTACTACAAACTGGACAAGCACTGATACAGTGTTTAAAACTTTTCTTATGTTCTTATATGCTAAACATATTCAGATTTACCTTTCCGTCAACTCATGTTTACAAGAAACATTTTACTTTATGCTTGCTTTATTCCGTATTCACAATCATTTTTATCTAACATATTCCCATTTTAATTTATTTATATATTTTTTTAGTTTTGATATTTTTTTATTCACACATCATAGGTAAATAAACTATGGCATTACTTTTTTAAAACTTTTACTCTGGAACGTTCTCCAGGAGAGTGAGATTTTGTCTTCTAAGGATCAAAAATGTTGAGAAATGTATTGCCCAGTTGTTTTATGATCCATGATGTGTGACTACAAATTTCAAAAGTGATGCCAATATGTTTACAAATATAAAACTGCGAAACGGACAACACGTGACACCAGCAAAGGTAATGCAATGTGATTCCTGTAAACTTTGCAGAATGTTCTGTAACACTTCAAGCAAAACCATTTTTATTTCTCTTTTTTCTATGTTTAGTTGAACAAGTCCCTGTGGAACCGTACTACATCCCCCTGTCTCAAGCTGAGGTATTGCAAGAGGGAAGCGATGTTACACTTGTTGCCTGGGGCACTCAGGTCAGTACAGCTTCTTTGAACTTCACATGGGGCCTATTAATGCTTCTACTTCAGAAATACATTTCCTTGGGGCCTCATTGGTGTGGAGCAGCAGAGAAGAGAGACTCGGGCATGCTGTGCAAAGTAATGTGGCATTTATATCACCAGGGAGGAAGAATCAATAATATTAAGCTATATGAAGCTTTCAGATTTCCTTCTGGGGGCTTGGGGCTCAGCAGGGTTCTGCATTTCACACAAATGATTCCTGCGGTCATGCCAGATATGATTTTCTCAATAAAATGTATTTTATTTATTTTGTGTCCTCATTTGCGCAGATCAATGTGGAGTATTTGTTCCCCACTAGCTTTGTTGTGAATATTATAAATATAGTTTTCCAGGAAGGCATGTTAAGATGACCTGTTTTGTTAATGTGGATTCCAGGTGTTACCTAAACAAGGTTATTTTAATTATTTATTAATGTGTATACCTGTTACACTTGCCATAGATTGTGTAGTAGGTCAGCTTATATTCAATCATTCATTTATGATGTATGAAAGGTCTCGGAGAACATTTATATTGACATTACATTTGATTATTTAGGGTTACCAGTTGCCAGGTAAAGCCCTTGCTCCACACATAATTACCTTAATCTCACCCCAGAACCACAGACGGAACAACTTATTATTATACATTTGTCTCAAAAGTTAGTCATTAAACAGACGTTAAGTGTCACCAAATATCAAACTATCATATTAAGTGTTAACAAATATCAAGCTGTCGTCTTGTTCCCTCTCCATTGAGAGTAGGTGAACGTTCACGACATATTGACCCCATATTGTCCTGTTACACTGGTATGAACACAGTTCCTATGAATAACATGTGCATCTACAATAATAATAATTAAAATGATAATAATCCTAATAAACTAATCAGGTTTCTGCATAGTGACACAGCAGTCAAAACATTGAGTGGGAAATTGCAACCATAATTATATTTATTTGTATAAAGTAAAGCAGTGTTAGTTCTTCCTAATTTAATGTAAAGAGAATGCATTTCAGCTGCTGAATATACTTTATTTAAGAGAAGACAGGGATAAGAATAAGATTCCCATTGCATAGCAGTGTAAAACCTGTAAGACCGCAAAGGAATTGCTGTGAGCTTTGAATAGTCTGAAGAACCATACAGCAGTATTGCTTGCTACATCGCTGTTTTCTGCCAAATAGGCCTCCAATGCCCCACTTCCTAGTCTATGGTTGAGCCCTTTTAATAAAGCCAAAGTGAGTTGAAGGTAAAATCCCTGCACAAGGTCTTTAAGCATCCCTGTGAGGGGATAACACCGGTTAAGGCATGTGGCATATTTAGTTGAATTTAACATTTTCCCTTTTACAAATTTTAGGAACATCTGTTCATGTTATATGCTTTGCATTATATACAAGGTGTACTTTGCATTATCATACTATGTTTTTGATGGGGTACTGCACATGATAAAAAATAATACACCCCAAGGAAATTCAGTCATGAGTGTTATACAGTGTGCACGCTATATTTAAAAAACTACATCAGTAATATAGCATTGTGCTCAGGAAGAGCTTTTGATATTTCAATTCTCAACCACCCCGATGAAACAAACTTTTGCTTGCCAGTTAAATGACAATTTAACATTGCATTAATGTTGCAAATGTTATTCATTCTTTTGTTGTCAGGTGCAAAAAATGATTTCCTTTAAATGACACTGAAGCAGGTATGCCAATTGTTTTAAAATATTCCATAGCTTTAAACTGCAAAGTGTATCTGTAAACAGAAACTTTATCGTTTGATTGTGAAAAATGTATTCCATGCTGTTTCCATGCAAGCTCTACAACACTTTCTGTAGTGCCAAAAGCTACAGTGTATTACAAACACGCAGTTTGAAAAAAGGCTATGATGGACAAATGCTTTCCTCTCTTTTTGGAAGGTAACATATTGAAATATTGTTTCTATCTGTATAGAAATGGAATGTTGAAAACAGCCGCGGTATGATTTATAACTTGTGTGAGTGTGTAATGAATAGGGCCTTGAGAAATTCACAGATGGTTTGAAGATCTGTTATTTAGTCCGATGGCCACAATATGTCAGTTTAGACTCCAACCTAGGCTGTGTAATTACTAGCAATAATTAAGAAATCAGTTACTACTAGGGCTGTCAAGCGATTAAAAAAATAATTTTGGATTTAATCTCGCCATTTAAAAAAAAATACATAGGAGGCATAGGAGGCAGTGTGGTCCAGTGCTTAAAGTCCAGGGCTTGTAACCAGAAGGTCACCGGTTCAAATCCCACCTCTGACACTGACCGACTCATTGTGTGACCCTGATCAAGTCACTTAACCTGTTTGTGCTCCATCCTGCGGATGAGATATTAAATCAGTGTCCATTGTAAGTGACTCTGCATATAATGCACAGTTCCCAGCCAACCTCTGTAAAGCGCTTTGTGATGGTGGTCCACTATGAAAGGCACTATATAAAAATAGATATTACTTTTATATTTCATTGATACAATTACAGCATCCATCTCGTTTGTTTTATTACTGCTGCTATTATTATTATTGTTGTTGTTATTATTATTATTATTATTATTATTATTATCATTATTATTATTATAAAGTTCTACTTATTACCTTATTACCTATTAAGGCCTTACATGGTCTTGGACCTTCTTATCTTCAAGATCTGCTGGCCCCATATGTCACTTTATCATCCTAAAAAACACAACATAAAAAACCTGTTGTCCTAGTTCTGGATTAATGTTGTTGCCCAATTTATAGTTTTATATTTATTTACACAGAATTATACAGAAAAATTCCAGCATTTGCTGTTAAATTGTTTGAACCAACTGCTAAATCACAATGGAGTCAGTTTATTACTCATCTTAATGCATTTCAAATTATACTGTATTTTTTCTTATCAGTTTCCAATCGCCACAGCACATAAACTAACTAGATGCTGATAAAAGCCCAGTGTATTAATACCAAAATAAGTTTTAAAAAAAGTAAACACCAAGAAATAATAAAGACAAAGAAATGAATGTGTTAATCGCAGATGTTAAGTGTGATAATTGACAGCCCTAGTTACTACAGATTAGCAAACAATTATATCATTGATTGATATAAACCCAGAACGTTTTAAATGGTGACTGGCACTGCTTTATAAATTGTACTCGTTATTTATTTAAACTATTAACCTAATCTAAAGAGTAATTAAGTTAAGTGGAGTTCTTATTTAGTTTATGTACATCTAGAGGCAAAATGACAGAAATAATGGTGAGTCAGTGTAAGTTAGTGAATTACTCCAGTCTCCCAGTAACATTCACAAAAAAGACTTTCAAAACTTATCGTTTTTTTTTTTTTGTTGTTGTTTTTTCCCCACGTTTGTGCTTTTTTGTGTTTATCCAGCTCACTTTTCTTCTGGTGCTCCTGAAATATGCGAGACAATTTTTTAATACTGCTTCAGTCACAATAAAAACAGTAAACCAGCTGTGTGTCCAGCTTTCTACTAATGCGTCTGCCGTCTGGGTTTCCTGAATTCAGCCCAGGCCCTTGGAGGCAGTAGTCAATGGAAGATAAATTCCTGTAAATGTATATACCATTTATCTTAATAACATTATAAAGAGTGTTTGGTGTGGGAAGTTAAGCTATCTGATCTTGAATGCAGGGTGTATGTATGTGCTAATTAACTTCCCTGGGTGGAAGAAATGGTTTAATCATTTTAATATGTTTTGTATTTGAAATACTGTTTGGAACTGTTAAGAACTTTTAAAACTCGATATGCAAGATATGAATTTGAGCTCCTATGAAGGGTCTCTTGCTATTTATACAGTCATTTGAAGCTCCTTGCTTTAATAAAACAAGTCTGTAGTGATCTTACCTTAGCTTAAAGAGTAAGTAGTGGGGTTCCGAAAAATATAGCATTACATGTCCCCACATGTTGCTACAACTGTTTAAATAATGTAATTCTTCTTTTCGTTGTTAACATCCTGACTTTTTACACTTCTAGCTTTTAAACTCTTTCAAATGTCTTTTCAAAATGTCTGCTTCAGTGGACTGATAGTATAAGGATTATTGCCCACATTGTCAAACAGGTAACACAGCACTAATGATCCATGATGTAGTATGGAACAGAAAAGCCAGAGCACGTGTTACGTTTTTTTAATTTGTTTTGTTTTAAATGTATTGCTCTTCCTGCAGTGATTTAGAGGGCAGATCTCAAACCCTAGTGTACTCCAGCAGACATTTTGAAATGAGCTTTGAAACAGACTTTAAAATTATACAATTACGGAGAGAATAACGTATTAGAATGTAAATGTATTGGTATTTCCAGCACTAAAGCAGGAGGCGATTAGGGAGGAGTCAGCTGACTAAGCAGTGTTGTTCTCGCTTGTATGATATGTCACAAGATCTTTTTATCACGTCTGATTGGTGATACTAAAAATGTTTGTGAACGAGTTGAAACAAAAGATAGCGCAGGGTTTATGTCATGTAGTGGATATTAGTTCAAGAGATAAATCAGAAGTGTGGAATTATTTTGGAATCATAGCGAATGAAAATAATGAACATGTGACTGGATTTGTTGCTTGTAAAATCTGACATTATGTTTTTGTGAACGACAGCCAGAAAAAAGGTACATTATCTCTGCAAAAGCACAGGTGTAGCTCCCTTTCAACTGCTGGCATGAAAGGAAGAGACAGGTATTTTATAGTAAAGTAAGTAGCAATAGTTAAAATGTTAAAATATATGCAGACCACTAGAGAAAGCTATCATACTGTATAGCCTTGTGTAAACTCAATCCTTAGAGAATGGTAGAGATATCTGTGTGTGAATGTGAGAGCGTGAGAGTCAGTCGACGCAGGCAGTAGGTAAAGGACAAACACTTGCGGGTTTGGGTTGGGTTGCAGGTCTTATTAAAGCGTGTCGGGTCGCGGGTAAGAAGACAGTGCTGCAGCGGGTTCGGGTCGGGTCCTGTAGTAGCGGGTCGTAAAAATCAGACCCGGCAGGACTCTAATGCAGCTGATGACTGCAATGAAAACAGCATGTTTATTGTTCATATATTTTGCAAGCACATTGTTATATATTTCTTCATTAACAGTGAATGGCGGTTTTCTACTGCATCAAGTAAGCTGCATTAAATTTCATTTTTAATCGTTTTTTTTGTGCTCATGAGTTACTTCAGTATCACATTGCTCGGTTACTGGTGTCCCAAATATTTCTATGCTTTCTGCTTTCACCGATCTTCAAATGCTCAGTTTGAGAAATAAACTCCCTTTTCCCTGCAACAGGTGACCAGTACAAAACTCACGATACATTAACTGTTTTTCAATTTAAGTAACATCATAAATTGCCATGCCTCATCTAACTAGGGAAGCTGATGCGCAATGAAATAATTGTCAAACTCCTGATGGTAAACAATAAACAAATCTATTATATCTGGGATATATGTGGCTGCTAAAGTAGAAGCGGTAGACGAAAAAACTGTTTGTGTTAACTCAAAACTTAATTTTACGCACCCAACAATCTGACTTAATTAGTTTATTGGAGTTCATAAAGAAAACTGTTTTCAACTTGGTATGGTATCCTCTTTACGTGGGTTTTTATTTCATATATTTATTTATATAGTTTAATTCTTTACCTTTTTGCTGCATTTCAGCCTTTCGTTATAATTATTTTCTTTATTTACAGTAAAGTTTTTGGGGCATTTTGTTTGACACGTGTGCAACACAATAAAAATGTGCATTATAAATATCAAATGGGAGATACTGAAATTGAAGAAGGGAACTATGAAAAAGACCTAGGAGTTTATGTTGACTCAGAATTGTCTTCATCTAGACAATGTGGGAAAGCTATAAAAAAGGCCAACAAAATGCTCGGATATATTGTGAAAAGTGTTGAATTTAAATAAAGGGAAGTAATGTTAAAACTTTACAATGCATTAGTAAGACCTCACCTAGAATATTGTGTTCAGTTCTGGTCACCTCGTTACAAAAAGGATATTGCTGCTCTAGAAAGAGTGCAAAGAAGAGCAACCAGAATTATCCCGGGTTTAAAAGGCATGTCGTATGCAGACAGGCTAAAAGAATTGAATCTATTCATCCTTGAACAAAGAAGACTACGCAGGGATCTGATTCAAGCATTCAAAATCCTAAAAGGTATAGACAATGTCGACCCAGGGGACTTTTTTGACCTGAAAAAAGAAACAAATGGAGATTAGATAAAGGAGCATTCAGATCAGAAAATAGGAGGCTTTTTTACACAGAGAATTGTGAGGGTCTGGAACCAACTCCCCAGTAATGTTGTTGAAGCTGACACCCTGGGATCCTTCAAGAAGCTGCTTGATGAGACTCTGGGATCAATAAGCTAATAACAACCAAACAAGCAAGATGGGCTGAATGGCCTCCTGTTGTTTGTAAACTTTCTTATGTAACCCTTACTGCATTTTTATTTGTGTCTTGTTTTTCGTTCTTGTTCAAGATTTCTTGAAAGCAAAGCAACTGTTTTAAGGTGCATTTTTACACAACAGTGCTCTCACACATTTAGTCACCATCCCCCCTGCTGCATGAAACTGGGGTTACCATATTTCACTTTCTGCTGGTGTTAATACAACACCTCTAGACTTCCAGACATTTGTGTTTGATCAGATTATTACTATTGCACTTCAGTTTAAAACATGATATACCAGCTTTTTAAAATGTATTTAATTTTTATTTACTGACTGTCATCATAGCGCATAAATATTGACACACGTTTGTAAAGGGTGAGCATTTTTGGGGTTACTCACACCAATGGTGCATAAAGTCAAAAAGACAGTTGGCAAAAAAAAGTGTCTTTTGCATTTGCAACCATTTTAGTTACAGTCTGGAGCCCTGATTTAAAGCATGAAATCATTAACGGCTGAAACAGCTACAGAAAGTTCTAGCAGGAGGGTTTAAGTTCTTGTTGATACAAAACAGATTTCTTATTTAACAAGTGAAAAAACTGACGAGCATTAATTTGCGTTTATAATTTTGGCTTTGAGTAATTCATTTCCTCTGTAGAAATATTTTGTATCGCTGTGCTGGTAGTGCGGGAATGAAACTCAAAAATGTGGTTTAGAAGTTAAACAAACAGTGCATGTTTATTTACAATATTTACAAATAAAAGGGGGACTGCAAGCAAAACGTTTAGGTGCCGTTCTAGAAGCATGCTTTACAAAAGCCTTTCAGAAGTCAAGTGCACAGATATCCATTTCACTCCATGTTCCTCTGCTCATAACACAGACTAACAGTTCCTTAGCGGTCTGTGTTAACAAAGTATCTGCAATACAAAACACAGCAGTCAAGTAAACAAACATAAACAGCACTCTGTCGGCAGCAAGTTCCCCCCCTTTGATCTACTGTAACTGAAGGCTATAAAACAATGTGTTCCCTTTAGTCCTCAAAGCTTCTCCCTGTAATCAGCCCAACACCTATAGCCCTCTGGCCAGGTGTTCTTAATGTAGGCTGAGAAGAGGGCAAAACATGGCGCACTCTCACCATTTTCCCATACCAAGATGGCGGCCGTTAAACGTCACAGTTCTGCAGATCCTGATAAGGAAAAGCCCTCGCTAAGCTTCAGCACCTCCTAGTGTCAGGAGAGAGAATATCAGTCAAGATCTATTTCAACTTGTCTCACACAGTTATTTACATTTCTGTGTATTAGGTGACACCAGCTTAATATTTATGCCTTTTTAATTGTTAGAAATTAGACTTTAGAGTACTGTTTTTGTCTCTTAGCTGTTATTCTAATTGCAGTTTTAGTACTCAAGGCTGTACTGAAAGCTGGTAGTTGAATCCAATTTTACTGTCTATTGCCCTTTTGGGATTTTTTTTTGTTTTAAACCCAGAAAAAGGTGACCTGACAGGTCTGTATAATTCACAGCAGCGAATGTCCTTGTTTTCTTTAAAATATCCTGTGTTGTGGGCTTGTATCAGGCAAATAGCTGCTTTTGATGAATTTGCTGTAGATGGAAGAAGCATGCGTGTCTGAAACTGCAGCTTAATGTAGTGAACCGCAATGTCACCATAGGCTTGCTGTGCATCAGCAGGTTTTTTTTTTTTTTTAAAAGGGCTATTTATTATAGTGACGTTAGGGAACCTGGCACATCTTGACAGAATGTTTGATTATGATATGATTTTTCAGTTTGCAGTGAGTGATATACCACAGCTCTTCTGGATAATACATTATTTTAATACATTATTTTATTTATTTATTTATTTATTTATTTATTTATTTTTTTATTTTTTATTTTAACAGGTTCATGTTATGAGAGAGGTGGCAAATATGGCCCAAGAAAAGCTTGGAGTATCCTGTGAGCTCATAGACCTGCAGACGATTTTGCCTTGGGACACAGATACAGTCTGCAAGGTAAGATACTCCAGCATTTTGTATTTGATCTGTGTAAGTGAATAAGGTACATACTTTTTTGTTTTATTTATTTCCCCAAATGATGTGGGCTGCATCCATTTCCAACACACAGTTTAGCATTTCCTGTTTGTCCAGGCTTATTTTTGGAATATTTGCTGTGACCGCCATGTGCCAGAGAGGATTAGCGGATTATTAGCAAAGAAAATACCCCGGGTCTAACCAGGATTTGCCTGGTAAGCAGGGATTGGACAGAAAATTATTATGATTCAACATGATTTTCTCAAACCCAAATCAACCACATTCATAAAAATGCAACCAAACCGACGCCGACCAACTTTATTGTCAAGGAGTGGCTCTGTGATTTGACCCTGCTTCTTCTTTGATAGTAAGCAAGTTAGTGTTTACATCATATTAGCAGAAAGACCTGTGCTGTTGTTTTTCTATTGCACAATTGCCTACAGCAAATGCACACCACCTATTTTCAAGTGACCAGTTTGGGTGATATCCAGTCAGATCTCTGACCTGTATCACATGACATTTTGCTTTGTTCACGACAGGAGAAAAATAAGTCATGGTCATTGCACTGCCCTTATAAAAGTTTACCATAGTAAAAACATAGCAAAGTGTAACATAGTGAAAGCATTGTAAAGCACTGCAAGGTATGGTAAAGCATAATAATAAACATGGTAAACTATGGTAAATGTTTAGTTTAACCATGGGAAAAGCATGCTAAAACTGCAAAATACAGTGAAACTTTTACATGTGTGGCTACTCTCCTTGCTGCTTTGTCATTTGACATTGATTGTACATTGCTTGTTGATTTACTAACTTAAACATATTACTAAAAAAACAACAAAACTAAGGACCATTAACAATGTCGTGTCAAGCATTTCTTTTTTTTTTTTTTTGTCCTACCACTGCCTACACTCACAGTGAAATGTTTGATATTTGCTCTGCCTGTAATTTGTATTCCTAATGAGAGGTATAGTGAATGAATGTCAGTTTTAAATTATATAGTGAGGACTGCCCATGTTTGTTCATTTTAACCACATTTTTAATGTCACAGCCTCTACAGCTGTCACAATGTTTAAAAGTAAATACATAGTTATCATGTGAAAGATGTATACTGTATTCAGCGAAAGAATACTTTTGACAAAGACCATTTAGGTCTTTGTCAAATGCAAAATGTTCTTTGTAATAAGTCAACACAAGTTTCTAGCAAATGGAAAATAGCCATATATTGATAGATATTGGTCAGTGTTAAACATGGATGACTAGAAGTTGATGACTAAGTAGCTCAATGGTTTAGCTTTAGGCCATGTGAGTTTATCTTGCACTACAGAAAAGAGATAAATATACAGTAGTGGCTTTATACATAATTATATAGTTATTCCTGAGCTCCCTTAGTAGAGACATATAAAGGTCAAACTCTGTATAGCATTATTATAGCAAGCTATATCTAGAGTTCAAGTTCAATAAATGAAGTTGTAGGTCACATGGTTGCATGGCCTGCAGTAGTTTACTTTATTAACCAAGTCTTCTCATGATATTAACTTGCATTTTGGGGAATAGTATGAATGTAGTTCAATTCCTGGAGTGCATAGAAAGATTGTGTTTCTAACCGTAATGTACTTTATTAGGAAATTTAAAAGAGCAGGGGTTTCCTGGTTAACGCTTGGGTATTTCAGTTTTGTAACCAAAGTAGCACTGTAGCATGTCAGGGCTCATATGGTATGCACCAGGGTTAGGGTCACTTCCTGTTTTTCAATTCCACTTCCAATTCCTTTTGTAAAATCAATCCCCAAATCTTCAGATTAATTGGAATTTATATTTTAGAGACATAATTGTTGTGATTTGTTCAACTGACTTATGGTGACTTAAATTTAAGTCATTTGTTGGCACTGTGAAAATCTATTTTTAATAGAATACTACTAATTGCAATTCTGATCAGTGACGTGTTGGAATTGATTAAAAGGGAATTGGAATCCGGAATTTGTTTTTAAAAGGAATGGGAAGTTAATTTGAACTGAAAAACAGAAATTGACCCCAACACTGGTAGGCACTATGGTGGCCCTGAAGTGCGAAACATTAGAAAGAAAAAACACATACAAACCAGAAAAAAACACATACAGATGTGGAACAAACAAGAAACGAAACCGGAAATGGTTTAAAAACAGAACTGAGCCAAGCATCTGGTTTAACTGAATTCAATGGAGCAAGTCCATTAAAAAACAATGATATTAGAACCTATAAAATGTATGTTTGTCCTGTCATAGCTGCTGTCATGATCCTAAAATAAAAAACACTGACTGAAGAGTTTAGTGTAAGGCAAGGTGCTATCACATTGGTCATGATACTAGCGGACTGTTTAAACATGAAACGTGTTAAACTATAACCAGTCGGCTAAGGATATTGATATAGTGTAAGTTGAAAGTTTCATTGTATTCATTTATAGATAATGATGCTAATACGTCGGTCTAGGAACTAATAACACACTCAGAAAGTTTTCCCAACCCACTAGAAGATAATACTGAACAGTTTTATTGTTACATTTTAAGTTGAATTGAGTCTCATACGTGGCACTGTAATCTGTACAGCACTGTCATTGTTAAAGATATTAAAAACAGAGCAGTTAACTCGACAGACGCCGTGGCATAATTGCTGGTGAGCTTGTCTGTGTTAAAAGTTCCTATCTAGACCAACGTATTAGCATCATTATCTATGAATGAATACAATGAAACAGTATCTTAACCACTGAGTACTGAGTATAGTTTCCCACATTGCACACAATTATTCCACTAGTTTCACACAATTATTCCGCTAGTATCATGACCTATGTGATAGCACCTTGCCTTACACTGAACACTTCAGTCAGTGTTTTTATTTTAAGATCACGACAGCAGCTATGACAGGACAAACATACATTTTATAGGTTCTAATATCATTGTTCTTTTTATGGACTTGCTCCATTGAATTCAGTTAAACCAGATGTTTGGCTGTTCACTGCGGTGGCCCACAGGATCATTTCTGTGAAGTTGTGCAATTAACTGAGAGACCTTAGCATAGTCAACAGTTGCTTGTGCAGGAAACAACTGTAATACTTTTATGGAAGTACAGAAATGCAAAAGAAACTGTTAGGTAAGATCCTGTATAATAAACAGTTACAATAGATATTTAAAAAATGTTTTATGCAATTCTGCTCCATTTCTATTATTAACGAGAAGTGGCTAAGAATGCACCATTTTAACTTTTAAAAACACACATTTCTGGTGGGCTCCCGAGTGGTGCATCCAGTAAAGGCGCTCCACGTGGAGTGCAGGATGCGCTCTATAGTCTGGACGTCGCGAGTTCGAGTCCAGGCTATTCCACAGCCGACCATGTATGGGAGCTCCCAGGGGGTGGTACACAATTCGCCGAGCTTCCCCCGGGGGGAGGGAGGGTTAGGTCGGCCAGGGTGTCCTCGGCTCACCGCGCACCAGCGACCCCTGTAGTCTGGCCGGGCGCCTGTGGGCTTGACTGTAAGCTGCCCGAGAGCTGCGTTGTCCTCCGACGCTGTAGCTCTTGGGTGGCTGCACGGTGAGTCCGCAGTGTGAAAAAAAGCGGTCGGCTGACGGCACATGCTTCGGAGGACAGTGTGTGTTCGTCTTCGCCCTCCAGAGTCAGTGCAGGGGTGGTATCGGTGAGCTGAGCTTAAAAAATAATTGGACATTCTAAATTGGGAGAAAATAATTAAAATAATTGGCAGCGACTAAATTTATTTAAAAAAAAAAAAAACACACATTTCTAGCATGAAAGGGGGAAAACCCATGACATGTGGCAGTAAAGAGGATAATCCAGAGGAAATGTATTCCACATGCATGCAGGAGTGTGAGCTCACAGTAGCACCCATTCTGCCTATTTGTGGTTAACAGAGTCACTTTGAGAGGCAAGTGAAACCGCTTTTATAAAGCTGCAACTTGACACTTGTATCCTGTTAAAAATTATTCCAGGATTTATAGGGTACGCTTTAAAAAAGTAAACATTGGAGCCTGTGCCCTACCAGGCATTTTTGCTTTCTTCCTGTTCTTAATGTGACTTGCTGCATCAGTGACTGATATATATATATATATATATATTATTGACACTAGTTAATCACGCTCAAAAAAGCAGTTTTTGTCAGTTTAGGGGTTGCTATCTAGGCTGACAGAAAACGAGTGAGGTTTTCAGTCAGTTGATTGAAGATTCAATACGTTGGTTAGTCACTGATGTAGATGGCAAAAATTGCTGGCTGAGATGGAACTTCTTTAGCTGTAACTGGTGAGAGGAATTTCACTCCTTTGCAAAGGCAGATAACAACAGTACTAAGCTGTAACAATATGTTTATCCTGTGTATCAACAGATCTTTAGTTTACCTTTTAAATTAGATTATGCTCTCTCCCATCATTGTCAACAGCTGGTCATTTTAGGTAAACAGGGCTATCCCAGCTGTACAGTCAGATGGTTGTCCTCCCAGAAGGCAACTGCTGAGTTTCCTAAGGGAAAAGGATACCTTCCCTGCTGTGCCTGGACAATGGCCAGATCCCCACCTTATCAGCTTCAATTCCAGAGGCAGCACTATCAGTGCTTTGCAGCTAACATTTCCAGCTCAGTGTCTGCAAACATGAGGCACTGTTCTCAGCAGCTTATCCTGTGAGTTCCTTCAAAACCATTTTATTTCTTGTACTCAGTGTGGAGTACAAGGCTGTCCAATGGTTTATTTTTTGTACTTCTAAATTCTTTGTTGAAGTATTCTTTTGCAGTCCTACAGTTCAGTTGTGAGTAATTTATAATTATTGACATGAAAAGCCCAGCGTGTGTGTATTACGTGTATAACGATGTGATTTCTTAGAATGCAGCAAAATGTTGACATTTACTAAAGGCACTTGCAACTAGTCCTTAATTACCTTCATTATAAAAATAAAACAAGTGAGACCAGTGACTGCAGTATTTCAATACAAGGTATCCTTTTCTCGTGGCTGCTATAGCAGTTATTCTTTAACACAGCTCCCAGATACAATCTCACCTCTCGTTAGAGTGCAATTTATGTAGTAGAATAGAAAGTCACTCTAACAGGCTAGTCAAACTAAGAAGAGAGTCACATCTCTGAGAATTAGTTAAATTGTTGAACTTATTTAATTGTTGAACACGTCACACTTTACAGGACTTTTGCATCGCATCTTCAGTACTTTTAAAAGCTGCTTGAACTCACCATATGCTCCAATTTTTTTTTTTTTTTTTTTAAGTACTGGAAATATTACACATATAGTATGTAGGCACTAGATGTCACTGTTGCTCCTTGTCGGTGTCGGCCTGAAGAGAGTTTATTTTTTTGAAATTGCAAAATGTGTGTTTATTTTTTTGTTTTGTTTTTTATACAAGGAGTTTGAATGCAGTGGGTAATTTTCTTTTCCAGTGAGGCAGCCAGGACATTCTCCCATCCTCAGAGATAGGTAAAACATAGCCATTGAAAGCTTAAGATATTTAATCGCTCTGCTATCCTTAGCAGTGTTAAATTAATTACAGATGACAAAAACAAACACATTGTACAAGGTAATTGATTTTAACAAATTGAAGTCTTTATATAGAGGCAACATCATTTTAAATGAATACTAGCCACCAACCACAAGTAAAACCATAGTAGATGATTAATAAACTCTCTGATAGCAGTAGCTGAAGGAAGGCATGCAAATTGAATAAATATTTGCGGGATTTCTGAAAATCCACTAAAGTCAAGAGATGTGTGTTGCATAACAGTAAAGTAACCTTTATTACATTATTTCTGAAACTTGTTTGTGCATTACACCGATATTGTGCAGTCAGATGCAGCCCTATAACTAATAAGTTATTGAGCATATCAGCAAGTTTTGTATGTAAATAGTAAATAGGTCACAGATGTATTTCAGGTCATTAAATCCTGGATAATAGCATCATCCACTTCTGGTCAATCCAGATATCATTAACGGTCTACAAGCAGAAAATGCAATAACCAACTCCGGTAACATTTAGATGCTTCCATGGCTAATGCTGCAGTTTTATATTGCGTAAAATTGAATTTGAAAACAAATATATTTTATAATTTTTAGTTTTGTCATGTTGAATTTCTTGCTGGCTATAAAGCTATATAATTGTCAGTTGGCTGGTATGTGGAGCATCCCAGTAAACAGACAAGGCAACCAGCTTCTGGATAAAGTTGGTTCAGCACACCAGATCACTTAGTACGGTCGGATGAAATCATGTGGAAACTTTGTTGCAGTATGTCCCACAGTAGACCAATAAACATAAAAAAAAAAAAAAAAAAAAATCATTACTTAAGTTGCTAGCAAGTCTTGAGCAGGTCTACTATATTTAATCTGAGTGGTTGCCAACTGGTTTGAATAAAACAATATTAATAAAAAGAATGATGGATACAAGTTACTCTGACATGTAGAAATTACTTTTCATAGCCGTTTTGATTATTATATGCCATGCTGCTAATTAGATTTTCATCTTGTTTTTATTTCCTGTTTCTGTTGTTTTTCTTATTTTTTTATTTTTTTAAAGAGAGATAGTTCAATACAATTCTCACTTTGCTGGAATTCTTTTACTTACCAAAGCTTTGCTGTCCTGATCTTCCTCATTGTAGAATCAGCTCCGGGCTTCGGAACAATATGGCGTTACGCGTCCCCACTTGTTGCTACAACTGTTTAAATAATGTACCTGTACGTTTTCTTTTCATTGTTAACATCCTGACAACTTTTTACACTTATAACTTTAAAGTCTGTTTCAAGGCTCATTTCAAAATGTCTGCTCTAGTGCACTGATAGTGCAAGGTTTATTGTCGACATTGTCAAGCAGGTAACACAGCAATAACTATCCAGTATGTGGTACGGAACAGAAAAGCCAGAGCACTTGTTTTTGTGTTTTTTTTTTTTTTTTTATCGCTCTTCCTGCAGTGATTTAGAGGATAGCTCTAAACCCCAGTGCACTAGAGCGGACATTTTGAAAAGAGCTTCGAAACAAACTTTTAAAGTTTTAAGTGTATAAAGTTGTCAGGATGTTAACAATGAAAAGAAAAGGAGGAGAAAGTAGAGGATAGTTTCCGGGGGTTGTTAGTGGAGGATTGGATAGTAGATTGGAAATAGGAGGGTTTAGCAGAGGAGAGAGTAGAAGAGAAGGCAAATCAAATGGGTAAAAATAAAATGTTGATCCTTTCTTATTGTAATAATTTTATTTATAGCAATATGTTAAAATGGCTGCAATTACTCTACTTAACGTGGTGATTTTTGTGAGGTTACTTATTGTAACAGGGCGAGGAGCCCTGTACATGTATTTATTTATTTATTTATTTATTTATAGAATGGGGTAACCCTCCGCCCCTGTGCAATTTATTATTTTGTATTTGTTTTGTTGTAGTTATTATTTTTATTGTCGTTATTGTTATGGTTTATTTATTTATAAATATGACGGCGGAGCCGGGTTTTGTTATTATTTTGTATTGTTTAGCAGTGTGGATGGGGCTTCCCATTAAAAACCTTGTGCAGAAGGTGACCATCTCCCAAGTTAATTGTTTAATTGCTGGAGATGGTCACCTGTATAGTTCTCCATGCTCTAGGTGGGTGTTCGAGAGGAGGAACGGGAGCGAGAGAGGAGTTTAAAAATAAAATTTATATATATACAGGATCAGTGAAAGCAATTTGCTCAGCCTGATCTGGGTTTTGTGTTCGTGATTTGTTTTTGTTTTTTTTTGTTTTTTTTTTTTGTTTTTTTTTTGCTCGGTGAGCAGTGTTTTTTTGTTCAAATATTTTATTTATTTGTGTGTGTTTTATAAATAAACGGTGCACTGCGCGTCTTATTGCCCTGCAGTATTTTTGTCTTTGTAGCCATCCTGTCACACTTATATATCAATTAGCATTATTAATAATTCAATAATACGTGTTGATTGTGTTGTGACAGGGTGGAAGCCCTGCACGTGTAAGTAGTGTGTTGGTGTATTTGTGTTTAAGTCCAATGTGGCTGGGTCTTGATCAAATAATTGATCATCAATCAAGTCCCAACCACTATGGTTTATAATGGGAGCAAGATCCTTTGTTTGGGGAAGAGAGTTCAGTGAAGGCTAATGCCCAGCCTGAACAGGAGGATTTGGGAGAAAAACGGGAACCTTTAGTGAAGGCCCTGCCCAGCCTAAAGGGCAACTAGTGTGTTTTTGTTTAAACCCTTTATTTTTGGCCCCTGTACCTTGTTTGTTTTTGTTCTTGTTCTGTAAATAAACTTGCGCAACAGCGCTGTCACTGCAGTTTCCTGACTCTCATTACTGCCGTGATCCTTTCACACTGGTGTCAGAAGTGACTCAGAGTGGGACTGCAGTTTGGGAAAATAAACATGGAGGACTGGCACGACCAGCAATGGCGGTTGGAGGAAGAAGGGGCCCCCATCTGCTACGCCTGTGTAGAGTCTGACCACCAGGGAGCAGCGTGTCCCTATGAAGCGCCCCCCTCCCCCATGGAGGCCTTTAGTGAATACCACTGCCCAGCCTAAAGGGTTTAAATCATTTTTTGTGGACCCTGTGCCTTGTTTGTTTGTTCTTGTTCTGTAAATAAGCGTGTGCAACAGCGCTTCCACTGTAGCTTCCTAATTCAGAGTCTCATTACTGACGCTATCCTATCACAGAATGTAAAGCTCTAGATATGGTTTGTATCAGAATGTATTGGTCTATGACGCCCTGAGAAGGCCTGTGGCCGTAACTCATTTTTTTTTTTTGTATTCAGCTCTTCGTTTGAATCTTTTAGCAAAATGCATTGGGTGCTTGGTATTTTTCTACTTTTTTTATTGACACCTTGTACCTTGAGCACCCAAAAAAAAACTTCAGCGAGCTCTCTTTTAACTATTGTCATAATTTCACTGTAAGATTCCCTAAAGAAAAGTACATTGGCATATCATCAACTTTCCAAAGTACATGAGTATAATACTTTTTTGTAATAGCTTGTTTAGTTTGTGTGTGTTTTTTTTATGACAGTAATTTTAATTATGTATTGCTCAGCAGGACTCCGCAGGTTTGGAAGCTTTCTCCTGTAATATTCACCTTTGATAGAGTAGACATGATTGATCCTTCCAGCTGTGTTCAGGCCTCAACTCCAAAGCAGCAGAACTGTGGGGAGTTTATATGCCACTTAATGTGCATCTATTAGACATAAAGAAATAGGTGTGTGTTTTTTTTTTTTCAATGAGGTGCACTGAGTAAAAAAAAAAAAGAAATGAAACAAAACAAATGTCATTTTGACCTTAACAGCGCTGTTCTTTAGATGGTTGAGCTGAGGATGTATCCTGCTGTGCAGCAAACCCAATACTGAGATATAAGAACCTCTAATACACTCGCAAAGGTTATCTTTTAAAAATGTATTATGTTGTGGTTTGTATTACATTTTCGCTTTGACTCGGTCGAAGCTTTTTTCTTTCTTTTTTTTTTATCCTGACACGCTAAGTTTGGGGATGAGTGCTGTTTCTTAGAATTTGTTACCAAAGTGAATTGGTAATTTTACATTTTACATTCCGTGTCTAATTATGCAGTAATTACACTCAAGTTGCAGTGTAATTATACATATGGCAAGCAAACTGAGATTCCTTGAAACAAGTATCAGATAGACCTCTATAGTGAATGAAAGGGCACGGTGGGTAAGATTTTTGTGATTTTTCTTTTTATCCACAACCGCTTTAAGAAGTAAAAACACGTTTTTATTGTATATTGCAACAAGCATCTACACATGCCTGGTTCTAAAAATCAGCAGGGATTTGGAGTTTGTCGTTTTTATATCTTTTTAAAAAAATAAATAAATACAGACATTAGGTTGGATGCTGCTGTTTGTTTATAAAGTAGATTTTTAGGAATTGCAAATACCATGACTCTAGTATTTTGCCCCTCAAGAAAATTTTAGAAATGAAAGGTCCACATGGTGCTGTGTTCTTCTTTAACTGAAAAGCTAGCAAAACATTTCCAAGGGTGATGCATGTAACTGGTGCATAATCCGATGAAAAATACATTCTCTTAGTTTAAAAAAAAAAAAAAAAAACCCTAGGCAAGGTGACAGGATGTGAAAAATGTAATGGAGAAGTTGGACATGGTACTGAACTTTATACATTTAAATGGAAAACATTAAAATTCAATTTCAGCTCAGAGTAAAGTGGCTTACTGGTGTTCATATCTTGGTAGGTTATAACTAGAACACTCTCCGCTTCAAGAACCAAAACTCTGTTCTTAGGAATTTGAGGGTTCTGTTCAACTTTGTGATTGGCTGAGATGGTTTTCGCCTAATCCCAACACAATGAGTTGCCGGGTACATACAGTACATTGTGCAGCAACCAACATATGTGGCCATCTAGCTAGCCATATCAGTCCTATGTTATGTACAGTACAGATAGGATTTGGATTTAGTACAGATTATTAATAACATACCATCATCTGTAATCAGCATGTCACTGTCATTATCACAGATTATTTATTATTATTATTATTATTATTATTAGTAGTAGTAGTAGTAGTAGTAGTAGTAGTAGTAGTATTATTTGCCCTTTTCCGTGACGTAGCAGCATTGTAGCCAAACATGCTGTGTGGAGTTACTTTAAAACAATAGATTCTAATGCATTTCAAATTCAAATGTCTCAAATCTGTGATATTATACTTTAACAATCCATGCTCTATTCAAATTGCCATATCGTGCCTATGGGTCACCCTGTCAATCAAGCAAATTCTTTGCTCAGAGCACACTGTGGTGGCTCCTGGTAGGAAGTGCAATCTTAATTACTTTTTTTTTTTTTTTTTTGCAAACTTTGTCAAGTTTTCCAATTCTTCTCATACATCACCCGAGTTTCTTGGATCTTTGTATCAGGTACCAGTAGTAAATAATAAATAGGCCTGCATACATGCAATATAGAATAGCATACACGTTTTTACATTTTCAGCTGCAGTTTTGACAAAAATCTACAAAAGGATATGGGGAAGAAATTATTCAGAATGGTTAGCATGTTGTGTTTGTGTATTCTGTTAGGCTATGTGTCTAACACAATGCACATTTACAATTTCTTTGTATTCTTATTGCAGTACAGTGCACTCCATTTATAAGAATCACATCCATCCTGGGTTATTTGATTCTTGTAAGCGGTTGATTCTTAAAAGCAGACTGCTATGATTAAAATTAGCAAAAGCTTGCCTCTGCGCATCAGCAGTTTAAATACAGTATACAAATGTCAATGGTGCTCAATCACTGAGGACAATACATCAAAACAAGTCTTTATGTGTAAGCAACTTGTTATATGATCACGATTATGTTTACTCAAGGCTGCAGAATCCTATTTTACTACAGTATACTTGAGAAGCGATCATCTCGTGAGGGTGCCTAGTTTAACTGCCGTGTGGTATCACATGTAATGACCTTTGAATTAAAATTATATTACAGTACAGTATTTTACTGTCAGGACTACCACAGCATTTAAGCATCTGTGGCTTGCTTTTTTCAGTTGCGATGCAAATCTCAGTTTTTCACTAAGTGAAAATGCAAATCTCTGCAGCCCCTCCCCCCCCCCCCCCCCTTCACCGCGCCGCTACGCAATCCCCATTCCTCTACATGCATATCGCACAATAACAGTGTTGTACTCAGTATGTATTGAATGAGTGTCTATTTACTTTATTAACATTTTCACTAACAGAGAACACAAAAAATACCTGTACAATGCAGTCGCGCGTCTTTCTTTTTCCTGCCATGTCGATTCACATAAACTGTTACTTTTTTTCTACTGAGAGTCTCTGCAGATCAGGGATTATACTGCACACGCTGTGTACGTGCCTAATCACGCAAAATGTGATCAAATTCAAATTCAAAAACAGCTTTATTGGTTGTACATGTCATTGCACTTGATACAGTATCGTATTAGTAAGTTTGCCCCGAAATGATTCTTATAAGCAGATTGCTTGATTCTTACAAGCAGAGTATTTTACATTGGTTATTAGTATAGGAATGATTTGGTCCTAGTGGTTTTGATCACTATATGCGGTTGATTCTTATCAGTTATTCTATATTTACTTTTTTTAAGCTTATTTGTATTATTTCTAGTTGTTCACTAGTTTTTCATTGTACAGAACATAAATGCAATATTAATACTGCAGTATTAATATATTTAGTAAGTACACTGATCAGTGAATTTATGTACCATCAATTCTCATTAAGACAAACCTGGATTAAACACATTTCCTGATACCACACATTTTCAACATGGTCCCAACCAAGTTTAACAGTCACTTATTATAAGTTACATCTTATAATACGAATACACAAC